>NC_039288.1:8452836-8815336 GCF_003368295.1 Carassius auratus | reverse complement strand
AATTTCTAAGCAATCATACTTCCATTTCCCAACTGGTGGTCAAGTACATATCTATGGTCCATGCATGCTACAGTGTTTTGTTTAATGGTATAAACTGCTTCGTAGTTGCTTGCTTACACAACTGAACAGTCTCTATGATATCCTGGTCTTTAGATTTGGCTTGGCTCTCTCATTCAAATGCATGTTTTATCATACACCAGGCGAAAATGGTGTATCTAATTGCTTAGAAACGTAATAGCACACCTCTCCTTAACAAGTGCATGATTTGAGATATCATTTGTTCAGAGTTTACTACCAATGCTAGGTTCTGACCATGACATAAAAAAAGTGTGTGTTAAGGAGAGCTTTGGCTCAACTGAATTGGCCACCAACAGCTCATTAATAAACTCATTGACATTCACATTTTGTAGCAAACCCTGGATTTTCCTTACGCCATGGGCAACAGGAAAGCAATTTCATTCAAGTCAATAAAACAAATTTTCAGAAAACATTTACAGGGGCAGGAACGCAGCTCCTTGAGAAAGAAAGAAAAAAGAAACTCAATTATCGGACAGCGTGGAAAGTGGCTTGTCACGAGCGCTCTCCACATATGCTCATTTCAACACACATAACAGGTCAAGCGTCACTTTCCGCTGGCTCCTTCGCAGAAAACAACACCACATCTCAGCACCTTCCCATCTGAGGATGTTAATTTTACACTTCACAGAAGAGCACTGGACCCTGGGGATTGTTACGCCACTCTCCGTTCTCTCCGGCATAATTGCTTGAACAGTTACAACTGACACATACTGCGAAGTTCGTCTTTTGATGTTTAAAGGACTTGTTCTGGGGCAGCCAAACAAAAAAAGACCTCAGAGCCTGACAGAAGGAGTTTGCACTTTATGGCCTTATCTAATTTGGCCTATATTACTCTTGCATTTAAAGTAAAATGTTGATGTACGGTTGGATTTTTGTGCTCGAGACTTTTTAAGCTTTAAAATGTTTCCTTCTCACAGTCTTCATTTAAGCATCATGGTTAGTGAACCAAAAAGTGATATTCTATAGTGTATAGTGTAGAAATGTAAAAAAAAAAAAAAAACTTTAACATAACATAAAATAACATCTTTATACACACAAGAACCAACTATTTTATTGGGTACAACTGTTCACCTACTTGTTAACACAAATATCGAATCAGCCAATCACAAGGCAGCAACGTAATGCATTTAGGCAATATGCCGAAGTTCAAACCGAGCTTCAGAATGGCAAAGAAATGTGATTTAAGTGACTTTGAACATGGCATGGCCGTTGGTGCCAGACAGACTGGACTGAGTATTTCAGAAACTGCTGATCAACTGGGATTTCCATTCACACACATCTCTAGAGATTACAGGGGATGGTCTGAAAAAGAGAAAATCTCCAGTGAGTGGCAGTTCTGTGGGTGAAAATGTCTTGTTGATGCCAGAATTCAGAGGAGAATGGCCAGACTGGACCAAGCTGATAGGGAACAATAACTCAAATAATCACACGTTTCAACCGAGTTGCAGATGAGTATCTCTGAATGCAGTTTTGAAAGCATGTCGGTTTAAAAAAACTACCTGATATTTTTAATAGACTTGTTGACCTAGACAGAGTCTTGAGGGTCTTGCAAACTGTTCTTTACCTCCTGCTGACACAACACTCATAAATCGAACAGCGAAACGTCTAATTTATTTATCTTTTATTTTATTTTTTAACTTGAGGAATCCAATCTATCACATTAGACGATCAGTATTTTCAGAAAGGCAAAAAAACACCTTGACAACTTCTCCTTACATTGACTTCAGTGGTTAGATTATGTGGTTTTGACAAAGTGGTTTCTGTTTACTTTTTGTGAATTTTTCTCAGCTTGCTTCTAGCGTTGCCTAAAACACAAAAACTAAGGACTGCCTGCCAAGATTTCTACAAAGATGCCAGTGAAAACTCAGAAAGGAGAGAAGTCGCTTTGGCAATAGCTGCTGATGTCTTTTCAATCAAAATATTTCAACACACAGGAAAATAACTAAATATACATGAGATTTTATGTTTTTACATTTCAAGCGAGGTAAACCTTTGTTATTGTTCCCAGCATCATACAACACCTGCTTAAGATAAGAAAAGCAGGTTTGGAAGCATTAAAAATTATGCAGTGGCATGTTGTTGTGTCCCCTTTAGGCACTGCTCTTGGTTCTTCTAATTGCAGCCGAAACAGTGAGTAACAACAGCAATGGTGAGAAGTACTCGAAGGTAGATTTCAGAAGCAAAATGACTTAAACAAGGAGCTGTGTAAATACCCATCAGGAAAAATACTGTACTCATTCAAGTTGAATGCAAGAGTTTGAAATCAAACTCGAGATGAGTGTAAAACAGCAAATATGCATCTAATCATACTTAAGAATGAGATAACAGCCTAAACAACCATAGTGAGTGTAATGATGGAAGAAAGATCTGTTAAACTGAAAAATCAGAAGTGTGGCTCTTAATGGCTGTTAAAAGTGATAGAAAATTATCATTCATTTCATGCCGTTTTATCCAAATTGACTTGCAGTGCATTCAGGCTACACATTTTTTTTTTTTTAACCAGTATGTGTGTTCCCTGGGAAGTGAACCCACAACCTTTTGTGCTGCTAACACACAGCCACAGGAACACTCCTTCTGCTGTGAAATATATCATGAAGAATATTGAGAACCAAATCCTCTTGACTACAATTGACTTACATTGCATGGACAAAAAAAGCTAAAAGCTTTGTGTTTTATAGTAAACAAATCCATCAAGACATTTTTAATTGCAAACGTAGTCCTCCATCCATAACACTGCTTCATCCAGTGAAAAAGTTGCCTCGTTTGAATTAGGAAAGAAATACGTACAGATCAAGCACCGATTACAAGCAAAAGCAGTTCAAAACGATTCTAAACAAATATGTCAGACAGTAGATTTTGATGTGAGAGCACAACAGGGGATGGACTTTTACACTGAAGGAAGCGTTATTATGGATTAGTTCTTACAGGAAAGCATACCGAAAAGTGTGGATGAGAGGAAGTACCTTTGAGGTCCAGGTTGCGGGCTCCATTGGAGTGCTGTGTGACCGTGCGGGAGTCGATCTTGAGCGTGTGCACATTGCTGTCATCGCGGGAGACTATCACGTTGTGCCACTGGTTGTCATTGAGCGGCTTGTCGGAGTTGCCCTTCATGAGCGATGGCCCATTGCCCAAGTCAAAAACATAATGGATGTACCTGCAATACATCAGTTCCACTGTCAATCACACAGCCCAGTGGAATCAGGCAACCCTCTTTAGGATGACAATACTGCCTTTTTGCTTCCAAATCAATATCTGTAACAAGGCTTGAAATACTGGCACAGACAGACTTCCATCCTGTCAGACGCTCCGTGTGCAGCCACAGTAAACAGCTTACAGTCTTCAGGAAAATGTCTGTTAAACTGCAGTGCACTGTAGCTCCATGTATTATATAGGTATTTTTTGCTGCTTTGATTTTATTATAGTGATAAATGTGCTTTGGTTGATAACTAATATGCCAATAATAATCATGCACAAGATATCACTATCATGTCAGTTATCAGCTAGTATTTGATATATATATATATATATATATTTTTTTTTTTACTTATCTGTAGAAAAAAAACTATAAATATACAAAATCTATACATATTTCACCATAGTGCATTTGTAAACTAATACATTTTGACATTTGCATCACATAACCAGTTCCATATGTTTAGATTTTTTAACATAGTAAAATTACTTGGTAGATCACCTGGTACGACTGTGGTGCGCAGTGCTCAGTATAGTGTCCCATGAAACATAAGTCATTAAAAAACTCTGAAAAAATTGAAGCAAACTAAAATAGCATGGCTGCTTTGTCAATGTATTTGTATCTCACTTTTGCTTCTGTTAACATTATGTTTGGTTTACACTAGGGTTTTGTATATGTGGTATGGTATTTTTAAAACACTGTAGAGGAAACTGCCATGTTGCATAAATTTGCCAGATTCAAATCCATCTGTTTAAAACTAAGTTCTTTGGACATTTCACTTTGAAAGTGTCGTGAAACGTACAAGTAGTATAGCAATACCATTTTGCAGAAATGTCACCATAGGCAAGTATTTTTCCAATGAGCCTAGGTTGGATAATTTCCAAATCTTTCAAGAAAGACTTACCGTCAGCTTCGGGTTGTTTAGCAGTGAAATATGCCTTATGGGAAATCATCTTTCCTGATAGAACGGCCAATTTCAGCAATAGAGATCAAAAGTAACTACAGCAGTAGTTCAATCCCTCATAAGACATTGAATACACGTCTTATACCTTTTTTTTTTCCCGCTTTTCAAATACTTTTTTGCTGCCAGGTGAATGTTATAATTCTGTGATTCATCTCCGAGCTGTTTGTGTGGCTTATATTGTAACTCTTTAGTGAAAAATGGTCTGAAATGCTTAAATGTGAAAAATACTGCCGGAACTAAGACACTCTTGCGCTGTATTCAAACAACAACAACTAGAAATGCAGTGTTCGATACGGACAAGGCCATGGAGATATACAGTGCACTGCTCATATTTATTCAAACTACTGTATAAACATTAGAATTTGCTCTCAGTTCATACATCAAGATACTGCAGAGAAAGAAAGAGAAAGTGTGCTCATTAGTGCGCTCTCATTTCATATGCTTGTGCAGACTCCGGTGAGAGGCGAGGACACCTGCTGTCTAATTGCTTACTGAATGACTGACTTTCTGGACCACTGCGGTTGAGGAAGTTAAACATCTGAGGCACCTTCCCCCTTTTCACTATTCGCTTTTGCCCAATGGAATAAAATTCAAACAGCAAATCAGGTTGTCGTACCTGCTACATGACTGTCATGAGCAGTGTGATTGAGCTTAAAAAAATCTTTTACTAGCTGGTGGGAAAACATATCTGATGCAAGACTGCGGATCTCCCATGTGGCGTCGTTGGCATGTGGGTTGGGAAGAGAGTGAGCTGCCAATAAATAGAATACCGTTAATCAAATAACACTTACATTACATGTGATTAAAAACTGCTCTTTTTTCATCAAGGTCACCATTGCTTACTTTATCTGTTTTTTTTTTAGAAATGGATTTGCACTTTACTTTGAGCCGATTACAGTATCTGAGGCTTAGAATAGCAATCCACGCAATCGTTGCTCTTGATTGACATGCAGACACAGTCGCCTCAGAGTCATTGAGCATAAGCCTGAACGCCAATGAATAACTCCCGATGAGCTCCTTCCTACCAGATACCGATCAGCATTTACGCATAACCAAAAGCAACTCATGCAGAATTTGTTTAAATTTAAATATGGCCCCTATCCTGTGATGATTCATCAAGCGATTCTCCTCCTCCTTGTACCTTTAACTAAATGCCAAGGAGACAAATGTGCGAATCTCATAATGCGACTTGACTCACCCGCCCACGGTTATGATTCACATCCAAGTAATGTCTCTTAAACTAATCGCAAACTTAAACGCGCAGTTTAGCGTGGCGGCTTAACTTCATCTGGATGTCTCTCATATTCTTAAGTGTGTAACTAGCTGCTTACATGTGATCCCTCGAATATCTGCTGTATCTTCTGGGAGTTTCTCCAATTATATCTGCAACTCTCTCTCTCTCCTACAGAAACAACTGTGTGTTAGTTTTGTTGGAAAAGGCCTTTGAGCTCTAACTCTCGAGGGACTGATGTTTGCATGCTGAAGGATGAGATCACCAACAATCTGTGAAATGCACTGAATATGAACTTTGAGCTGTCGGTGGGAATGTCTCAATATCTGGATTTACAATTTCACATGGGTGGGAGAGCATATGTAAAGACTAGTTTTAAGTTAGTTTTTTAGTTTTAAGGGCTTTTCTTCCTCTCAATGGTTCCTACAGAACCTCACCCATCCATCAAACTGATCTAAAAATTACAATGCGAAATTGGTAGCATACTGCAATGTTTTAAAGATTGAATTATAAGAGTTATTAAACTTTTATAATTCTTAATAGAATAAAATAAATAAATAAATAATGCATATAAACATCACGTTTCAGTGAGTCCGATTCATTGAGTTGATTCAGTGAAGGATTCATCAAAACATTCAAGCTCTGCTCCAAAACCTCTGGAGTTTTTTTGCTGTATACTGTCTACACAGACAGCTGACTTCTAAGAAAACATGCTAACTGAAAAGAAACCTTTTAAGTGACTGATTTAGAACACCCCGTGCTTCAAACTAAACTTAATCTCAATAGAGCTCGACTAACAACACAATACACAAAACTAAGCAGCACACACAAATACTGGTTTAAATATCTTTGCTAACCTTTGGCCAAAATATGAAGTCTTAGTAGGCTACATAATTAACATGCCTACCTTTATAGGCACCTTAAAAGGTAGGTCGCTAGACTTTGCAAGAAAGTCTATTCGTATTTTGTGAAATTCATTAAACTAACCAAATTTACTACACTACACTAGTTGTGACGTATGTTGCTGAGTGCATCTGACAAAGATTACACAATATGAGAAAGTATTGTCTTTGCATTATTTCACAATACACTGTCTTTTTCATCACATTCAGATTAGAAGCCAAGCGGACAATTTAGAGAATAATATAATTTCCTTTGCAGTAGCGCCATAGAATAGTTCAGGAAACTTTGCTTTCTGCTCAGGTGTCTTTCTCTCTGGCCTTAGGCTTTCTATCTCATATAGCTAAGGCTTAGCGTTATATTGCACCCTAATTTCATCTCTCTCTCTTTTCTCAATCAGGTAGTTCTCGACGTTATTATCATTTCATAATACCTTGCCTATTTCTGAAATTTCTAGTTCCTGATTCGTGCAGCCATGTTAAGAAATCTTCTATTCTCATCTCTTTATAGTTCCCATCTCAACTTCAAACTTTAATTAAACTGCTTTTATTAATAGGATTTTAATGCTAAATGCAGTGGGGGAGGGGGGTTAGCAATACGAGTATGGCCAATAGTGACGCACTCCAAAAAGTCCTTTAATAATGGAAAAAAATTCACAGTAAAATAAGCTTTTACTCTGATTGGTTTGAAGTGTTCAGCTATTTAAAGACATGAAATCAGCTGATGACAGTTTTCTTTTTCTAAGCACATTTCTTATCGGACATTTGAGCAGAAAATTTCTTTTTTATTAAAGAAAGATGGGCTTTTTCACTCAAGAGCATTTGACTGGACAAAAATCTGTGTATTGCAAGATGACTATTTGAATATGAATATTTAGGGTATTTTATAAAAGAAGAGAAATACTGTAAATCAACTGTACTGTAAAGTGTTATAATTGTTAAACAAACTATTAAATACGATTTTTTTTTTTTAACTGAAAGCTAAAATAAAACAAAAATAATATTACCAAACTAAAACAGAAAATGAAAAATAGTTAACAAAATATTAAAACATACTGAAATAAAAATGAAATCTAAAAAAAATATATATATTATGCGTCTTCTTCCTGTTTTTAAATGTGTATATCTGCTGAAAGGGATTTTTTGTAAATGAACAAAGCAGCAACATTCGCATTTTCATTTCATGGGGCTGTAAGGCTACTCATTCAAACTTTAATGCTGGAATGTAATTTTTATTTCTTAACTCACTCACCCCTTTACAAGTTCGATCACTATAAAGTCACTGCCGTCTCCAGAGTTAAACAGCATCAGACCATCAGGGCTGGTGGTCTTGAATTGGAAGAAGAGGTGCATGGAGGCGTAAGCCTGCAGGGTGGACAGCGCTACATAGCTGGCTCGATTTCGGAAGCTGACGGGATCTGCCACGATGCGGTGCATGCCGAAACGGGCATTGAGCTCACAGTAGGAGATGTCACCATTCTTGCACTGGTCTAGGTATGGCATGCCGTTGAAAGAGAGGCCCTGCAGGTGGCCCATGAAGTTGGAAGGCATGACTGAGATGAAGCGTCGCTCCGTCATGATGCCCGTCTCTATGTGGTGGAACTCCAGCTGCGTGTGTGCTCCACTCATCTGGCCTGTGGCAGAACCAAACACGCTCGATTAGTCAGGTCTGGGAAGTGATGATATGAGGGAATGGCATGCTGCCTGAACCCATCCCAAGGCAAGCACAGCTTTTGATGTTCAAATAAGAGTCGGATGTATGGTAATGCTGAACTTGCAGTGTGTAAGATGAATCTAAACCTGTAAAACTGTACTACATATAATATTTCAGTTGTCAACACTACGATAAATGAATAACTAGGCATGACGTGGCAAGTGCCAAGCAAGTCTATGTACACTGAACATAAAAAATCCATATGAAAACATTCTGTGATAAAATTTAAGTTGTTATTCACTAAAAATCGTGGGTCATTATAGAAATAACGATTCCTGAGCAAACTATTCTTCTGAGTCAAATTTTGTCAATGGATTGTGACGATTCATTTCACAAAAGCAGTCAGAAAATATATATTTCACAAATCTATTTTAGACCAATTAGATTTCCTAGATTCACAGTGGGCGGGGCCATCCCTGCAATCGAAAAAAATGTCTGAAATGCCTCTTCTTATTTAGTCGCTTCTTAATGGATAACACTGAATTAGGATACAGTAAGCGTGTTTACATGCACTTTAAAAGTTTAATTTCAATCTGACTGAAGCTAAAATTATTTAAGGTTATGTATTAACTAGTGTAAAAACCCTTATGTGTACAACCTTCCAAATGTTTGGGGTAGGTACAATTTTGTAATGTTTATGAAAGAAGTCTCTTACGCTTACCAAAGCTGGATTAAAAAAAAAAAAAAAAAAAAAAAAAAAAACAGTAAACTGGTAATATTATGATTATTATAAAAAAATACATGAACAAATAATATGAATGAATAAATGAATACATTTTAAATGTACACAAGAGAACACTGAAGCTCGATTATAACTGTAATAACGGTCCGTGTGTCCATATACAGTACATATACAGTGAGTGTGAGGTCTTCCTCTCACCCTCTACGGTCACATTGTCAACAGAGAGCTGCAGGCTCTTCCCACGGCGCACCACCTTCACAGAGTGCCACTCATTGTCATTCAGCTTATGCCCTGCGAACAGAGTCTCCGGTCCTTTACCTGCAGAGAGAGAGGGCCAAAGTCACACACCGCTGCAAGCTTCCCATCTTATCAATACAGCACAGTCTACCTCACAGGCCTGGTGCTCTCACCTCACACACACATACAAATACAGACACAAAGTCACGGCGAACTGACAGGACGTATCTACAAACTCAAACATTACCAGAGTGAGTGCACACACACATACTGACACTCATGAGCATACCTACACATTCAAACGTGCTCATTTACATTTCACACAACCAGGAGCCCACACAAAACACAGATAACAACATACTCCTTAAGGAGGACCATGACAAGTACAGTTCATATGCTGTTCTGCTAACTCTTTCTATAGGGTATTTATAATCTATTATTTAAGACATATGGACCAGGATTGACATTCTACCATTTTTAACACATAGCAACTGCTCTATTATCTTTAACAACTCTTCTATGCTGAAAAGTGGTTCTTTGTGTTAGAATGTAGGGTTCTTTATTCCTAGCTTTATTTTTCAAATCTGTAGCCGTCAAAGCCACTCATTATTGGTTTTCTGCAGCTCAACCATTCAGCTACACAGACTGCCAACGCACTCTCAATTGGTGAATGATTTAATTCTAAAAATGTCTTTAAGTTTTAACTTTAAAATGTAACTGGTAACTGTTTCCTACCAATCATGTATTTTGCTCTTTTTAGTTTGCATGCAAGTGATGCAACATGCAAGTGATCAGCTCAGTCGAGGATACTTTTCTTTTAGCAACAGTACGTAACGGGTATTAAATATACCATAAAACATACATACAGACATGCATACATATATTATTTTATATCAGAAACCATTATAATATGCTGATTTGGTGCTCAAATAATAGTTACTCATTATCAATGATGAAAACAGTTGTGTTGTTTTTAAGGAAACTGTACTGTGTCAATTTTTACAAGATTCTTTTAAATAAAGATCTTTTCAAACATACATTTTGGACACTCTTCAAGACTTTCTCTTCTCTTCTTAATCCGCCGCCACCACCTCCTCCATCGACTCTTACAGCAGACTACTTTGTAGTTTTCTTCTCAAATAAGACAAGAACCATCAGTGACCAATTCTCCACACCGCAGACTAAGGACAACTTCACAATGAACGACGCACTCTCTTTCTCCTCCTTCTCCCCACTCTCAGAGATGGACGTTTCCAAACTTTTCCTGTCCAATCATCCTACTACTTGTCCACTTGATCCAATCCCCACTCACCTCCTTTAAGCGATCTCTTCTTCAGTTATACCTTTGCTTACTCACATTATCAACTCCTCTCTTCACTCTGGAACATTTCCCTCAGCATTTAAGCAGGCTCGGGTAAGCCCACTGCTCAAGAAACCATCTCTAAATCCAGCACTTCTTGAAAACTACAGACAGGTATCCCTTCTTCCATTCACTGCAAAGACACTTGAGCGAGCTGTGTTCAACCAGCTTTCTATGCTCCTTGTACAGAACAACCTCCTGGACAGCATACAATCTGGCTTCAAAAGTGGCCATTCAAATGAGACTGCTCTGCTCTCACTTACTGAAACCCTGCGACTATCAAGAGCAGCTTCAAAATCCTCAGTACTCATCTTACTGGACCTGTCTGCTGCTTTGACACCGTTAATCACCAGATTCTCCTGTCCACCCTCAGAAAGATGGGCATCTCTGGAACCACACTCCTGTGGGTTGAGTCCTACCTCTCTGACAGATCCTTCAGTGTGTCTTGGAGGGGTGATGTTTCTAAGTCACAACACCTTGCTACTGGGGTTCCTCAAGGCTCAGTACTAGGACCACTTCTCTTCTCCATCTACATGATGTAATTAGGATCTGTCATTCAGAAGCATGGCTTTTCTTACCACTGCTCTCCTGGCAGGCCTTCCTGCGTGTATTGTCAAGCCTCTGCAATTGATCCAGAATGCAGCAGCGAGGGTTGTCTTCAATGAGCCAAAAAAAAACTCATGTTACTCTCCTCATCAGGTTACACTGGCTACCAGTAGCCACCTGCATCAAATTCAATTTACTGATGCTTGCCTACAAGTCCACCACTGCCACGGCACCAACATACCTAAACTCACTGGTTAAATCGTATGTGCCCTTCAGAAGTTTGCGCTCTGCAAGTGAACGACGCTCTGTGGTGCCTTCCCAAAGAAGTTCAAAATCACTCTCACGGACCTTTTCCTGGACTGTGCCCAGCTGGTGGTCTTTACTCATTTTCAAGAAACATCTAAAGATTAATCTTTTTCGACAGCACTTAACCAACTACAGTAATACTAGCACTTTTCCTTTTCTTGTCTTAAAAAAATAAAAAATAATTTTAATAAAAATAAAAAAAACCTGGCTATGCATTCTATACTAGACTTAATGAGACTTGTCATGACACTTGTATACTGTTGTTGTTCTCTTGTTGACCTGACTGCTTCTATTGTTCTCATTTGTAAGTCGATTTGGATAAAAGTGTCTGCTAAATGATTAAATGTAAATGTCTTTACTCTCTTTTTACTGGTTTATTTAATTATCCTTTGCAGAATAAAATAAAAAATAAAACTTACTTTGTCAACACATTTGAACTGTAGTGTGTGTGTGTGTGTGTGTATACATACCCAATTCCAGAAAAGTTGGGACATTTTGTAAAATGCAATAAAATCAAGAATCTGTTAACTGTCTTTAACGTTTATTTAACTGACAAAAGTACAAGGAAAAGACTTCCTGAGATTTAACTGACCAACTTTTTTGTAAATATAAAAAAACTTTAGATTCTGATGGCTGTAACACAGTCTAAAAATTTTGGGAGAGAGGCAAAATAAAAGTGAAAAAGTTATAGAATATCAAAATTAATCTATAAAACTTTTATACTAACTATAAAATAAAACAAAACTATTTTTACAAGCAAAGCTGGATCATGGCTCATAACTGTGTCAAATTTCATGAGAAAAGTCTCGAAACAAATAAAATATCACCTTCCAACACCTACCATACATAATATTGTATAAAGATTTAGGGAATCCAGGAAAATCTGTCTGTGTAGGGCAAAGCACGAAACCTCGATTAAATGTGCATGACCTTTGAGCCCTCAGATGGTACGGTGTTAAATATAGCCACACAGGCTCAGGAGTACTTTCGTAAACCGGTGTCACTTAACAGTCTGCCGCAGCATCAATAAATGCAACCTGAATCTCTGTTACACAAGGAGAAAGCTGTACATCAATTCTATGCAGTGATGCTACAGGGTTCTTTGTGCCAGAACTCAACTCAGATAGTTAAAAAGAAAACAGGAAATGTGTGCTGTGGTCAGATGAGTCCACATTTCAACTTGTTTCTGTGAAATATGGACGGCGAGTTCTCAGTCTCAAAGACCAAAGGAACTATTCAGACTTTCATCAGAGAAAGATGTAAAAGCAAACGTCTCTCATGGTATGGAGTGCAGTGCAGCAGAGCAAATGGCATGGGTGACTGGCCTCTGTGTGAAGGTACCATTGGAAAAGGAGACATGTGTGAGACATATACTACCATTAATATGACGCCTTTCATGGGAAGTCCATGGTTATTAGATCAAGAATGCCAGGTGCCATTCTGCATGTGCCACAACAGTGTGGTTTCGCAGACACATTTGGATGTGACTGACTGCCCAGCAGATTGGATTCTTATTGAAAATGTATTACCAGTCATGAAAAGGAGAATCAGACTATAATGACTACGGACTGATGAGCAGCTGAAGTCTTCTATCAAGCAAGACTGGACAAAAATTCTTTAAAACTTTAACGATTATTAGCCTCAATTCTCAAACGATTAAACAGAGTAATTAAAAGGACAGTTGATGTGACGCATGCTTCTGTCCCAACTTTTTTGGCGTGTGTTGCAGCCATCAAAATCATAATGTGTTTATATTTACGTAATTCAATTAAGTTGGTCAGTGGAAACATTGCAAATCCGTTCTTTGTGCTTTCTGTCAATTAAACAAAGGTTAAAGAGAATGAACAAATCACACATTCTTGATAGTATTTAACAAATCTTTTGGGAATTTCAGTTGTATAATTAATCATTATTTGATCATTTTCATTTGATATTTTATCAGCAATGATAATTATATGATAAAATTTGTATTTCACATCAGAACTGTTACCATATCGTGAATTTTATGCCTGGAACAATGTATTGACCATGCAAATGGCCTACAAAATTATATCCGCACTTTCATTTTAATGTGTAGTATATGGACATTATGAATACCCTTGGATTATGTTTAATGAGGGACAATCTTCTAATTTCTTTCAGCAGACAACAGCCATTAAAGAGATGCCAGATACAGTATACAGTAGAATCTATCGAGAATTATCTGTAGCTAGAAGCCAATTCATCTGACAACTAAACTCAGCTCATCTAAACAGTCATTTCCAATCCTTTTAACTATAATTTCCTATCCTTTTAACTAACCTCTGTTTTCTTTGTTGATTCATATGGATTTTCCCAACAGCTAAACCTTAGACCACCATCACATCACCGCCTACAGTATGTGTGCTTACTAAAATTAATTTTTCATCTGCAGCTGCCAGTTCAGTTCTGCTATTATCTAATCTTCCACATAAAACACTATTGTATTCTCCTTTACATGTCACTTAGAGATACAAACCACATTGATTTGGTGTTTTTAAAACATTGCTTCAATAGTAAAAAGGAGGGAAAAACAACTGAAGCAGTTCTCCTCATTATAACCGAGTGACTGGTGATGTCTGAGCATTTGTGTGTAACATGAGACTAACGCATTATACTTAAACTGAATTGAAATGAAATTGAATTGGCCCTGGGCATGTGTATAATCATTTTACAGGCTCAGGAGTTTTATGGCTGGGGAACAAAGCCATACTGTGCCTCGGCGCACGGGTTTAAAGTGACCGTACACACACACCAAATCCCTCACAGACCTCAAGAGTCCCACAATCAGCAGCGGTGAATGTTTGCCGATAGTATGCTAAAGTAATGGTTTTGAGAAGCGGCTGCTGCGGCCCCGGTTCACGCCTGCTCAGAGGCGCCTGGGGTGCACATGGAAAAATGGGTCAGGCAGATGCAGCTGCCTCAGCCTTCATCGTGCGGAGCAGCTAGTGCCTGACATGGTGGTTCAAAGCCCCTCAGACTGCACTGCTGGCTACTCTAATTGGCTCTGCTGGAGCCAACAGCCCTCTGAGGAACAACGTCAGCCTATTTGTAGGGGTGTTGTAGCACTTGAAATCTAATAAACCTTCCACGGATGGGTTTTGTATAAGCAAAACAGCTGGTATTAATCTGGTAGGCAATCTGCTTGCTGCTCAAAATGGCACTATAGATTAAATACTTATGAGTAAAACTCGTAACGACCAGGTATGTGTGACATTCTTTGCATTGGAGTTGAGTCGATGTCATATCATCCCTCTAATTAGCTCTTCAAGCTCTGGAAAAAAAAAAAAAAAACGGTTTAAGCGAGCAGGAGGCAGAGAGAGGGAAGTTGTCATCCTACACCTTCTGGCAGCTTGTTAATTAAATTTAAATCGTTGCCCATCCCTGCTTTTAAATCTAAGAGCAGTGTCGTTTCGGCTCGGTTTAATATTACTCAGCATTTCGGATGAAACCGCGGCAGCATAAACGATTCAAGTACAAATAAACCCTGTTTGTGTAAGCGAACACGAGTTTAGAACAGCCTTCGATATCAAGAAACAGAATGCAGATCTTAATAGAAAACTTTGATGAACAGCTCTTCAGGCATTGGAAAACGTCAATTATTCATCAAAACCTAATGTTAACTTAACATTAATGTGTAATTTTTGCATGATAACGTCATCTGGATCTGCTTCGTATTCACGACTACTCTGTGCTAAACTGTTTAAAATGCACATCATGGTGAGAAGTGTTCCAACAGATGGCAGAGGGCCCTAATTGGATATAATTTACTTTAACTACCAGCATTTCTGTCTATTTAAAAGTCAATTAACATTTTACTGTCATTAAAACTTCCATCAGTCTAAATATGTTTGATATACCCATCGAGTTAATATTGAGAGCGTAGAGGGGACTGTGAAATACTTCCACAGGTTAACACTTCAAATGGTCATGCTCATCTGATTATGAATGTACTTCTCCACATATGACCAAGCAGAGATTCATCATCCAGTGAGCATTATGCACGATAAATCGTTTCTCAGATCCTAAATATTGGCCGTGCCATAAAACTCAATTTGTGTCATCAAATGCATTTAGCATAGTTTGTAATGTATTTGATGACAAGGATGTTACACTCCCTAAACAGGGAGGATTTGTAGATTCAGTTCTTTAAAAGGCACTTCAGTATTTGCAGAGCATGAGACTCGGCTGAAACTAAATCTGATGCTGTAATATATGGCGTTTGTTGCCACCTGGTGGTGGAATCTATATGATTCTGGGCTTTAAAAATAATAATAAATAAAAAAAGGAACGGACGTTTTAGTCCTGCATGGTCAATGCAGTTCTTCAGCTGATCTTAAATATACTAACAGCCAAATCTCCCAATGCATATTACATAATTTAGTCTTAATTATTAAAAAAAGAATATTAGAAACAGAAAAAAAAGTATAATCAAAAAAGGTAATGGCAAGACGTTGAAAATAAATTTTTAAAGGATTAAAGCGCAGAAGCAGAAAAATAATATTATAAAAGCATACAACAGTTTTGTTAAAACACAAATTTATAAAACTATATTTATCCTTTACATGGGGCCTAATTTTGTCACTTCATGCCTTTTCTAAAAAAAAAGAAAAAAAAAAAAAAAAAAAAAGGAGTAAAATCAAATATTTTTTTATTTGTGCAAACTATGTGCAAATTTATCAAAGTTCACATCAAATATTCACTGCATTTTATTTATCCATGTTTTACTAATTATCCATTTTATCTGATTAATTTATTTAAATTAGATAGAAGCAACAGATGATAGAGCATCATTTGCACTGGTGAAATCATTCAGTGTTTACCACTTTAAATGTAGATGACTGTTTGTTGAACATGAGAAGACGCCGTGGATTTACAGTAAGATTCGATGCAGCACTTTTTTTTTTTTTAGACTAATGTCATGTTAAAACATTGTTTGCACCCTGAGGCTATAATATTAAAACAAATATTGCAATAGCGGAAAACATTCTTGTGCAAATGAACATTTGTTAACACTTGTGCCACAAGTGCAGTGAAATTAGTTTAACTAAACACATAATATAAGTAGCCAAATATTTCAAAGACAGAAACAAAGGAGTTCAGGATGTGTAGAACTTTGAAAACATCAGTGTGGGCCTACTTGCTTCTAAAAAGCTCTGAATAATGCCTTTACAGTTTATTTAAACCAGCACGTTGCATCATAGTCTTATACATCTGTGTGTGTCATTGGAATAATTTTAAGATTTATCCAAATTTGTTGAGTCACTATAACAGATGAATAAATCTGTGATGACGCATTTGAATGGTGAACATGTCAAAATTTCCAATGCACAAAAGATGTTCATGCCTTTTTGGGAACCGTGCCCTGAAGCACAAACACCTACTACCTCATGACTAATGAAGTACTAGAGACGAATCTCACAATTAGAGATGTAAATACTGTACATGGCATATATTTTAGTAGTGTAGAATATCTTAAGCAAATGGAAAAGAGCTATAATCCTCAAACAAAGGAAAGAAGATGAATTCAAGTACTGTAGCCTCGTAATTTTTTGTTATTGAAATGAGAACATAATAACGGCTTACTGTACAAAGCCAAGTAAAGAATAAATAGTATCAATAATAGCTGGCATCATACTACTGCACATTAATAAATCCTACATTATGTTTATGAAATATTTGGCTATCTAGCATTTAGCTACCAATTGCACCATATTCCATCTATTTTTGTCCCTCCTACATATACTACCACAGCAGTTTACCAAAAACATATACTACCATTTTTAAGAAACTAATATTTTGTCAAAAGGGGACAGTAAAGGTTTTTCTTACAATTCAATTGAAAGTCATATCACTTTTGAACTTCCTACTCATAAACGAAGAAAAAAAGAAGAAGAAAAGAAAAATCAGTGTCCATGAAAAAATATCAGGCAGTACAACAGTTTTCAACACTGACAATAAAAAGAATTGTTTCAGCCTGTTAGAATCTTTTCTGGAGGGTCATGTGACACTGAAGACTGAAGGGACTGCTGCAAATTCAGCTTTGCATCACAGCAATAAATGACATTTTAAAATATATTAAAATAGTAATTCCAAGTTTACAACGTAATTATACATTTAAGTACTGAGGGATATTAATTAAGTATATTATTGCATGTAATTATGCATAATTTGCATTACTCTAGGATGTACATGTAACATAACAATGACAATGTAACACTTGAATGGTAGCATATTATAAGAAAAAAATTGAAACTGAGAGCTAATCTGCAAGTAGGATCAAAAAACCCAAATGAATAAATAAAAATAAAAGACAGACAGACAGATACACTTCAAAAATTATTTTGTTGTAAATAAAACAGAATATTGGCATATGTTTTATGAGAAAATAAAATTTCATTCTTTCTACTTTCTACATTTCACATTTAATTCAGTGTGTTATGTGATGTTTCACTGTAACTGATTGTGAAAATAGTTTTTTTTTTATTTTTTTTTGGTCTAAACAGAATAATTGATATATTGAGAATATATATATATATTCAAAAATCACACACACAAAAATCACACACACACACAAAATACAACCTGTGGTCCTCATACATCCAATTTATACTACTTACCTTCAGCATCACTGCACTGCTAATACTGAGGATTGCATCGATTCCCAACACATATGATGGATGAAACACTGCTCAAATACAGGCAATGTTCAACCTCACGCCTGATTTGGCAAATGAAGATTTCTTCTTTTATTATATGGTTTATTATCGTATTTCCCTTACGTAACAGAGTCCCACAGAGACATGAAACAGATTAGAGCATTGGAGGAGCAGTGAGAAACATATGGTGTGGAAATGGAAACTGTCGGGATGGTTATGCTTAATTTCAAACACCGCAGCAAATTGGCAGATTTTGCGGAACAAAAGAGATTGAGATTGAGGGAACGCGGGAGAGAGGGGGTTGTTGGGGAGGGAGAGCGAGAGGGAAAAGAGAGAGGGATGCAAACTGGGAACATGTTCAAAAGAAAATCTGTTAACGGTGCAGGAAGACAGGATTACGAGGGAGGAGAAGAAACTTTTGATGAATTGGGGCTGAGCATGAGAGAAAGAAGAGATAAAAATAGCATTGCAGATAAAAGAATCACTTACTAAGGTTACAGTCTATCCCGATACAATCTGGTGGGAAAGAGAGTGAGATGGTGAGATTTAAAGGAAAAGAAACTAAAATTCAAAACCACATCCTTCAAGGTTAAATCTGCAGACAAACACAAAAATATTGCATAGAGTCAACCATCCGGGGACAGGGTGAGAGTCAGACTCCCTCTCTACAAGGGCCCACACCCCACAATCACAGGGCGAGAGACCGCACATAAACTAACCAGTAAGTGAAATGCCAAGACCAGATGTGTGGCATTTGGCAATTTATAAATATCCACAAAACATTGGATTTAGCCTGTGCTTTGCCTCCTCCCTGTATGTGGGTGGTGCCAGTATGACTGTAGGCAAGGGCAGTCTGCACCATCAGCCAAGAGCTCGTGCTTCTAAAACAGGTCACTATAGACTGGGTGGTAGAGCTAAACAAATATACACCGCAATATTTCTCAGCCTTTTGAGATATATAAATATATATATATATATATATATATATATATATATATATATATATATATATATATATATATATATATATATATATAGAGAGAGAGAGAGAGAGAGAGAGAGAGAGAGAGAGAGAGAGAGAGAGAGAGAATGTCTTGATGTGCTTCCTTTGAAATGGCTTAGAAACTTAAGATAAAAAAATAATAATAAAAAATAGGCTAAAAAGCTTTTCAATTTCATGAAGAACATTCTGTTCAAATATTTTTTTTTTAGTTTGTGAAAAAAGTCTCTTATGCTAAACAAGGCTGCATTTATTTTTTTATAAATGTAATTTAATATACATTTTTTATATTAATAAAAAATAACAATAATGAAATAAATAATAGATAATAGATTAAGTTAAAATGAGAAACAAGAAGAGAATGCAACATAACACATTAACTTGAAAACCAAAGCACATTTAAATCAAACAAAGTTTTGTCTTCTACAATAGAATTTGAAGTGTCTTTATTAATTGGCATTAGTAAGGTAAAGTATTTACCAATAACTTTTGCAAGCCAAATGTCCCATTTTCTTTAAAAAAAAAAAAAAAAAAAACATTGCAGGCTGATGATATGACTAAAGACTGGTAATAACGGTGATTTGATCCTGCAGAACGGTGCGAGCACTCTTAGCTGTGGTGAACTCTCAAGCTGTCAACCGCTACAGAAGAGTGACCACAGACAGCCAGGGACCTGTCTCACTGTCACACTGCTCTAGGACAGACTCCGCTCTGTCTGTAATCTTCTGTACAAACAGACACAGTCTGTCGTCAGAGCAGGAGTCTGAGCTGAAAGGGCAGTGAGAGACTTTAGAAGAATTACTATTTGGTTCTTATGGTGGAAAAGATCAGAGGGTAATTACATTTCTTTTCAATCACAAACAAGCTAGACTGCTAACACTTATTCAGCTTATGCTTGGTAAAGTTCTCTCTCTGCTTGAAAAAATTAAATGCGATTCTATTAGTTTTTTATCACTACATTCAGAGTATAAAGATTTTCCTGAACCCCCTGTGATTTTCCTCCCATCTAAATTTTGGACAGCCTTTGAAATTAAACTTATTCCTTGTATCTATGAAATTTGTATCTATACAGGCTTTTTTTTTTATTAATATATGATAACCATCATATGTCATCATTCCCATTTTAGATTTTTACTTTCAATGCATAAATATTATTCATGATGACTAAAATAATCAATAGCATATAAAGGTGTAACCTATTAAATATTGATAATCATTAAAGCAAAAGTATAATTGCTTTGAGATGTGCTTCTCTTTGAAATATAGTGGTGGTTAATATTAAATACAATTATTTTATATTAATTATATTAGTTATATTATATTATTACGATCATATGTTTTTTGTACACAAAGATGGCAGTTAGAAAAAAATTTAGGAACATGTTATAATTTCCCCTCTGTCTCCCCTATTATGACTCAATTTGGCTTCTGGGTTGGTCTCTCTGGCTGTCTGCTCTGAAAGCTGCAGAAAAGATAGCCATTGAAGGCTGCACAGGTGAGAGAGAGAGAGAGAGAGAGAGAGAGAGAGAGAGAGAGAGAGAGACAGTGAGAGAGGAAGCCAAGAAAGAGATAAAGATGGAGGAATGAAGGTGAAATGCATTCTGGAAGGAACCCCACACTTGTTCTATGAGTGCCTCGACATCGGAGGTCGGCAGGGGAAGGTTACCTAGGTTGACGGTGAGTCTGACCCTTCCCCCGTCCAGCTCCAGGCGCAGGGTGTCGGCGGACTCTTTGGAGGTGGTGGCCATGAGCAGACCGTAAGCCCTCTGCGACATGAAGCGCAGAGACACGTCCTCAGCCTCAGTGTGAACGGCGTGAGGCATTAGGACCTTCAGAAACATGCTGCCGTCATAACTCAGCACTGCAGACTCTGAGAGAGCAGAAAAAAATTTTTAAATCAGAAAACACCGGTCTAAAAACTGAGGACTTTTTCTGCTGCTTTCACATTTGTAAGTGGTCTAAAATAAGTAAGCAAATATCTTTAATTAAATATAAATGTAAAAAGTAATAAAACGACTAATATTATTACAATATACATTTGTTACACTGTGGTGAAATAATGGTGATTTTCATTTTCTTTTGGTTACTGTTTTTTAAAAAGTGTCCACATAGTTTTTATTTATTTTTAATTTTAATCAGTATAGTTTATAAAAAAATGACCTAGCATAAAACTACAATGCAACTCCATGATTGTTCTCAAAAGACCATTAAAACCACAAAAGAAAATATAGATAAACATCTGTTAATCAGCCAAGCAGGCATAATTATCAGCAAAATAACACATTTTAAACGGTCTGTCACTAGCTAACAATGCAACATGCTCATTTTTGTATAACATTTACATTATTCGCTACATATAACTATTACAATACTACATCAATTATATGTGCAGCCTTGCTGAGTCACCTGTGACATGTCTGTAGTGGGCAATGTGTGGTCAAGTTGCTTTTCTTAATGACAGACAGCAGAGGGCAGGAGAGAGTTAGAAACGATGCAGCAATAGCACACAAAGGTCTAGGCAGGTAGGATCTGAGGGATGCACTTAAGTCTAGCTGTATCTCAATATAAAAGTATACAAGTGAAGCACTGAAGCCTGGCTCTTCATTAAGAGAACGTGTGTCATCGGTAAGAAGTAATCCCATGTTTAATCCTCCCTCCCCACTGCTTTAAGCCCTACTTTCCTCACCCATCTCGCAGTTGGTGCCCAGATATCCAGTTCCAGTGCAGTCGCAGATATGTCGATTCCAGCCCTCGTGGCAGCGGCCTCCGTGGGCGCAGGGCTCAGAGCTGCACCTCCGATGGGTCTCTCTTGTACAGAAGCTGCTGACACCAGGAGCGCTTTGAAGCTCTGCCAACCGCCGCAGGTCCTTGCTGCGCCCATCTATGAAGAGATCCCGCAAGCAACCCACAAAGCCCAGCCTGAGGCGGGCGGTCCACACTTCTGGGGGGAGAGGAAGACTGCCGCTGTCCTCCGGAAGACCCCCCAGAAACATTTCACCATCGAGATCAAGAATCTCACTGCCCTCGTTGGTGGAAAAGGGAACACTGCGGCCATTAATGGAGATAGAGCCTAGGCGATAAGAAATGAGGAGGAAGTAGAGATTGATGATAATCTGCATGTGAACCTATGCACCACAACATTTATCTATTCATTATCTATATTAGTCCAATTTTTAATAAAAGGACTGTTTTTAGAAAATTAGGTTTAGGCAACAGTTCTCACTATTAAATAACTATTAACAGAGACTTTAGCCTCAATAAACTCCTATTTTACTGCTTCTTAATAGTTAGTAAGGTAGTTGTTAAGTTTAGGTATGAGGTAGAATTAAGGGATATAAAATATGGTCATGCAGACTAAGGTATTAATATGTTCTTCATAAGTGCTAATTAAAAAGCCAGTATGATTGTAATATGCATGCTAATAAGCAACTTGTAAGGAAGTAGAATTAAAATGAATTGGAATTTTCATTAGAAAATCAAAGTTTGTCAAGAAAAAAAGAACAATAGACCGAATGGCAGTGAATAACAGACAAAATAAATGAAAAACAGACAGAATGACAGAATGATATATACTGTAGATCAATCAAATTGAATCGAATGACAGAACGACAGATAGAATGAAATACAGAACAATAAATACATAAAAACAGATATGTACAACAGACATAACATCAAACTGAACGATAGATAGAAAACGACAGACAGAATAACAATAACAGAATAGACAAAGATAGACCACTAGACTGAACAGCAGAACAATGGACAGACAGAATAACAGACAAAACGACAAACAGAAAGACAGATTAACAGGCAGAAAGATAGACTGACAGAAAAATATACAGAATGAGAGGTGGGGAGAACAAATGACAAACAGAATGTTAGACAGACAGAAAGAGACAGACAGACAGAGACAGAGACAGAGACAGGCAGACAGACAGACAGACAGAGACAGACAGAGAGACAGACAGACAGAGACAGTCAGACAGAGACAGACAGAGACAGGCAGACAGACAGACAGACAGAGACAGACAGAGAGACAGACAGACAGAGACAGACAGACAGAAAGAGACAGAGACAGACAGACAGAAAGAGACAGACAGACAGAGACAGACAGAGACAGACAGACAGACAGACAGACAGACAGACAGACAGACAGAGAGACAGAGACAGACAGACACACAAACAGACAGACAGACAGACAGACAGAGACAGACATACAGACAGACAGACAGACAGAAAGAGACAGACAGAGACAGACAGACAGACAGACAGAAAGAGACAGACAGACAGACAGACAGACAGACAGAGACAGAAATGGACAGACAGACAGACAGACAGACACAGAAACAGACAGACAGATAGATTGATTGATATAATGTATTTGATGTGTATTGTAAAACAGTACATCCTTTTCCTGTCATTCTAATTCCACTTCCTGAGGGGTGTGGCCAATTCAAATTCAAACTCATGAACTGCACAACCCTGTAGTAATAGTTAAAACACGTTTAAATGACAGCCCTAGTTAATAATTAACTAAAACAAATGTAATTAATGATTCTACTACTGATCCCAGAAGACTATAATTTTAGTAACTCATGAAATGAGTGTAGCTACTGTACAATGAGTGTCACAAGTCCAAGAAAAAAAAAAGTTTCATTAATTTAGCATTAACAATCCACTGCACTTCCTTTTTCTTTTCTTTTCTTTTCTTTCTTTTTATCCCTGAGCTGAGCTAGTGGAAAGGTCTTCAACCTCTTCCCGTGGGATTTGCTAAATCTCACGCCAGGCCTGCTGCTTTAAAACTGTGGAAAGTGTATTTGAGTTGAGCTCTTACAGTAATGAGAGGTAATGAGAAGTAGAAGAAATGGAGTACAGTGATTTAGCAGTTTGTGAAGTATGCGTATCAGATGGACCCTTAGCGGGCAGAACGAGGTGCTTTAACAGCAGACGTTAAGAGCAAACGTCCCATCAGTCTCACAACTGAGCAAAAATCAAAGCTAGCAGGTTAACAACAGCTTTTTAAACAGGCGAGTAATGTGAGTGCTGATCTTGCAGTATCCTGACCTTTCCTGCCCTCTCTCTGGAAATCCACGTGGCACCATTCTCCATCATTGACCTTTTTGTTCCCGACTTTCATCTTGATGCTTCCGGAGCCCATGTCCATGAGCAGGTAGAGGAAACCTTCAAGCAGCTCCATGGCGAAGAAGTCCACCTTCGGTCTGTTGTCTTTTGAACTCTGCGGCCGCCCGTGGCTGAACAGCAGGAGGCCGTTGGGTTCAGTGGTTCGGAAGTCAAAGGACACGGATCCGGCTTTCTTTGCGTTCCAGTGCGGAAGGGTTACATAAGCGGTCGGCGTGTCGAAACTGACGGGGTCCAATGCAGCTACATCCTCGCAGCGGAAGGTCAGGTCACCGTGGATGGTAACCCTGGGATCGCGCAATTCAGCCAGGTGGGAGAGCTCCAGTCTGAACTCATTATTGCTGTAGACCACCTGGGACGGAGAGAGAGAGCGAGAGAGAGAGGGGGAAAAAAAGAGCTTGAGTGCTAACAGGGTGAAATGGAGTAGCCTGCTGCCCACTGGTACAAACAAACCACAGCTGATGCGTGTACCTCGGGGGCACAGTTTTCAAGTCAGTAAACACAGCAGTCTCTTTAAATCCTCGAAGCACGAGTGGATCACATAAACCTAGCAGCCTCATCTAGAACGCTACAGAAACCCTGGTCTAATCGATATTCTGTTTCATTAACGAAATGTAGGATGATGAATCATCCTACGCTAACATTAGCTCTGACAATACCAAAGCTAAGCGGTTTTCTGAATCGCACGCATAAACAGCGCATTCATTAGATGATGTCAACTGAGAGATCTTGATCTAGAGTATGATGTCTAGCCCACACTATTAGACACAAAGCAAAACGGATCCTAAAATAACATTCCTACAACACACGCATTGTGAATGTGTCCCCTGGGGCTGATTTTCTTTTGTCTCAGTCACATGTACTGTCTCTTCAGCCAGATGGGCGAATCAGCCCAGCACAGCAAACAAGCTTTTCATTTTTACACCAGTCGCTCTCTCTGTCCGAAGATGATGACTGACGCTTTGTTGCTGGGTGTGAACTTGAGTGTCTCTGAAAATAACGCAAGACAGCCATGTTTGTCGTCAGCCCTCAAGACAGAAAAATAAAGGGAAGAGGTAGGAGCGGAACAAGGGGTGCCAGCTCCGAGTGAGGGAACATGAAAAAAGCAATTATTGCCTGAGAGTGTGGACAAAAAAAAATCTGAGGGATCTGTCAATGAGACTGCTTCAAACCATCACAACATAAACATCCTAATCTTCCTGATTCGCTATCAGATTAAGATACGGGTCTGTAATATCAATGTTTCCTAAAATGTCTTGTTTCTTGTTTCTTATCTCACATTTCTGTTATCGGAGGTCAATATCGCTCATACTTGGAGTTATAGATTTCTCAAATCCTCTAAATAAACATCCTAAACAAGTACTTGGGTCACCTTAGCAACCATACACAACACCCTAGCAACTGGATGATGAAGCGATAAAAACACTCTGAACAACTCAACAACTGCTCCGCAAACCAAAAACAACATCTAAGTATTGTCATGTAGACATCTTCCACAGGAAAACACTACTTTTATTTTCTTTAGAAAATGTAAAAATCTTCTTGGAACAGGCACTTTTCAAAATGGGGTACAAAACAGGAACTGAAAATCATTTTTTTTTCCAATTACCAGACAAAATGTCAACCTCAGTAGGTCAGACCAAACACTGTAAGCTGTTTTAGTTATTATTATTATCATTTTTTTCTGGAACCAAGGTTTGAGTGGTTTGGAAATTCTCTGGTGATAAACATTCAAAGAACATAAAAACCGCACTGATAAAATGGACAAAATTAAAACAAATTACGAAACATCGATTTGTCTTCCCGCCATGCCATAGAAAAGGTCTAAACTGTTCATCCAAATGGGGTAATCCAGTATTGCTTTAGCTGAGACAATAGTGCATGGTGCTAACAACATCAGTCATGGGTTTGATTCCCAGGGAATGCATGAACTGCTAAAAACATTTGCATACTTTGAATGCAATAGAAGCCGATTTGGATAAAAGCATCTGCCATATGCATAAATGTAATTTGTTTTCCTTGTGTGTCACAATTTTGAGGAACGTTACTTCATTCGCAATGAGGGAAAATCTTGTATTAACAGGCTTGCAAACAAACTGTGTCACAGTTAAATATGTTTTAGTCATTAAAATTATTAAAAACAATATTTACGACAAAAAAAAAATAGAGTGACAAAATGACACTGTTAAGTGCTTTTAATTATTGGATAGATTTAAGAAAGTCGAGAGCTCTGAGATGTGACTGTACAGACATTTGATTGTTGATAACTACTTTCCAAGCTAATAATTTTATGTTAATATTTTATCCAATACATCAAATAGCTCTCAACATAAAACAGGGGATTTTTTTCCTTGGCAAAAAAGTGGTCTCAATGGAGGATAAAAATATATATTTGTTCTCAAAAGACAAGATGAGAAAAAAAACAAGACCCAACAGAAACAAAAAAAACAAGGCTCACAGAACATTACAACTTATAAGGACCAGACAAATGACTTGAGAGGGTATATATTTACACCTTGACAAACCTGCCCAGTTAAACGCTACAGAGGTCAACATGGGGGAAAACATGACACACAATACCTGCACAACAAAAGACCAAATGAAAACGAATGAGCGACTAGACAAAAACAAGACAAAACACAGACTCCCAAAAGCTTAACAGCATTATAGATGAGTATATGTCTCTATAAGAGCTGCGATAAGGGAGTGCTCATGCTCCTGCTGAAGAGGGCCACTGATATTAACTGTATGGCTGAGCAGGTAGAGAGGGGTGATTAATAGAGTCTGGGGTCAACAAGACAGAGATGGAGTGTCTGGGACAGTCGAACGGGGATCCATAGAGGAAATCAATTTTTAATTTGGCTGTCAGGATAGTAAAGCTGGAACTTCAACACTATAGACATGACATAAATTATGGGACATGCTCGGAGGGGTGCGCATGGACGTGAAAGAGAAAGGAGAAAGGACAGATAAGGAAGAGGTAAAAGAGGACAGATTGCTCGCCAAACAAAAAGAACATCAAAGGAACTCGAGAAACCAGATCTTCTGAGCGCATCTCGACCATCTCGCTTGAATTCAAATGAAAGAACAAAATGCTTCTTACATCTTTAAGGCAGCCCATGAAGTTGTTGCTCACAGGGGAGCCGGGCAGATCTGCCGTGTTTGGACTGCCGCCCACATAGAAGAAATCGTCTGAGCCCAGCATGGTGTAGTCCTCCTGGGTGTAGCCAGTGGTTGTCAGCAGGCCGTCCACCGATATTGTCACCTGTGTTTGCATATAGATAGAAGAGAGGGACAGGAGAGAGAGAGAGAGAGAGAGAGAGAGAGAGAAGAAACAAGAGAGGGAACGTGGGAAATCCTTTGATTATGCAAAAGCTGAATCAAATCCTTGTTGGCTTCAACAAGTTCATCTACAAAAAAAAAAAAAAAAAAAACTCAAATCTGTTTCACGTGGGGGTTCCTCTGGTTCTGTATGCATACGTTAGCGAGGGGGCAACCCATTTTTATGTCTGCTATTGCTGCTTTCTGAATGAGAGAATGCTGTCATGTGGGCTAGACTGTGCACTAGTCAGTGTTGGAGAGAGGAGACAGGAAGGGGAGGTGTATGGCTACAGGAACTAAGAGGAATCACTATATGTTGAGTGGGTTAGCAAGTGATGTTAAGGGTGACTGTGCGAGATTAGTATAAAAGGGGGGATTCAGACACAAAAATGGTTGTTAGTATAACAGAGGTTGCATTTAACTATGTTGCTGGTCAGTTCTGATCAACTACTGGATTAATTGCACAATATATAAGAGATGTCTTGAAAAGAAATACTTTGGAGGTGTTTGGGTAGCGACACAAGTTAATACACAAGCCATGCATGACGGTTAAGACATCACGGGCTGCGATTTCAGGACTTCGTTTAGTTAGACTCATTATAAAGAGTCATTTAAGATGAATTAAACGCATCTAGAGCACAATTATATTGGCTTCATCTGTAAACGTTAATGTTGAAGTGTGGAAACACTGGCAGACATCCAGAACAGGTGGATTTCTTACTGTGCTTGTGGTCGAGGCGTTTCCATGCCGACAGACAGAAAGGATTCAGATTCCATCTCTAATGCTGTCAAATATTCTGTGAACATTATTATTACTGCGGACAAGTAGGCAAAGCTGGGCGGAAAAAAAATGCAGCTTGTTTGCTGGAAATTGTAGATGGTATGTACTGTCCTGAAATTGAAACCCAGTATTTGTCTGAACCTTTATTAGAGAGAAAGAGCAGATAAAGCAAAATATGGAGTGGAAAAGAAACCCCCCAAAATAAATAATGTACAACACCACACAACATCAACAGAAATAGTTACCCACACATGCAGTGGAAGCAAATTATGCAGGTGCATAATGGTGTGTATAAGCTGCATATTATATCTAAAAAAAAAAACATGCAAAGTGTAAGTCCAGTGATGCAAAACATGTGCACATGCTGGATAAAAAGTGTCACATGTCATCAGCTACTTAAGAAAGTGAATGACAAAAATCAGTAAAAAAAAAAAAAAAAAAAAAACTAGATGTACTCTTATGCCACAGGAAGAGAAGGGTAAGAGGAGGTCAATCTTTTCTCTCTGTTCCCTAGATAGAGGGTTAATAACAGCTGTATGGCAGCCACAATCATTTTTATCCAATTCTGTCATTTTTCCACTTTCATTTCATATTAACAGTGAGTGTTTGTGCTCAAGCAGTACACCTCCATTTGTCTGGCCAAGGTCATTCTTTCAGATTTAAGCGTGAAGCAACTGGGAATTAGAACAAACTGTCAGTAACATTTTTAACAGAAGGGCTTGTGTATTTCAGCATTATAAATGACCATTTTACATTACGCAATGCTTTAGGTAAAAACAAGAATCAAAAGAATATTACAAATATGACAGTTTTAATCAAATCTGAAGCCGCTGAAAAATAGCAGATGTATGCAGTTGAATTCTATATTAGTTGGAGTTAAGATGTTGCTTGGCAACCATAAGCAACCCACAGGTACACCGTACCTACACGGTGTGTCAAAACTAAATCGCTCCCATTATAGTCAAGCTTCACAATGAACTCGTCTGTCTGCAACAAAGTTTGAAGAGTAGAGTTTTCTCCTTGCCTTTTTTTTTTTTTTTTTTTGTGCATAGGGCATATATTGTGATATTGACAACTGTATCTAAGCTAATGTAGCTGCATCTACAAAAGCCCTCACTGCCCTTCTCTCCTGTTGATTAACTTGGCAGATATGAGCACAATGCTTAAAGAAAACTGCACATTAAGAGACACATCTAAGCAAAAATCTGAATTATTAAATGCTACATCATACAGTGCACCGAAATATCTGTATGAATTATATGCTGCAGCATTTATTAAAAGCCAACATCAAAGGGGAAGAATGAGAGAATGGAGCAGGTGGACAGAAATGCTGCACAAGAGCTGAAGTCAAATATTTTTTTTGATTATCTCTTATCTGAGAAATTACGAAATGCTTTGAAAGAGCACCCCTCTGCCCTTTTACTTTGACACTGTACATTTTAGATGTATTTTAGATTCACGTGTAATTTTATGTAATTGGCAGGTTTGTCGGTGTAATTCTGAGGATATGGTTTTGGAGCAATACATCAGGTTTTACATTAAGCATAAAAATATGCACTTGTTGGTACGAATCCAGTGTCGGCCATAGGGTGGCCCAGACTGTAGTCAGCAGCTTACAGCATAATTTTTGCCCACCGAAGAAACTCTCAGCCAAATAAGATGTGTTATTAATGGTAGAACTCATACAACAAAAAGCATTTTAATAAGGATATGGGTGGGTGGATTGTGAGTGGCATAAAAACAAAAACAAACAAAAATGTACATACATTGCAAATGGCAAAAAATGAACTTTTGCATGGCACCTGGGGATTGATGCCATTTTTTTTTACTTTTCTTTAGTCGTTTCTGCACAGTAAAAGCAAAAAGAGATAAAAAGAAAGGGCCAAACCAAACTAGACAAATTAGAATGTGATATCTACCATATAATGCAGTTTGTTTACCGTAGGGAGTCCAACCCCTGCGCGCTTCAAAAAAAAAGAAAAAACAAGGAGGGAGAGTAAAATTACATACCATAAACTCCACAGAAGCTTTAGAAGGATTGAAATATAGCAAACTGTAAGCAAATTTGAGCATACCACCAAATGATACTAATTTCTCCGCCCTCCATTAGAATATATCTTCCCAGGAAGAATGAGAAAAAAAAATAGCTGTTGAAATCTGTTAGCTTATACCCAATTTCTATGGACACTGTCAACGGCAAACAGATGGCTCACATTCCATGGAGGATTTCATGTTAGTATTTGAAGGGGTAAAGGCAGAAGATAAACAATGACAAATCCATTTAGAAGCTTCGGTGTTAGTATAAAAGAGAAAAAGAGAGAGAATTCAACTAATCTGTCAAACATGATGGTTCAGGGAGGGTTTTGAAGGAAGGGTCTTGCAGAGGCAGCAGCGTTAGAGTAAAGAATGACAGCAGCAGTAGCGACTCACTTATTATTTAAGGTAAATGAATGACAAAAGCAAAAATGTCAACACGCATTATGTGCTCGTTTATGCCTGCTCGGCATCTGTGAGTTCGGTACTTTCATAATTTGTCGTGGCTGAACAAAAATACAGCTCATTCGTTAACAGACGCAAAGTGCGCCCTCGGCTCTGTAAGCAACACTTGAGCTAAAGGTTATGTCAGTCAAATGGAGAAATAATCAGTGGCAGCAGAAGCGAGCAGCCATAGTGTGTGTCTATACGATGCTCTCTATATCATATTATCATATTTCAGCAATAACAGATCGAAACACTCAGGATAATGGCACTGTAAAAAACTATTGCTAACTACTACTAATCCTGCTTTTTTGAAGGCTGTGATAGAGGGACCCGTTTTCTCTTAGGTTAAATGACAAATAGTAAACATTCACCCTTCTCCACAAGATGGAAAGCTTGCTGAATGCGGACAGATTATTTTGCTGGCGTAATTGGAGCATATTCACGTTGTGGATTTAATCAGAGGCAAAACAGAGCGGTGCAGTCTGGACTTGAATGGAGTTGCCAAATCAAAACACTTCTCCTCAACAGGGACTCGCGCACACACACACACACACACACACACACACACACACACACACACACACACACACACACACACACACACATCCATACTGGTTAGTAACAACTGGAAGGTAATTATCACTGCTGTCTATGTCTGGAAGTGCCTGTGGCTTAATGGTACTTCAATCCTGCAGTGACCTCCAAGATTCCAACAACAGAAATATTTTGCTCTAAGTGAATCTATTTTGAAACAAAATTTATTTTGCAATCAGTGTTACATATTACCTTGTTAATTCTCTGACGGCTAGCATTTTTAGGTGGACAAGCTCCAAAACAACAGCCACTAATGGTGCTTTTCCACTGCGTGGTATGACTCGGCTTGGTATAGCTCAAGCTGCTCAATGTACTTATTATATTAAAAAATTTACAAAATTATGACTTTATTCAGCATTGTCTTCTCTTCCAGGTCTGTTGTGAGTGTGAGTGTCAGCAGCGTCATATGTCAGCAGCATAACTGCAGTGTTGTGAATGCACTCATGACCGATCCGGAAGAGAAGACAATGCTGATTAAAGTCGTAATTTTTGTTATTTATGGACCAAAATGTATTTTTGATGCTTCAACTAATTCTAACTGAGCCTCTGATGTCACATGGACTACTTTGATGATGTTTTTATTACACTTCTGAACATGGACGGTATACCGTACATGCATTTTCAATGGAGGGACTGAGAACTCTCCGACTAAATCTAAACTGTGTAACTGTGTTCTGAAGATGAACAATGGGCTTACAGGTCGAACGACATGAGGGTGAGTTATTAATGACATCATTTTCATTTTTGGATGAACTAACCCTTTAAGCTTGAGTTAAACCAACTAAAAAAAAAACACTGACTTCAGGAAGCAACATTTTGTTGTTTACAGGTTTTAGAATTTGTTCCTGCAAAATCTGTAACAATGTTAGTGACACATCCTGTTAGGTTTAAAAACGAATATATTTCCTTTGTTAACGGCCCAACTGAAGGCTCCTTCCTGAAGAAAATTTGGGTGCTCACTTTTGTTTGGAGGGACCCCATCCCCAAAAATGCAGTCTAAAATTCACCTTTTATTATAAACAATATACTCTTGATATAACAGGATTTCATATGTGGAATAACAGCTATTTCAGAACAAACACATAGCTAAATAAAAGGTTTAGATTGACTTAAAACCATGCTTGAAATTCCCTATTACCTGATATATATCTTTAAAATAGCTGCAGTGAGAATCAGTTTTGTTATTGTGATCATCATAAAAAAAAAAAAAAAAAAAAAAAAACAATTCACACTGACTGACATTTGTTAGCCAATCAAAAACTCAGAGTTTAATTACTTTTGCTGGCAGTGCAGAAATCATTAAAAGCAGTTTTAAAGAGTTAATACTACAATGACACATTTATACACCTACTTGTCACAATTATACAAGTTAACCTAAATTCAGTCATCAAATATATCAGAAAGACTAAATTAAGTTCCCTGTGGAGTAACGATCAAGTCAAGTCAAGTCACGATGTGCAAAGGTGAACGTTACCTGACGTAGGTTGCGGGACACACGGACCACATGCCAGGCATTGTCGTTGAACTTGCCGTCGGATGGCTCCACCAGAGCCTCAAAGGCACCGGAGCCCAGGTTGATCACCAGGCACACTGCCCCACTTTTCAGAGACAGATTGACATAGTCGGCAGACTTGCCGGTGTGGAGCAGGAGGCCATTTCGCTGTAGCGTTCGGAAGGACAGGGTGATTTCATCTGTGCTGCTCTGGATGGGCTTTTGGGACAGGTCGTAGCTGAAGAACTCATTACCCTTGAACGTGGCCACTGACTCCGCTTGGCCTTGTTGAAGGAAGATAGAAAAAGGCAAGGGAAAGTCATTAGAGCTGGGATGGATATGGACCAAGTGTATGAGAACTGACTCTTCTTTATATTCTCTGTATTTTATAGACTCACAGAACCAACCAAACATTTGAGAATGATCAGTGAAATAAATGAAATGGAAATGCATGTAAAATACTCATAGCATGTTTAACAACCCAGAAAAGTTTGGGCAAGACTTTAGCCTTTATGTGATTTTGGCTAATGAGAGGTTTAAGGCCACTGGCTCAAATGAAGCATAAACAAACCACAAATTAACAGTACAAGACAGCTCCAAGCATGAATCATTGTACATGTAGGAAATCTCACTGGACTACACATGCTTCTGTATTCGCACTTCCAGTAAATATGAACCACAGAGGTGAGTGATGTCACACGTGTAAATTAGTGTAATCTCCTCCAGTGCTGGGCGCATCAGCTAATCGTGAAGGTCATTTATGCATGTAAAGCTTGCCGTCCTGAAATTAAACCGCAAGCGTGCAATTAAACGAGCTGAAAACGGGCTGTCAGGAATAATCTGAAATAAAACACAGCCGCACTGTTAAATAACAGTTTGATTTGCGAACGCCACTGTAAGATGTGAAAGCTGTGATGAACGAGGTAGAATTTCAAAATACCGTCATTAAGAAAATAGGCGACTGAGGAAGCTTGTCAAAATATCTCATCTTCGTTATTTTAGGTTGTTAAAAATCATCACTTTCACAGACAGCTTGTTCATTTTTTCCTGGTGTCATGTGGAGCCCAAATCACGATTTATTTTTATTTATTTTTTGGATGTGCAATACTAAGTTTTCAAATTCAAGTAGTTGGTGGATTGCCTGTGTGATGTAAAGCCAAGCTCTGTATAATTAGCCTAGTTTCGAGTTTTCGAGTCTGACCACAATTGGACGTGACTCTTAAGGCAGAATGTTTACATAAGCCTTGTTCAAAACAGCTAGACTGAGCAAGGCAGAAAATGCCGTTTAAAGTCTCACGCAGTTTTAATCTAGTTAACAAAATTGCTGTTAGATCATGGCGTTAATTAAATGACTCATGTAAACATCTTGATAAAAATGACAAAATAAATGAAAGCAAGAATTAACAATCAAAAACATCTAGAAAGAGTATGATTGTTTCAAATATTCGAAATCATAGCCTTACAGAGACTGATCTGCTTGAGTTGAATCTAAACAGTAAATATAGTTCACTTTAAACCGAAACACTTTGATAACAGGTTAATTTTCTCCCTCAAACATGTCATATACAGAATGTTTATTAGTTTATTAGTTTAGTAGTTTACATACTAATATACTAATAAAACTAATAAAAATGGGGAAGCCGTGGCCTAATGGTTAGAGAGTCGGACTCCCAATCGAAAGGTTGTGAGTTCGAGTCCCGGGCCGGCAGGAATTGTGGGTGGGGGAAGTGCATGTACAGTTCTCTCTCCACCTTCAATACCACGACTTAGCAAGGCATCGAACCCCCAACTGCTCCCCGGGCGCCGCAGCATAAATGGCTGCCCACTGCTCCGGGTGTGTGTTCACAGTGTGTGTGTGTGTTCACTTATCTGTGTGTGTGCACTTCAGATGGGTTAAATGCAGAGCACAAATTCTGAGTATGGGTCACCATAATTGGCTGAATATCACGTCACTTTACACAATATACACTACCATTCAAAAGTTTAGGGGTGATAAGATTATGTTACCCTTCCGGGAACTAAAGCTGCATCAAAGTGCTTTGGGAATTCCCTCTGCGTGACCACGCTCTGAATCACATGTGTAATCATTCCAATGGAAGGATGAGACGTCATGGGCGGGTGACGTCATCAACCAGGAAGCATAAAAGCATATGTGGTGGAGCCAGGGAGCGGAGCACACCGAGTCGGCTCTCAAGGAAGCCGACTGCCCGCATTGAGAGCTTCTTCCATTGCGTACACTTCGCTTCCTGAAGGCTCTCTTTGTGGAGGGAGGCTTCACCAGCATTCTTCACGGTGCTGGTCCCGCTTCCACCGAGGCAGAGTGGCTGCTACCTTCATGGGGTTCTTCCTTCTGGGGTGAGGAATTGACACTTTGCCTGTCTTCCTCCAAGGAGGTTGATGTGGAGGGCATCGATAAGGTTTTGCCCCTGAATAGCCCCAGTATGAGGAGCTAATGGAGGTGTTTACCAATGCTGTGGCCAAGTTAAAAAATGATTGGCCCACTGAGAAGCAGGCCGAGCCGCATCGAAGCAAGTTAGATGAATGCTTTATGTGGTTGAGGCCATCACCTACATTCTGGAGCCTGCCATTTTCCCCAATCTTCATCCCTGCCTCAGACTATTATGGGAATGTGTTTGGGTTGAGTGAGCATGGTTATGCAGGGCGATGCCCCGGGTTGAACAGACACTGGCAAGTTATCAGTCCCCAGCCACAACATAGTCCTTAAAGGCTACAGCACTGCCCTGCAAGCCGCTGCGTACAACGTCAACACTGGTGTCTGCACACAAAGTCTGCATTACAGTTGAGACTATCCTCCAATCATCACGGACTGTCGTACTCCAGGCTTTCCGTCCTGCTCCCTCTTGGGAGTCCGACCAGCAGAAGCTTAATTGTGTCCAGTGCAAGCACTGGATGCATACATCCACTGAGCTGTCCTGTGGAGATAGGCGGACCAACTGCTAGTGTTCTACTGTCCACCTAAGAGATTCTTTCATCTACAAAACAGACCCTCAATCGGTGGTTGGTGGATGCCATATTCATTGCTTACAAGTCCTCTGATCTCTCCTCGCCATTGGGGGTTAAGACTCACTCGACCAGAATTATGGTGGCCTCCAATGCCTTTCTAGCATGTGTGTCCATGCAGGACATCTGTGATGCAGGGGGTTGGTCCACACGCCTAACATTTGTCAGGTTCTCAGGCTCTTCTGTTCTCTTGCCCTAGCTACACACGGGGCAGGGATTTGGACGTCTGGTGCTGTGGGTATTCTCGTTCCCAAAGCACTTCGACACAGCTTGAGTTCCTGAAGGGGGACGTCTCAGGTTACGTATGTAACCATGGTTCTCCGAAGGGAACGAGACACTGTGTCTCGGTGCCATACTTCAGGCATCTCTGCCAGTGCATGCTTCACTCCTAGAAGCTGACGCTGGCTCCACTGCACGTGCTTTTAAGCTTCCTGGTCAATGACCTCACCTGCCCATGACGTCTTGCCCTTCCATGTGATTCAGAGCGTGGTCATGCAAAGGGTGTTCCCAAAGCGCTTTGACCCAGCGTCTCATTCCCTTCAGGGAACCATGGTTAAATACGTAACCTGAGGCGTTTTTGGAAGAAGTGTCTTATGCTCACCAAGGCGGTGTTACATTATACATCTCAATACAGTTTAAAGAGTAATATTGCTAAGTATTATTACAATTTAAAGTTACTATTTTTCATTTAAATAAATTTTAAAGTACAAATTATGTAGCAACTCAATGTAATAACTAGGCATTCTGTTAAAACTGCATTATTACATTATGTGAAAAAATGCATATTACATGGAATATTTCATTATCGCGTATATCACAAAAACCAAATAAAAACAAACCATACACTGTGTGAGTTAATCTATTAAAATGCATTTAGAAAGCCTCTGCCAACACATCTCAGACAATCATGTTTTACAGGAGTGGTATAGCAATATTCGTCCTTCAGATATGCATACATAACCTGCTCAGCTGCTTAAAATTGTATGAAATATTCCATTCCAGGTTTAATCAGCAGAGCATAACATTAATTTGAAGACTTGTGATATTTCATCAAGCAAGAAGGCTCAGACCATCAGTTAGGAAAGAAATGATTGGGCACGAATCAACCAACCAGACATCTTCACCAAGGAAAAGTGACCTTGCAAAATTACAGCGGCAGAATCTTATCATAGTGCCACTTGGTTCAGTGGAGAATAAACAGCCAGAGCGCATTCCACAACAAGCACACCAACCACGTAGTGAGGAACTCTTTAAGAGATGAGAAACAAAGCCCCACTGAGCCATGTGTGCTTAAGAGTTTTGTTTCTCTCTCTCTCTCTCTTTTATTTCTCACTGACTACAGTGTGACGCAAAGAGAACCTGACCCACAAAACACAGGGGCTATGACTAAGTAAAAAGTATATGTTTCTAACAATAAAACAACGTGACATGATGGGATTTGACAATATCAGGGAAGCTTTAACTTTTCAAAAGTGCAGTCTGAAAGTGACTCAGATGTTACCGCTGTAGTGGCAAATTCCTCAGATAGGAACAATGCTTCTGACAAATTAATTGTGACTCAAATATATTCGCAAACAGAAAGGTGCAGCGTGTTATTAATTTTTGTATGCAATATAAAATATCTATACCAAATTTAGATTCGTTCACATTAACCAATCAGTAGACTTTGAGGTGCGTTCTGCCTGTCAGTCAATTTACATGTTCACAGGGAAGTCCAACTGTATATAGGCAGCAGGAAGCTGAGAGCGTGACAGAAGCGGATCATTCAAGCAGCAAATACAGGTTCATAAGCAGTTGATAGTTGTTAGTTTGTCATGAAGGAATTTTATTTTGATACCACTGTTTTTGACAAACTTTGACATGCTGAATACAACTGTATCTTCGTAGGATGGGGAATAGAATAGATTTTTTTTTTTTTTCACAAAGTATCCTCAAAGACAACAGTACTGTATTCAACACACATTTAACATTCATAATGTGAAACAATTAATAGCATACGGTTACTTGATTTTATCAGGAAAGTGGTAGGTAGGAGAAGAAATCAATTTATAATATCATAATTAGGACATGTATTTATAAGTTTAACACATAGCCTACAAAAGCCATTGCATAAATAGATTATTATTATAAATAGATTATATATATATATATATATATATATATATATATATATATATATATATATATATATATATATATATATATATATATATATATATATATATATATAAAATGGTCAATTCTGATTCCATGTTGTCTTTAAGTAGTCAGTAGGTGTGGTATGAGGATCATTGAAGTCTCATGCTTGTGTGTTCCTGGTAAGCAATTTTTTATTTTTATCTTGGACCAAGATTGTTCCAAGATTGCACTAATAAACAGCAATCCATCGATAAGGATTGTCATAATTCATACTTTCAAAATTCAACAGACTTCTGCCTAATGCCATTTAAAGTTCAGAGAGGAGAAAAAAAAAAAAACACCTTTTACATGTTAGCGAGACATCTTTAACTTAGTGACATAAAAAAAATGTTGTCAACTGGCCTGAAACTCTCACATCCCCCCATCTTTACCATTGAGCCCAATAGTCCAAAAATGGACTAAAACACAGGTTTAGCATTAATTTGAATTAATTTTCAAGGTACTTGTCTGCTTGTTCTGAATAATGTCTATTTACATTCACCATGATTAGCAATTGTGTAAATGGACAAAGTTCCACTTAAAGCACCGAATAAACACACTCTCCTTCAGACCAAGCCAGAGGAAAACAGAGCAAAAAACAACCACTGGAGTCGCCCCTTAACACAGAGCCCGTAAAGCCAGATTTAGTTATGTGCAGATATGTGGTGTGGCTGATGAGATGTCTAAATCTTCATGTCCAGCCTCCGATCACGAACTTCAAAAGAGATGAGAGAAATAAACAGAGTTCACCCTAAACCTTCAGAGCACACTGACGGATGCTCTCAGCTAGAGTAGAATAGCCTGATTTATATACTTAAGAGTCCTTTGTGTCTTTGATATGACAAGACTGGAGCAATCAGTTCTTCAGGCATCATGACTTACTGTCATTATGCACTAATGTCCATGTCTCAAATATGAAAACACTATTACTAAACGTGAGGGGGTGTGAAATCAACAGCGACAGACTGGGAGAAGGAAAAGAAATAGGTTATGAGCTGGAGAGAAAGACAGGGAAGGAGGACAAGACATGGATTGAAGGACTTATGATCAAACAAGGGGTGGAAGGGAAAGAAATCCATTCATGGCACACAAAAAGCAATTCTGGCACACAAAAATTTCAATTATCGGAATGAAAAAAAAAATATTATTCATAATTCTGTTTATTGGAAAAGCATCTGAAAGACAAAACATTACAATTTAATGTCTGTGGAATATTTTGGCTATTGGTTAACATGAGGGATGGGAATCAAGAGCAACGTAGCAATTATTATTATTTATTTTTTATTCTGCATAATTATTCATAGTAGTTGTAGTACATTCAATCCTTTCCCCACCATTGACAAGATTTTCTGTCATTTAAGATACAAAGCTTCCCTACTGACGAGTTATTCGTCTGAAATGGTGTTTCTTGGATGGAACTATATAAAAATGTATTTGTTCTGATATATTAATTGCTGACATTCAAACAGTAAAATATTCTGGGGGACAGATTTGTGAATAGGATCAGAAATACTGGTGGTGACTGGAACATTAAAACGCAACAATAATGACATGAGAATAATCCTGCCCATCTTAAGCGGCACTAAACTTCAGTGGAAACACAAACCAAGCAGAGTTGAGCCGTGCCGTATCGTACTGACTAATTAACAAAGGGGAAATGACTAAACTACTAAGAAAATGTATTCAATCAAACAGAAGCTACAAACTACTATGCAAATGGGTGTTAACTGGATGAATGCTAAGAAATTGAGCAACAGATTAGATGAAGCAATGAATGGATAGTTATCAGTTTATTGGTCAGTCAATTGTGGTCACTCTTGATGCTGGTTTGGAATAGTAAATAAGCATAATGTAGCTATGTGTATACACTGACCCTGGATAATAATAAGTCTCTACACAAATAGCAATCTCATACAGCAACAACCTAATATCAAGACCTCTGGGAAAAGATTTGGTAAGCTGACATTCCACTTGGTCAGGTGAGCAATCCACCAATGGGAAATGTTTTCCACTGGTTTCCTTCCGGTCACAGTGGGAGTAGACTGGATTACTTGTTCTTGTTTCTGTGTAAACGCCCAATATGGGAATCTTTGAAAATGGTGATGTCATGCGCATACTTAGTACATGTTAGGTATGTAGACATGCACAGTACGTGTCAATTTAAAAGGGAAGCACAAACATATATACACAGCAATGGCGGAGTACATGCTATTGTGGTTGCTGCTCATAAGTTTGCTAACGCTTCTTCAGCACAGTGTGGATTTACTTCACCAATATTACAACCATATAACCAACATATAATCGTCACTTCCCTACACTTACTGTTTACTAACAAGGTGACAGCATGAACTACTGGCCTGGCATACATAAAACAGCATTTTTGCCTTTTTCGAAGATGTGTGTACACGTTTTGAAAATGTTGTCATGCATACGTGAAACTTTTTTGACTACATCGTTGACGAGTAAATGTAGTCTTAGTTGTCATTGAGGGTCCCATCAAAACTTCTTAACCACAGTGGGAAAAAGGGATTCCTGTTGTGATGTGTGGACTTCTGGTGCCATCATATCTGCTGTTCACTACATTATTTTGTTTATTTGTTCATTATTTAGGTCAAACTACACTAATAAAGTTTTTAAATCTCTTAAAAGAATCGACTTGTTTGGAAATCAGACCTACACAGCTTGATTTTGTTTCACTCAAAAAAACAAAAAAAGTTTTGAAAATTGAAGCCTATATTTAAATGTATGAAGAATTGTTACAGAAATCGGATTCCCATCGAACATTACTCTTATTCCTACAGACACCAAAAGCTCCTGAATGACAGTTGGTGGTATTTGTAGATTGGATTGTACCAAATTATTGAACCGAATAAGGCAATGAAAAGAAAATTGTAGCAATCAAAAACAATACTGATGAAGTTCCACTAAATACGCATGTGACCGACGGGAGAGAAGACAAGCCACACCATAAAGGCCAACTGAATGCTGCACAGTGGGAAGTAATGGCAATCCAAATGTAATCTAAGCGTTATTATTCCAGCAAACTGTGTCCTCTTATGAGAATGCAGCATCTGAGGCTCTCATCACGACCTCTCCCTCTGTCTGGCTGAGCTTAAAGTGCGTATCTGAAGCAGACATGTCCAATTAAAGATACACACATGCTCCAACCTCACAGCTTCTGATGAGACAACAGGGACAAATACGACACAGAACTCATTTTTAATGTCATGTGTGGTGGTGTGGTTATGTGTTGCTTATTCTGACAGGTTGGTATGTCTGCTGCTTGGGGAGAGTGAGAGAGAAATATCAACAGCTGATTAAGTCAAGGCCCTGCAGCAGCCGAAGCCATTTGCTTTGCAGATTAAACATGGCTACGAGAGAGAGAGAGAGAGAGAGAGAGACAGAGAGAGAAATGGAGCAAGAGAAAGAGGAGCAAGGGAAAGCAATTCTATTGGAGTTAACTGTGCTATTTCCCCCTTTGTGCAGATTGAAAATGAGACTGGCCACGACAGTAATGTGCATCAAGGGACACCAGCATTCAAAGAGCACTAAATCAACAACAATAAAACTAGCACCAATGTTTTCATTGAGAATAATGCAACACTGTAAAAAACACATATAAAGAAATATGATGGAACAAATAAGCCCTAATATTAATTGCATATTAATACTAGCCTGATAATAATAATAATAATAATAATAATAATAATAATAGTCTTGAAATTGTCAAAGGCAGCAGAGACAGGCGATATCTTTGACTATCGTTGATATACAATATATTGTCTACCGGCATGACTTGCAGTGCACACAGTCTAGATTCATATTAAGGGCATGTAAATGCATGAGTTCAATCTGGAATACATATGGACTTAATTGATTTGTGAGAGAAACAGAGCAGAAATAAATTAACAGAAGTTTCCCAAGAGGGAGATGACAACAGTCTCAAAGCAGAGTCTCCCTGGTCTTTACTGAACATTTCTTTTCTCCTCCCCAGCCCTATGGTGTCATTAGACCTCATCTTTAAAATATTAAAAGCACCCACAGGCCACTTTGCTCTGCTGATTTCACAGATAAAATCTGTCCTTAGAAGAAAAAGAGGGGCGTTTTCATACAAACAGTATGGCACCATACTGAGGACGGTTGTCAGCAATCTGATCAAAGGGCTTACAACAAATGTTAAAAACTCTTACTCTGTGAAATACACATAATGAACACCTAAAATGAAGGGAATTTATCTTCAATAGATTTTTTTAATCAAAGCTCCCTTCAACATTATTCATAAATTTATTGAGAATCCCTTTAATTCAATATCTGTACTTGAACTGAATTTGCAACAAATATGTTGTATAACTATGATTCAAATGAGAATTTGAGTAGAATAATAAAAAAAAAACTATACAATCATTTCTTAGCACGTTTACAGCACAAGTATTCCCCAAAAAACATGTTATATTGCACGTCAAAGAACGTCACATCTTCGTCAAGAAATATTAGAAATCTGATGTTAGACATTATTTTAAAAGTTTCCTGATTGGGCTTGACACCTCTGATCAGAATGATTTCAAACAGCTGATAAAAGATCCTCAAGGAATCCACACAACTCCAGTCCATCAATCTAGTGAACTAGAAAGCTATATGTTTGTCAAATCCATCATTAAAGGGATAGTTCATCCAAAAATGAAAATTCTGTCATCAAAGGAAGATATTTAGAAGATTGCTGGTATTCAAACAGTTGGTGGTTCCCATAGATTTCCATACTGTAGTATTACTTTTCCTACTACAGAAGTCAATGGGAACCATCAACTTTTTTATTACCAGCTATCTTCAAAATATCTTCTTTTAGAATTTTCAATTTTGTACTGTTTTCACTTGTAAACAGTGCTTGATCTGTGTATATTTCTCTCCTGATTCAGTGAAGATAGCTTTTTCACTGAGACAACTTTGGTTTTGCTGGAACCAGCGGTTTGAAGTTAAAAACATTTTGATGCCATTTCACTTCTCAAAACATTAATTAATGGACTGGAGTTTTGTGGATTACTTGTGGATCATTGTGATGGTCTTTTTATTTTTTTTTATCAGCTGTTTGGACTCTCGTTCTGATGGCACCCATTCACTGTGGAGGATCAATTGCTGGGCAAGTGATGTAATGCTTAATTTCTCCAAATCAGTTCAGAAATAAACTCATCTTCATCTTCCATGGTCTGTGGGTGAGTAAAATTTTAGCTACGATCTAAAATAGAAAAAAAAAAAAAAAAACACCAAAAGGAAAGTGTTTTCCATCAGAAATATTTAGAGGACCAACTATACTGAACACTATAAATAAAAGTCCCAATTGTAAATTTGAATCTCTCTCTGTAACATTTTGTCCTGCACGGTCAATAGACATTCACAATATTTGTTCCACGTGCAGCCTTGCACAGCACCCTGGTAAAGCCCCTTATCTCCAAAGCAATTCATCTCCTGCTGTAATGCAGCATATACTTGCAAATAGGTTATCCCTTGATCTGGACTCTTGCTGTGAAAAAAGATAATCCCTGTCACAGGCCACCGGCCTCTCATAAATAATAGTAAGAAAAAAAAAAGTTAAACAAAAGGCCAATTTTGCAGTGATGCAATCTAGTTGCAAAATAATTCAAACAGTTCTGGCAACCTTTGATTCTTTATATCTATAAAGCTGTTGTGTTTAAAATGCAGGTAAGAGCGGTATTACATTCGTGTAATATTCCAGCAAGATCATGCAGCTTTCTCTTAGGGAGCTTCAATCAACAAACCATCATTATCGTCACATGAGCATATTTCACAGGGAGGAGAAAAGATTCTCACAATCACAGCCTCAAGGGAAGATCATTATCTGTCGAAAGAGAGCAACCTGTGCAATTATTTTTTTTTCTAGTGGACTGCTAGCACTTGCTGTTTATCAGTGGAAAACAGTGGAAAAATGAAATATATAATATATGAAATATATTAAATAAATAAATAAATAGATAGGTAGGTTTCTTTCTCTCAAAATATTTAGACTGGGTAAGACAGTGTATGATTTTACATTTTGTGCAAGTAGTAATAAATTACAAATCAACTCCTAAAACTAAAAATGAATACAAATAATTCCTATTATTTTTTATAAATAGTGAAGAAGAAAAAAACAATGACATGTGTTGGTGACAAGTTATTTAAATACTTATGAGTAAGATCTGCATAATGAGTTTGATCATAATGCTGATAGCTAATAACTTCCCCATACATCCACAAACATGTAATCTTAACATACATATGTCGACAACAACCTGGCGCCATTTCTAGCACAGCAGTGATGACCAAAGACTGAAAATCAATACTCATGATGAGGCTTTCCTATATTAGTGTCTCTCTCTCTCTCTGTGTGTGTGTGTGTTTGTGTAAGAGGGGGCATGAGCTGTGGTTTGGTCCTCTGAAGCTGTCATCACTGTGGAAAGCTAAAGAGATTTTGTGATTGGCAGAGGCTCTCTGCTGGGGGGGAGGGGGAGGGGTATGTTCCAGAAGTGTCGGCAGGTAAATGGAATTTCTGATTATGGCAGACTAAACTTGGCGAACCGCGAGACAACAGAACTTCTCAAGCAATCACTGCTATACCTGCTCCTAACAGCTGTGTATTACTGCATCATACTGGAAGACTATGTGCTACCTAGACAATCAATGAACGCATCAATACTACATAATTGTTATATGAGATAAATATAAGGCACCAAAATAAACATTTAAACACCTGGAACCTGAAAACTGAATGATGAGTCTCCTGGCCTGAATAATAAATAATAGAGAAAAACAAGGCTGTTTCAGAAGGTTAGGAACTTACAGTGCTACCTAAAATAACCAATTGGAGACTCGTATGTTCATTAAGGATGCATTTAATTGATAAAAAAATACAGTAAAGGCCGTAATTTTATAAAAGTATTACAACAACTTAAAATTAAAATTTTCTTTTTTAATATATTTTATATTAAAAATGCATTGCGTCCATACTAATTCAAATAATTTCTTGACAGACAGATTCTGAAACCGAGCACATGTCCGTAATCCAAATATATTGACAGCTTCAGTATTATGCAGTGCAACATGTTAGTCACTTCTTGTCTGCCTGATAAGGTGGCAGCAGTTCTCAAACAAATGTCACCCCCACCGCAGGAGCAAACATCAGTAGACTGACTCAGATGTGCTGGAGAGATGAAACGGGGAGATTCCAGACCCCACAGCATTGGCCCAGGCTTGTGTCATTTGCAGAGACCACGACTCAAACCAACATGTGCTCATGTGTGCCGGTTATATAAAGCCATTGTAGGTTGGCTTGCTGAGGTTTTGGTAAAGGTTCAGAGTAACTGTTGTAGCTTGTTTGCAGTACAGTTTGTTTGCGATTAGTACATAATCATCTGATAATGATGATTTGATCTAAATTACAATCCTTGTGCACTTTAAAATCCAAATGTGAATTTCATTCAACAGGCTTAAATACAGAGCGGCTCCAGAATGTTTGCAGTAAAAGTGTTCAACAATGGTTCAAGTCCATTCAGCAGCTGTGAAAGCAAAGCACTCTAGGAGTCTTATTAATTTTAAAATGTGCTTAATGGCAAATATTTGTGGCCATTACAGGTTATTAAAGTTAGCAACAGTGACACAGAAGAGGGATTTCTTCCACTTAAGCAATTAAAGACTGAAAAACATGAAGATCATCAAAAAAAACTACGACCTGATACATACAGAAACTCAAAGATGTTGCAAAGATGTTGAAAGGCGGTTTTGAGTTTCTGTATCTACCTTGTAGTTGTTTTTGTTGATGATCTTAATGTTTTTGAGTCTTCATTTGCTGAAGTGGAAGGAATATCAGTAATATATATTAATATCCAATTATATTACTGTAGTTCAACTTATATATTGGCTATTTTATATATACATGATATTGATAGGCTATTATTAAACCAAGTGCAATGTATTTACAATATTCCATTCATCTTTATTAATACAATTCTAATTAGGCTACTACTACTCGTATATATACTACTACTCATATATATATATATATATATATATATATATATATATATATATTTTTTATATATATATAATGCAAAGATAATTAGACAACTAAACTTTGATTTAATCTTGGTAAGTTTACTAGTGCAACTCACCCTGAATTTATTTGTATAAACCATTAGCCAAAAATTCATGATCAGGACTGCAGCGCACTACTAGGAGTGAAAAGGAGAACGAAAAGAACAGAGAAATGGTATAATGCTGGAACCATGGCTTTATGGTAAGCACATGTGCATAGGCCTGTCGCGATAGACAAGAAAGATAAGAAAAATGAGCTAGATAATTGTTTTTGGTCGTGATAATTTCTTTTTTCAATTTTAATTTGAAAACATTTTAACATGTCAAGATGTGTGGTTAGTCTGGAGCGCAGCCTGTGGACAGCCCGCAGCAGAAAACACCCTCTCCGATGGCACAGATGTCTCGGGAATAAAGAGATAATGTCTCGCTAGAGTGACCAGCTTTGGGAAGCGCTTTTCATTTTCTTGTGGATGTTTGCTTCGCAAATGATATTTCATTGTACTACAGCTAAATACGTTTGTAGGCGTGTAGTTGAGTGTGTCAACGCACCCAGTGAGTTCACACATACATGCGTGCATGCGTTGTTTTCGCCTTTCCAAAGCACTCGGGCAGTTGCGCTCCTGAGGCGTCTGTCGTTGCTAAGCATCCATCAGCTGTGCTCTCCGTTACAACAAGGAAATTTCATTAATGGATTTCCAGCACCGAAAAACCCTTGCTGTAACTCTGCTACAAGATTTATTTTGAAGAAAAACAGTAATCTCTGCAGTGTTTGGGTGCACCACATTTTTTTAAAACAACTGGGAATTTCATCCCGAAGTATGCTGATTGAGCTGGTTCTTGTCACACGCGCTTGCTTCATTCTGAAAAGCTGAGATGTTTTTAACTCGACGTGGTGCGGACGTGCCTGGAAAAAATGATCGCGTCGCTTCCATTATGAGCGCAAACCGCATTTGAAATAAAAAACTTGAGCAAAATTTAAAAAAGACGTGATATGTGAACGGTCAAATCATCGGTCAAAATGTTTACTTTCGGTTAACGGTTAAACAGTCAATATGAGCAATCCTAACTGGCATATAAACTTAATATAACATACAAAATTAATTAGTTTAAGCCACACAAAGTCAACATGTCAGTATTTCTTGCTCTGAATCTGCCATAAAATAAAATAAAAGTTTATTGATATTTGAAAAGGTGTACCTGCGTTATTATTCCATTATCATTATATTAGTGGAAACTGGTCTTAGAACGACAATATTATCGTTTATTGCGATAATTTCTTGGACAATTTATCATCCAGCAAAATTTGTTATTGTGACAGCCCTACATGTGCCAAAAGATTGAGCTGTGGTGCTCATGTAAGCAATGGGTTTAAATCATCTAAACCTTCCTGTCTTCTCATCTTTCTATTACTCATATCAATTTACAGATTATAAAAAATAAAAACTAATTGGTGCCACAAAGAAAATAATAATAATCGGGACCAAAACAATATAAAACCCACAAAATATAAACAGAACAGCTATGAGGCTTTCAGTAATGTGAAATGAAAGAGGAAATAAGCATTTATCTATATTGTTCCTGATTGATGCAGGCATGTGTTGAGTGTGCTCTCTGCCCACACTAACAGTAATCAATAGGCAACATAACGAACACAATGAACCCGTCTGAAGTGAATCATGACTCCCTCACAGTCTCGCGCCAGGTATCCACTTATTCAGTAAAATCAGAGGGTTACATTTATTTATTTATTCATTAATTTATTTCAGAGGGAAAAAAAATAGGAATGATTATGTTTTAGTTTTTCTTTTTTCCAGTGAGATTTGTAAATCAAAGGGTTATATATATATATATATATAAAATATCTAAATCTCACACTTAAATGTCATGAAATAAAGCCATATGCAAAAACAAAACAAAAAATATGCTGCTTTTTCTTCTTGCGATATACAAGTTGTTGTTGTTGTTTTGTTGATTTCAGTGTCAAATACGACCTGGACATTTCCTGGGGTTCCATGCAATTTTCCAAGCACTTATCTCAATGAATAAATGAGCTCTTAGCAGATCTCTGATTGACACTCTGATTGTCACCAAGCACGCAGATAATCAGGTGACCTTTTCAAAGATCAGAACGGTTGGTTACAGCTGCATTTATTAATGTCCTCTTCAGGAAGTGATCTCTCGGAGAAAAACCACAAGGTGCCCTAAACAATGTCAACCAATAACAGTGTCACTACCACCATCTGGAGCTCTAGCGAAAAAAAAAAAAAAAAGCTTCATCAGCAATCAGAGGGTTAATAATATAACAATAGAACGGAGGAGAAAAAAAGGCTTCCTAGGTCTTGTGAAAAAAAAAAAGAGGAATCTTTTTTCCTCCGGATCCCTTGGATGGAGAAACGGCGTGGCTCATCCGAAATGGGTATGCTTTGTAGATTAGATCTTGGACTAGCTCTGAGCCCTGACCTTGCCAGCAACTTTGGCTTGGATTTCTACACGGATGAGATTCGGGGAGGAATGAGGCACAGAGATTTACTTTCATTAACTCACCTTAAAAAATGCAAATGGGTTTACTCGCCACAGCAACAACAGCTGCGGGTCCTGAACCTCTGTGGTGGAGGAGGAGGGATATTATATTTGTTTGTTAGTTTGCATTAAGCATGCAGCACATGACTTTACAATCAAGGAGCCCTCAATCTAAGGTGAGTAACTGTGGATTGGTAAAGGGATTCTGTCTTTGTGATATTTACTACTGTGAGATAATCTTGTCTTCAGAGGGGGGCAGCTGCATACTTCAAATACCCGCCAGTTAACAATCAGATTATGGTAAATAAGCGTGGATGTTTGTGCCTTCGTTTTTTGCTTGTTGTTGACAAATGCACGAATAGGAGAAGGACAGGAGAAAGAGAGAGAGAGGGAGAAAGTGAAACAACATAAGCTTAGGATGAAAGAGAAATGCAGCTGCCTGCGAAATAACCACTTATGAAAATCATGATTCCTTCTATTCCTCTTTTTCCTGTTCTACTGAATGCCAAGGCCACATCAAGGACATGATATGCTCATTTAAGCTCATCGTAAAGCCATTATACATTCAGGATTACGAATGAGCTTAGTTTGGGGCCTGGGTCATTAGTGAAATCTTTCTGCTTTGAGTGTGCGCGTGCAAATGCATTTTAGTTGGCCTTAAATTAATATTCAGGGTTCATTACAAGTTAAGGTCAGTTTAAAGCATTTATGGCATATATTAGTGACTATTGATTGCAGCCAATCAGCAGTTAGGGGTGTGTCTAGTAATGAAACCAAGAAGAGAGCACTCACTGAGTGCACATGATAGATATTAGCAGATCGACTATAGATAAAATAATAATAATATTTAAATAGAGGAAGGGATTTTTTGGCTTTCCATGGCAGCAAAGTTGTAAAATTGCACATAATTTCACATAGAAAAGCTTAAATGTTAAACATTTATGTATTGTGGCAATTCTATTGAAATGTGAGTATTGTAACGTTAAGGAATTGGCTCTGTTCACTTCCACTTCAAATCACTTTTTCTTTTTAGAGGAGGGACAAGTGAAAATTAATTTCTAGCAATCAAGATTATGCTGTCGACTGAGCTCGTACTGAACCTAGAACATTTCTTAAATTATTGCTAAGATATATTATGGAAAATCAGCATTAGGTAGGTCAAGCTTATCGTTTTAAATGCAGACATTACTCTTGGAACATAAAATTTGATGTTAAAATCGAGTCAGCTGTTTTGCTTTGCCACTAAACTCCCCATGATATATTACCACTCCCACAAACCGATCCTGCCTGTGAATGCATCCGACACACACTCATATTACACTGCTGACCTTTCAATAGCGGTAATCCACTTTAAAAATATCATACCGGTTCATATCTGTATGTAAAACGGCATCAAAGGGGCCCCGCCGAGCCACGGCCTAAACAAGGGCCTATCTCTGGAGGGCTCATGGGCAAATCATTCCTGTTCACAGGCTTTGGGAAGACCAGCACAGCCTCTTCAGTGGACCAGAGAGGTGATTAATCACTAGCCCCTTAATCATGCCCAAAGGTCCCAATTTTAATTAAAAACAAAGTTCTCTTTTCATTATTCCACTCCAACTGAAAGACGATAAGACCCCCTTCCCCCGTAACATATTACTACCGGGGCCCCCACCTCTGTCTCTTTCACATCTGGAGACTGAGAGACCGCACAGAGTGATGAAGAAACATACAGCCACCATCTGAGCCAAAGAGGTAGCCACAGCGATTTTTCTCACCTGAGAAAGACCTGTGGGACAATAATCTGTAAAAATAGACAATATAATAAAGTCTTTTACAGAAAACATTGACTTATTTAGTTGTGTGTGATGATAAGTACTAATTTATTTTGTGCAGGTTATAAGCATTTCTTATATGCAGTAGGTTGTGCATTCAAAACAAGCTAAATGACCTGTCTGTCACTAAGCTCCGCCCTTCTTGGCTAGTGTTGCTAACTTAGACGAACATGATATTCCAGTTCACTTTGCTGACAAAGAGGTAAAACTGACTGAATATTATTGTTACAAATGAGAATCATGGCCCCGGTTGCATGAAAAATGCTTAAGTGGTTTGTCTTAAGGTCTCCCTGAGGGGGATAAAATCCCTGAAGCAAGGGCTTTTTTTAAGAGAAATGTAACAAATGTCTTAACTGTCAGCCTTACCTGAGTGTTATACATCTTAGATCGTTTCTGGCAGAACAAGGCATTGGAGACCTGGTTGCTTTAGTCATAAAATCTCCCACAACAAACAGACCACTGACTTTAAAGGTTTCATCTTTACTACAACTGCTAAACTACTAAATCTGTAGATTATAGTAGAGATCTAGGCAAACAACATACTGTGAGTTAACCAGCTTAACAGAACTGGAAACAAGAAAATGTAAACCAAACCAAACCACATCAAGGACAAAAAAGGCAAAGAAGAAAACAGCCAAGCCTGCCACTATCCATCAGTCACCAGACGAAAGCCTTGCATGAGATAATTATCTCAAGGGCACAATGGAAGTGATATATACATGTAAATATAGACATATATGAAAACAGTTGTTGGTTTTATTTTTTGTATTATTATTATTTGTATAGCACTGCTCTCAATGCACATTGCTTCAACTCATAACTTTTTATCTAAAAGATCTTATTTTGATCAGTAAAATCACCCTGTGCTTGAGTTCAGCAGATGACTTAAGGGAGTTTTTTTCCTTCATTTTTAATTTATTTCATTTATTAAATTATTTATTGTTATGGTGTAATGGTTATTAGGACTTTGCTGCGGTGCATAACCGATTTTAAGGGAACACTTGAGTGATTAAGGGTAAATACTTAATGATAACCTTAAAGTACATCAAGTGGAACCTAACCTAACATCGTGTCCTAATCAGACATGACGCGACAACAATCTAGCAACAAGCAATTTGTCTGTCCCAAACAGACATTTTTTATATTCATTCTTTTTAAAGATTCTTTGATGAACAACATATTTAAAAGTACAGCAATTATGTGAAATAGAAATCTTTTATAATATTGTAATAACGTTTTTACTGCATGTAAATTCATTATTATTATTTATTACAAAGTACCATTTTATAAAAGCAATAAGGAACTAAAAAAATAAAATGTAGCTGATCAGAGTGCTGAACTACAGGGTTTAATAACATATCTGGCGCTGATAGCCTAGAGTAGAGTGTGTGTGCTTAACTGCTGTGGCTAATGGCTAATGCATCCCTTGGAAATGTCTGTCAAATCACTGAAAATGTTATTTTATAAAGCAGCTCGTCTTTCATCTTGAGTCACCTGGCAGGGAGGATACGGTGAGTTCAGATGTGTGATATAGTTCTCTAATTAAACGGAAGCCATATAGGATTATATCTGAGCACCCGAAATACAGCGTGGCGAAATTCACTAGACAATTTGCCTGGGATGGTAAATGTGGTTATTTCAGCATGGATGGGCACAGATATGAAAACCCGACATGTGTGTCAATCACCTCAAACACATCTTTTTTGTGCCTTTGTCTAAAGGGTAACATGAGTAAGAGTGTTCAAATGTATAAAAGCTTTCACAGCACTTCAAAGTTTCCAGACCACTCTAGCTGTCTATTCCTATGTAATAGACAGATAAAGACAACCCGTGCTCAGGACATTACGATTCAATTCATTCGAGCGACGAAGCAAAAACCAGCTACAGCTTTAAAGAAAAGACAAAAGTGAGTCCAGCCACATGTTTCTTACTGGCTCAAATCAAAATTGCTCGTGAATCTTGCTGCTGAATTCCACATTTAGGCCCCTGCGACTATGAAGAGAGAATGTGCATTTCAAAACGCTTTCAGCAACAACATGCTTTCTCAGGGGATGAGGGTTGAGAATGTATTATGAAAATTTAGAGGAATACGAAAAAGATTCTTACCTGATTCTGGATCACCTGTGGAAAGAAAAGTCAAAAGTACAAAGTCAGAGGCACCATTCCAGAACTTGGTTAAAAGATTACAGATGCATAAAACAGAAGCTCTGCTCATTCTTTTATCTAGTCACATTTTTGGTCCTTACATAAATAAATCACTAATATCTCTTTTGACTTTTTTAAAAGACTTGCACACTGACTTGTGACAAGAATATTAATAAAAAAGTTATGAGGACAAAGGAAAATAAATGGGTTGAGTTAAAAATAAAGAAATTAAATCATAATGGATTATGAGATCCTATTTGTCACACCAAAAAAAATCTAAACAAAAAAACAACAACAACATACATTTACAGTGTATTACATAAATGGTTTTGCCCAGTGACAAAATGCCTACAGTTTAAGCTCTTGAACACTGAAATTTCACCAATTTACAAAGCACATTACTCACATTTAATTAATTCATTTTGCTTTGTTTGCAAACTATGAACACAAAAGCACCATATTTCCACAGGCAGCCAAAGCGGCTGTAATTCTGAGGAAACCAGCTGAATTCATACTAGTAATGAGAGAGAGTGCAGGCAGCTCCAGGAAACCTCCAAGAGTAAAAAAAAAAAAAAAAGATCTGTTTTATGTCTTAATCAAACACTTCAAGTGTACAACCAATATTTTATAAATTCAGAGGAAAAGTAGGTCTGCCTTAAATAATGATGTCTCTAGTGCTCTGTGAACATAAATGATATCAGAAAGAATGTCAAAAGAATTTGGCCAAGAGGAGACATTCAAAATGACAAAACATGCATAAAACAGGAAGAGGGAATTTGTTTTTTAAAAGACTACTTGCACATCTGCATTTGCTCTCCAGCTGTGGTCTTGTATGTTGGTTTCAAATGCCTTCACAATCTATTCAAACTAAAATCCTAATATCTTGATATTTTTTGTAATATCTATTTGGGTAACAAATGAATGCACGCAGTGGCGTAGCCAGGGGAGGGGCCATGGGGGCACTGGCCCCTCCTGAAAACTGATTGGCCCCCCAGTGTGCCCCCACCCTTCTACTTGTCTGTCACTCACAAATTCAAATAATAATCTTCTATTAGCGAGTTGTTGCAGTGCAAGAAGTGTTTGGTACTAACTTTAATGTCTTTCAGTGTTAGACAGACCAGGTTCGATGACGATGTTATCTCCTAGAGCAGACCAAGATGCTAATCATTATATTTACTATGCTCCTCTGATGCTGAATGTAAAAGGGGTTTACTGCGTTACGATTTACTTTTTTTTTTCAGCCGAACGCGCCGATATAGGCAACAACGCAATTTAAAGCAATGGTTTAAAAAAAGTATATAGCAATTCTAATAAAGTCATTATTGAATCATGCAGTCGATTGCAGCGACTTTTTTCACTTAAGTGAGGTGACGAAACAAATCGTATAATGTTTATCTAACGCTCCACACTTGAGACTTTTTTTTATAGTCTATGGGTGAGACACATGCAAAAACATCGTTTTTTTTACTGGTCAATTTTGAGATTTGGGGCTGTTTGTCTTCAATAACATGTCTTCTTTCAGACTTGTGGTGAAAAAAAAGTCCAAAATACACATATAGGTCTTTATTTTTCTACACCTTTAATCTATTTGCGTCTGTAGATTTCTCATAAATTCAGTTACCGTTCTAAAATCACCATGGTGCTCCGCGATTGCTGTCTGCACCCTGGAAAGTCCCCCCCCCCCTATATATATATATATATATATATATATATATATATATATATATATATATATATATATATATATATATATATATATATATATATTATATATAAGGCTATTATAAATAAATTCTATTATTATTATTTGTGAGTTGTACACTATTCATACATTGGATTATTTTATTTATTGCAGTTTTTCTTTCGCTTTTGTAAAGTGAAAAGTTAATACAAATTGTATTTGATTGTTTTGATTTAGAGCAGTGAATAACTGCTATTAAAATATAATAGGGTATCACTGTTTATTACTGATTTTAAAGGTTACTGAACTCTTGAAATGATTTGGATATACCGTTCAAACACCACAAGATTGGCCCCTCTGTATTATTCGTGGCCCCTTTTGTGCCCCCCAGTTGAAAAAATCCTAGAATCGCCCCTGAATGCACGCAGTACAAAACTGACATTAATTTAAATGAGGGTCAACTATATGAGAATGGTAGATATTGCTCAAACACAAGACTGTCAGGTCAGGACTGACCGACATTATTCAAGCTGAAACATGTTTTGTGTTTTGCATTCAAATACAGTTTTGGTTTGCCAAAACAATATTGATAACACTACTTAAAGCCTATATATGTGTAATGCATTCTAAAAGTATTTTAATGCATTAATTATGCCTTGTAATGAACCCTATAATGCAAAATATCATTGTATGACATTGTATGATTGTATGATCATTGTCAAAATATCTGTTTGTGTTTCTAGCAGAGATTGCAAGTTCTCTCAGCAGGTCAGATGCCCTGTGGTTTATTACTCACTGAGACTATATACCTCTACAGTAAATGATCACATTATTAAGGCCTGGAAAAAAATCTACTTTCTGCTCATTTCATGTTCCTGTTGCTATACTAAAGTGGAACTCACAGGAGAGACAGAGACTGTGCTATATACTGTATACACTGTATATAGGCTGCAAAACACAGAGGTCAATGCAAATATACATTAAATAGCCACTGAATAATGTGTTAAAGCTGTGTCAGTAAAGGCTATGAATTGTTGTTATCGTATGTAATTACAAACATGCTTTTAGCAAATGTCACATTTTCCCTACTCCATACGAGCGTCTGCCTCAGCTGGAGTCATGGGAAATGATGAATGTACACACTCTCCAAGTCCAGCTGGCAACAATAGGCAAAGTGCTGCCAAGATTAGCCATCGTAAAGAGAGCAGTCTTGTTGTTAGAACAAGTACTTTAGCCACCTGAAGCAGACATTTATCATTAAACGATCTGTTGGTAGTCTGTGTCCTTACAAATAACATGGTTAGGAAAATGTGATCATATTTATGCAGCTCATAATCATATTAAATAATATACAGTCACATGCTGCTAGCATACTCGCACAGATAGCTTTATATTAACAACAACAACAACAACAACAATAACAATAATAATAATAATAATAATAATAATAATAATAATAATAATAATAATAATAATAATAATAATAATAATAATAATAATAATTAGTTATTGCCCCCTTCTGAAGTCTTGAAGTTTTTGAAAATTAGTTAACACTGTATGAATTGATTTTGTTGTGGATTGCAGCAGTAAACATGGAGAGATTCTGGTGGTAAAATTGACAGAAACTGTGCCCCTTTTACTTCCTTGGAGTTCAAGGTTTCAATTATGTGATCTTCAGGTGTGAAGAAAGTATTTTCAAATGTCACTAGAATGAAACCGTTCTGCTAGGAAGAGTGAGTCTTAAAAATAACTAGAAACTGTTGCAGTTATTTCTGCTAATGGAAGTGTAACTAGTCATTGACTCTAAAGGGGCTATTTTTCCCACAGGGACAGTTTTTTTAAATATTAAATATAATAGCAATTAATACTGGGTATTCATAAACTGATGTTACATAAACATTTCTAAACACTCTTATTTGCATACTTGCAGGTGTCAGTGTAACTCACTGGACAGATGCAGTTTGTGACCTGCGCATCCTCATGATTTAAATCGCACACTGTACTATCAATTATTTCTCCCCAATTTGCATATTTTCAGTCACCATTTTACATTTTGCCCAGAAACTCTCTATGACTGTTTCCATGACTGTCCAAAGCATGAGAATATGAGTCATGCAAATGGGAGTCTGTTGCTAAGCATCTAATTGTAACATTCTAACAGCGTATTCTAACAACGTGGTACTAACCCCACTTCTAAATTACTAGTGTGAAACATGGTTAAAAGTGAGGTTTAAACAATGATAAGCTGGGGTTAAACACTGGTTATAAAGCCCTATACTGCAATGTGCCGATACATATACAATTTCTATTTCTAGGGAAACACACAAGTTGTTCTTTATTATTATTCTCAAATCATACTGAACAACATGATCATCAGGTTTTACATAAACTCCTGGAGTTGATGCAGTTTGAGTGCTGCTTTCTTTAGAGCAAAAGGGGGCATACTAAATAAATTAAGATTCATGTTAATATTAATATTTGACTTCAGCTTTTCACTCCGATTTTAATGCTGCTAATCAAATTTGTAATGATATAAAACAGAATTTTTTCTAGTGGTCTTGAATGTCTGTTCAGTATACAGTTAAGATATACATCTCTTCTGCGATAGTAGAAGTTAGACCTTCTTTTATCTTTTCAGAAGGATGGAAGCTATCTGAAAAATTTTAACAGACTTTTTCGTCAATGTCGACAACAGAAAGGGACTGAAAAAAGCAAAAGAAGAGCTAAAGCCTAACCACTAGCTGACAAATGTGTTATTTTCAAATAAAAGCTCTTCACACTGCTGCCTGTCATGAGGTTGGGCGCAAGGTTCTTGAGAAAGTCACATTTTGCTATGCTGAATTAGAAATGTTTTGATTGAAGAAATGGGAACTCAACATGAAGTATCTGGAGTTTATTCAAGGCACCATTACAGTGCAATGAATTCAGGCAAAGTAAACATCATTGGGACACTTGCAACTATGAAACATTACTGTTTACCAAAACATTTTCTTTCCAATTAGCAGCTTGAGCTCATTACTCTATAGTTTTGGATGAATGGGCACATTGAAAAAGGTTACGGTGGTATCGTGCAGGGGAAGTTTCTCAAATGAAGACTGTGAACAAAAAAAACACACTTTCCATCTGTTCATGTTTCTGTTGTATAGACCTTTGATAGTACTAGAGCTCCCCGTCCCTTCCCCAAGACAAATGGCTTGTTATTTGAGGACATCAATCTTTTCATTTATCAAAACGTATAAGTACATAATTCATTCCAGGGAAAATAATGTTGTGTGATAATGTACCAGATATCCAACATTATTAAGGGGAAAAACAAGAAATTGTTCTCTCAGTCTGACATTGTCTGAAATTGATATGATGAAAAAGAATGCTGTAAGTAATGTACAGTCAATAATGATAATAATTGCAAGAATAAAACAGAAATAATTACGTATTAGAATAAAATTATTAAATGAAAAATATCAGAATATCAGCAGGGCTGAATCACAGTCATACTGATATATGTAACAGCACAATTGTGATGTTGCTTAATTATTAATGTTCTTTTTTCTGTAAACATCTAGATCCAAATGTTTTTTTGTGTGAGCAAAACATACTGTATCAGGACTGAAAGCCAAATTTCCTCCAGTTTTGTAGTCAATATGAGACCCAAGCAAATGTGAAAAAAAGTCCCTTTTATTTCAAACTGTCAAATCAATCTCTTAGTGTCTGATCTGCGAGCACAGCCAGAGGCCGAGCTGAGAAAAATGAGCCTGTATCCCTTCAGCAGCAGTCTGGGCTGCATTAGTTTCTCTGTATAGAGCTGCAGCTCAAAAGACAAAGGCTGGAAGCAAAGACACGTGCTGGATCATCTGCTACTCTCGTCCTGAACTTCTGATTTATGAGCTTATCATTTTTTTTATTTTATTTTTTATATTGAATGGTTAAACGTGCAACATAAATAATGTCTGCTGAAGACTACTGTCCCGCATCCTTGCTAGTAATTAAGGTCACTCATTAGTACTCATTAGTGGGTCGAATTCCCCCCACCCACACTGTAATTAAAGTCTCTATTACACTTCAGAGCCCACAGGGGCAGAGTCTTCTTTCTCTGCGGTCTCATGTCTTGACCTCAGCTGACTCTAGGGCCAAGGACACTATATAATCCTTTGAAAAAAGAAAAGCTGTACAGTTTGTCTGAATAATATAATGAACCTGACTGTCTTGGTCAAGTTTCTCCAGGTGGGCAAACAGAGTGCAGTGTGCTTCTGTTCCAAAACATATTAACCTGCCTATGTAGGCAACATTTCAGACATCATTGGCACGGTGTTTCCAAAGGTAGCATATTGATTCTGTTCAGGACTGTCCTTAGGGGGGTGCAGTTGGTGCGGTCGCACCATGCCCCATGGCGAATGGACCGAGGTGGTATATTTGTGTTTATTAGAGTAGCTTGTCAGAAGCTTAGCAACAAGCTAACACCAAACTCTATTGGAATCAATTGTGAGTCATGTCTAGAGTGTGGCATGCTGAGTTGCTGAATGTGCGTGAGTTCACTTATGAGGTTCCATTATGGGATGTTGCCTTGGAAGGCAGCTGTTATGTAGACATTAGGCAGTGAGGTAGCAAGGCAACTCACTAGGTTTTGGAACGGAGCCAATTTAATTTAAAAAAATCTAGAGAATAAATTAACACGATGCATTTCAGCATGTTAGTTTTTGTTTGCAGTCTCCAGATTACAAACTCAAATACTTAAAATAATCAAAACTAACTTGACTGGAAAGCTAGAGAAAAATAATGATATATTAAAGTAATGCAGTTTAAGCTTTGAAATTATGCCACACCAATAGAGAAGTGATGCTGTGAAACACCTCACAGATCTTTTTTTTTTAATTTTTTAATTTTTTTTTTTTGCTCAAGGCCGCATTTATTTGATAAAAAAAATATTGTAATTACTGTAAAATGGTAGTATTGTAGAATTTTATATCTTGCTTAAAAATATTTAAGAAATGACTTTTCAACAAATGAAAGATTTAAAGTATATAATTTCTTCAAATATGTGTGTGCATATCACAAGGGACAATTTCATGTTTTGATGAAGACATACCTCATATGAGCTTCATGAACCAATCATTAGCAAATCCTGCAATTAGTGAACCCTGCTTATCTCTCACAGGCCGGTAATCACTTGAAGTAATTGAGATTGACAGGTCGGAAAGGGAATCAAGGAATCAAGCCGCTTTCTGTTATTGCTACAGACAGCGAGTGTGCTCTGTCTAAATTTGTTAGATAAGTACGTCTGACTGAAGTGTTTTTGCATTTTTAAGCGGCTGCACGGTAGACTACTCTTATAAAAAATAATTGCAGCTTTAAAGCTTAGCCTGACTACACTGCAATTCAGCGAACATGCAGATAAAAGAATGTGAAGTGTATAATAGATAGTGTAATGACAGTTATCTGCCACTACAATGAGTCGCTTCAGCTGAAAAAAAAGAGACAAGAAACATTTCAAACGGGTACATTATTTGCATTTTAAGTACACAGCCATAATAAAAGAAAGAAAACATTTAGCACATATTTGAAATAAAATGAACATTCAATCGGCAGCTTTCAATCAAAACTAGACTTTTTTTTTTTATAAAGCCAAACAGCTAGAATGACAGCAGAGCTTTGGCTCTGTGCATTCTTGGTACGGTTTGTGACCGCACGACACCAAGACCGAAACAAACATGTGAGGGAGAGCGTAAGAGTGTTACCTGCTGCAGGAGTGGCCATCAGAGGAGCTGATCCTGGGGCTGGGCCAGTGGACAGGACAGGGGTGTGGAGACGCACATGGAGAACACACAGATAGCAGAGAATGAAAGGGCACAGAAACCAACGGGACAAAGAAATGGAAGGAAAATAAGGTAGATTAAATGAGTTGTGGAAGCAAAGGTTTAAAAAAAAAAAAAAAAAAAAAAAAACAGGGAATCTGGGAAAAAAGAAAGAAAAGGAAATGGGAGAGGCCCCATACCTTGGCTCTTTAACGTCAGGTGCGCCAGACCTTGAAGGAAAAAACAGGGAAAAGAAAAAAAAGAAATAAGAGGGTCATAAAAAAGGCACGGGTGGAAACGAAAAGCATTGTCACAACGTTTGACTGCAGTTTGTGACAGACATCCTGAGGCAAACACGGATGCCAAATTTAAAGGAAACCAAAGGGGAGGGTAAAAAAGGAGGAAGGTAAAATAAACACACTTCTTCAAGGGAGGGCAATAAAAGGTGTTGAAGGGGGGGTTGGGAGGGAGGAAAAAAGCATTTCAATTGGCACAAGTTCCAAAAAGGCACTTGCTCACAAAAAAAATGCTTTTTCTCCTAATGGAGCACATATTTAGTGTTTGGCAGATAGCATTCCTTAGATCATACGCTTCTATGCTATAGCAGTTACACCCATAAATGTTGCATTCGAAAGCCACAGACTCATAAAATAGCAAAGAGAGATCAGAAAGCAGCAGGGAAATGTCTCATAAAAAGCAGCGGGGACCAAGATAAATTCTCTCAAGCGCACAGAGGCAACCCGTCCCAGACAGTCTATCGTCTTACTAACAGACAAAAGCCTGCGAGATGATTTCAGCGCTGTAATAATGTATGCAGCTTGACAGCTCAATACCAATCAATTACACACACCGATGCGGGAGCCATTATCCGGCAGTTTGCGTTCTGTAATCAGGATGCAGTGGTTGCTGTTTACTCCGACTAATGCAACGAAGTGTCTTAGAGAAACGCAAAAGACAATCAGGAGGAATTGCTATGCAAATCCAAATGAGAGCAGACCAAAAAAGAAGGGTCAGACATACAAATAACTGGTGAGGAGATGTTTGATCTGGTTCTATTTTATATCAAATGCCATAAACAAACTGGAAAACAAAAGCACACAAACAAGATCAGAAAAAATAATGCATCAACGGGGAGCTCTGTGAAAAACCACATCAACTCCATTTCCGCCTTTCCGCACTTACTCCATGTTGTGAGGAATATGATTGCCTTCAGGAATGCCGCACATTAGCTGTGAAAGCTCTCTGGTGAACTGAACCAAATTCAAGGCGATATTTAATTGAAAAGGGAGAATGTTTCCATCAAATTCCGAATGCACCTCCAAGGGACCACATGGCAAAAACAATCCCAGATTTACAGAGACTGGGCCTGCTTGGAGCTCCTATGCGTTTTATTTCCATGAAACAAAGGAATATTATGATTATGGAGAGGAGAGTTATAGTGCCATTGTTCTCTCTGATGTTCCTGTGTGATTCCTTGACAATTACCATGGTACCATCGCTTGCCCTGCTACTTCTATGCTGCACTCTATTAGTGAGATAACGCAGCTGTAGAATAGATCATTGTAACTGGGAGTTAGTCATTGTGCAGCCAATTCCATAAAATCTCACAAATGAAAGGAAATAAAATGATAAAAGACAGTTTGGTTTATGAGAACAGAACAAGAGCTGCAACTCGTGAAGAATAACAATATGCGAAATCGCAAGGGATACGGTAAACAATGATACTGAGACAATTTATAAGGAAAGCATAATGATGGTGATCTGAACAATGTGCAAAGCCTTAACAACCCTCCATGCACACCTTGGCAATATAATCGCCATTGGCTGGTAAATTTTTCTGTTTACTCGCCAGACTGATATACTATTATGACACACTTCTCGTCTCTGTGAATGAATGTTCCGTGAAGTAAATTTCAACAGATTTTCTGTGCTCAGGGAGTAGGGAGCAATGAACACCGTGTGGGGAACTTGTCAATCGAAACACAGTTCATGCATAGAGAACTCTTCTAAAGAAGCGGTGAGTATACAAGGATTGTTATAATAAAAACTGTTATATGTTATGTTACGTAATAGTCTTTGCTCATTTAAATATTTAAATGTATAACACGACTATTTAAAAGTCATATTATAGTACAGTTTACTATATTTTAATAGTATAAAGCTGAATTTTAAAAAAAATGAATGTAAGTTTGTTTAAAGAAGTATTTCTGGAAATGGCTAGCATGAAATACTTTTTAGCTGGAATGTGCTGCAGTGTGACATGATGTACTCCATCTAAACCCAGAATGAAACAGAATTTTGCTAATTCTTTTATAATTATAATTGTTATTCATGCAGCTTTTATGAGTTCATATTAATTGAGAAGGTATATGGACTATTAGTACATGTATATATATATATATATATATATATATATATATATACACACACACACAGTACAGACCACCAAAAGTTTGGACACACTTTCTCATTCAAAGAGTTTACTTTATTTTCATGACTATGAAAATTGTAGATTCACACTGAAGGCATCAAAACTATGAATTAACACATGTGGAATTATATATGGAATTATATACATAACAAAAACGTGTGAAACAACTGAAAATATGTCATATTCTAGGTTCTTCAAAGTAGCCACCTTTTGCTTTGATTACTGCTTTGCACACTCTTGGCATTCTCTTGATGAGCTTCAAGAGGTAGTCACCTGAAATGGTCTTCCAACAGTCTTGAAGGAGTTCCCCGAGAGATGCTTAGCACTTGTTGGCCCTTTTGCCTTCCGTCTGCGATCCATCTCACCACTAAACCATCTCGATTGGGTTCAGGTCCGGTGACTGTGGAGGCCAGGTCATCTGGCGCAGCACCCCATCACTCTCCTTCTTGGTCAAATAGCCCTTGATGCCTTCAGTGTGACTCTACAATTTTCATAGTCATGAAAATAAAGAAAACTCTTTGAATGAGAAGGTGTGTCCTAACTTTTGGTCCATACTGGTTTCACAACAAAACCTGCCCAAAACCTGGCAACCTTGATCTGAAAGCTCATGGTGGAGATATACTACAAAATCACAGGAGAGCCTTTACTGACGAGATGTACATGAAAATCACATTACAACTGAGGTGAAATTAAATGTATATTATGAGACAACAAAAATGTTTTTTTGATCATGCATGCAAACCTGTTGTAGGAGACTCCCAAAACTATATTGGGAACCTAATTTATTTTAATCCTATTTAATCCAAACATTTCAAAAAATGAAAAATAAATAAATAAGAAATTCAACTTAATAAAGGTTTGTAAACCTATATCTATTTCTCTATCGCTCTCTCTTCTCTCTCTCTCTCTCTCACTATATATATATATATATATATATATATATATATATATATATATATATATATATATATATATATATATATATATATATATATATATATATATATATATATATATTAGGGCTGTCAAAAATAGCACGTTAACGATGTTAATTAGTTGTTTGTTCTTAATTACATCAAATTTTTTAACGCATTTCACGCATGCGCAGTGTGACAAATTATTTAGGTCAGTAAAGTCTCGTCAATCTCTGAATTCTAATACCCCAGTTACTCTCAAATACATTCATGCCAGGCTCGATAAACAGAGACAACTTTGGTAGTTGATAAGCTGGAGCTTCTTCCTGTTATAGCGTCCTGTGTTTCACACTGCGCATGCGCAGAAAGCCTACATGCAATGCAGCGAAAATTACAGCTGTTTGGGAAAGCATATGCATTTTTGCTTGGTTTTACTGGCACTTGAAGCCTTCAGAACATGAAAATATCGATCCTAAAGTATTGTGGCAGAGCAAATGAACACCTCCCAAAAACAAGAGTGCCCAGAGTGCTGCTTGTGTGATGGTGGCGCATGTTTGTGTTTCTCAGTTCATTCTTTCGAGTTTCTCTATGCATAATTTCATAGATATGTGGCTATATTTAACCACTGGTTCACTTAAAACTCTTACACTATCTGTAGTTAAATGGCATGGTTTGATATAGTGCTCAGGTAAATTTGATCTAAGTAAATGTTAAACTTTTGAAATTCAGAAAAAAAGAACCACATATTGATGAATCAACAAATGAAAATTATGTATCTGTGTCCTGTTATTTATCTTTTGGTATGCATTTCAGAAAAAAAAAAATGGTTAGGATTCAGGTGTAATTGCAAATAGTGATTAATCCTGATTAATCTACTGAAAATTCTGATTAATTTGATTAAAGATTTTAATCATTTGACAGCCCTAATATATATATATATATATCTATATATATATAAACATCTTTCCACCCATATTTCTATCTATCTATCTATTCTCCCATTCATCCATCAAAAACTGCAAACATGTTGTTCTCTATATGTCTGAATACAGTAGTTATCTGGTCTGGTGACACCTTACGTTACGATGCCCATAGACTAAGAGGCGTCGCCTTTGAAGAAGATACATCATTTATGCGCCTCTCCTCACACTTTTAGACATATAAAGAGAACCTCTTATTTATAAATGACCCCATATCCAGACTTTCCTCTCCAATGTGTTTTAGCAGTTTTTTCTGACACCTGCAATGGTGTTCTTTTGCCTCTTTTTCATTCTAATTTCAGTCACAAAAGCCTATGAAAGTGTCAGTCCCATGATTCCATCTGCCACTAGTCATATCTCAACTGTCACATCTGTTTCGTATAACAGTTTATGCCACAGTGACTTCTCAAATTTGAAAAATGAAGATGAAATTACCTATAAACTGGCATATAATGGAGTACAGCGAAAAAGCCAACTGCATCAACAGATAGTAAGAGAGCACACAACCACCCGGGAATTAAAAAGCAACACAAACCTTGTTAACAAATATTTAAACAACGATTGGCACAGCGAAAAAAATGGTTGCGGAGCTACTCGTCTGTGAAATGGAGGCATTTACACTGCGTTTACATTCATATTTCTTGCTCAACAGCCTTAACTAAAAGGAACAAGCACACAGTCAAAAATAATTATTGAATATAAATTGATTCCAGTCTCTTAGTTCTATTACGTTTTTAAAGCTATGCACCGGTGCAATAAGGAATTTTTCCATTAAGCCGTTTCACGAGCAGCTATTCTACCACAACCGTCAATTTCTCTCACTCTCTCCAATTTGTAAAGGGGGGCGATTTATTCAGCTAATTTAACCAAGAGATACAAAGACGGACAGTAATGGCTCATAGAGAAGTCTCACTTCCCTCCTAGCGATGCACATTTTAATATGAAACCCACTGAACTGAACAGCGGACAGAGCAGCGGTAGCCTTGAGGTGTTGGTATTTTAAAAAGGAGCATATGATTCATGTAAACATTTATTTCCTGAGAATGCAAATGCAAGGCGTCATTGCCACAGCGCTGTCTGACGTGGAGAGGCCTGCTGTGGACGTCTGCATTGAAATGCGGTGGCCCATCTGCGTTGGCATAGCAACAGGCTCCCGTGTCTCCCTTAGTATGACGTTGCCGGTGCAACTAACCCACTCCCTTCCATTTCTTTCTGTCTGCCTGTTTTTCGCTCACATTTCTTTTCTTGTTCCTGCTCTGTTATCTTGGCCGTTCACCTCCACCTGTCTGGCTTAATCTGGATGGAAGTGGTTTTCAAGAGATCAATTTGTTTAAATGGTTCAATAACGTGGCCATAAAAGTGTTTACCTCACAAATAGTTTTCTGGAAGAGGGGAGATATTTTTTTAAAAATGGCAAGCGAGTATCGAACTGCATGCTGAAATAATACGAAGTGAGCAAATAAAAAATAAACAAATAAATAATTCATGGCAGGCGAATCAAGAGCTTATTTGGGTTAACGTGTTTCCATTACAAGGATTGTTTTGGCCCATAAAATGCAGATTGCAAAATGTACAGGATGATTTAATATGCATGTCTTGGTGAATATAGTACATTTCAAGACAATCGACTAGAAATATGATATATAATATTGCTTTTGTGGTTTCATAACATTCATCCAAACAGAAGAAGTAATTACGGGATTTACTCCACATAATTCCATCCTCACATTTTGGCCTGTCCCTATGTTGGTGTGGAAACGGCAAAATGATGCTAGCTAGCTTACTGAATTCTATGGAAGTCAGTTTCTGCTACATAATAATAATAATAATTAAAATCTGCACACACATTATTTAGAGAGAAAACAAAATAGAGAGCTCTCATCATTTCAAAATAACAAATTTAAGACAATGTTAACATCAACATTTTTTAAAAGATACCCAAACTAGAAACTCAATCTGGTATTGCAATTAAACGATGAAATTATTTGAAGATAACATTTCATTATTTCGAGATGGTTTAGTAGATAGATATTACATTTGTGATGTACTAGACCCAGCAACCAACTCAAAAATAATTTAAAATCAAGATAGGGCTTTCATTTAAATAAATCATTTCAAAACAACATTTATTTTGAAACGAGATAATAATGAGAAACGATTCAAACTCGAAATAATCACATAGGATCTCATCATTTTGAAATATCTCGTTACTTCAAGATGATTATTTTGAGATAACCATTACTTTCAGATATCATTATTTTGAGACATTTCAAGTGATATTCCTTAATATATATATTATTTTAAAGAAAAGAAACTACCCTAGATACTCGGTAATTTGACATTTTAAAATAATGACATTAAAATGATTCAAATATGTTTTCTGAAGCAGCTCAAAACAATGAGATATTATCTTATACATTTACAATAAAGTAAATCAAGACTATAAGAGATCATCATTTTGAGAGACTCTAACTCAAAATGACTAGATAATATCTCAAATAATAATGTGTGAAATAATGACCTGTGGGATGGATTTTGTTTATTTGATGTGGCAGAAACACGAATGCCTTGCAGTGGAGCAGAGCGTTATTGCCACACACAAGATCATAAACATTATAAAAAGCGAAAAAGCACATGCTGCCTCCATCTGTGAATACTAAGAATTCTCAGGAAGCAAGTGACTGTCAGAGTCTCATAAGCTACTAGATGCTTTGCAAATGCTCAGTACATAAAACTCTAAGCCATAACGGATTCTCTATCTACTGCATATCAAAACCTGATCTCTGATTAGCTCCTGTACGGCACTGAGTGAGAAACTTCTGAATATGCGGAGAGGGGATTAGTCTAAAACTCCTGGAGGCTTTCCTTCAGATGGTGGATTATATCAAGGTCATTGAAGTACTGGGAGGATTGGGCATGGCTGTGCCAGCTGTACCTGCTCTTCTGATGTCCTCACATGCCACTGCTCTCAAGGGCAGCTGACGGTCATGGTCACTGCGGTCAAGCTTGCACTGCGATACCTAACTGGAGCAAAAGTTGGATGCAGAAGAGCTGAGCTTTGGATTATGCTCTGGCACTTAAGACTGGCACCGATGCCTAAGTGAGCAGTAGTGACATAAGAGCTTTTCCTCTAAGGATGGAAGCAGGGGTATGATAAGACTCTTAACATCCTGAAGCTGACGGTATGCATGAGAGCACAGACGGCTAACTGAGCCATCTCAACATCCCAAAACATGCTCTTTACACACACACTAGGGCTGGGCGATATATCTAACGATATGATCATGCGCATCTAATCAGTAAAGCTGCTTCCTTGATCACTGATAAAATCGGCATCACCTGCTTATAATTGGAGTGGCATTTAATAGACAGAGCCGTAGATCGCTGACAAACTACGCAATATCGCGTTCATTATCGCAGATGAATCGCCTTCGATAATGAACGCGATATTGCGTAGATTGTCAGCGATCTACGGTTCTGTCTATTAAATGCCACTCCAATTATAAGCAGGTGATGGCGATTTTATCAGTGATCAAGGAAGCAGCTTTACTGATTAGATGCGCATGATCATATCGTTAGATATATCGCCCAGCCCTAACACACACCATTAAGTCATATGACCTCGGCACGAAGTAACAAGTGTAAATGTGAGTAAAGCATGGCATCCTGCAGGGATGTTAGAGATTTGTTTTAAAACCCTGGGTAAACGTGATCGTGGGCTATCTATCTACTTCTCACTGTTCATTTTCTACTGTGGGCTAGTAATTAATCCTGGGGTCATTCAAAGTTAAACACTGTACATTTCTAAACATTGTAATTTGTAAAATAACGCTCTTATTTGAATATATGTTGCTCATGTATGACGTCAACAACACTGTCTGGACGAAAACAGCTTGTGTCACTGAAATGTATCCAAGCAAATGCAGAAAATTAAATGGCACAAAGACAGATGCTGAAATTAAACAGCATTTCTGTGGCTGTACAAAGTGCATTAATAGTTAATGAGATGTTTGTTTAGTTAGTAATGCTTTACAAGGAGGTTGCAAAATGCATTTGGTATCATGAACAGAGCATTTTTTTTTTCACAGCATTTATTAATTTATAAATTTAAGTGCCATCTTTCAATGTTAACTCATGTTTATTCGCAATACATTAACAAATGATTATTTACTAAAGATGTAAAAGTTTAAAATTAGCCTACACTACCATTACAAAGTTTAGAGACTGTAAGATTTATGATTTTTAAGTGTCTTATCAAGGCTGCACTTATTTAATCAAAAACAGTATAATTGTGAAATATTATAACAATTCAAAATAATAGTTATATATTTTAACACAGTGTCCTAACTACATGTGGCGCGACGATTGCAACACGCAAAGTTTCTATTTTAGAACTGGTTTCTATTTCTGCAACCTCACGGCTTGAACAAAAACGACAATGATAATCTCAGGTACTGATTATGTGTTTTATTCAATATTAAAATTTTCATTTTGCGTGACATTTATAATACTAAAATGTCTAAAAAGCAACAATAGATATTTTACCTCAGAACTTGAAAATAAATTAAGCAAACATGTACGTTAAGACTGAGAACTGTGAAAATGTATTTTTAATGATGTTAAAAAGTATAATATTAGATGATTAGATGATAAACATGTCCATTTCATTGGAAGTGCAGTGCACTTCTGAATGGTTGTGATATTTGAGAGATTCTGTCAAGTCACGTTGTTATGTCACATCCAGCGTGGACAGCCAAATTGATTGTCGCTGAAATCGTATCGTGTCGCGTGTAGTTAGCATTTGGTGAAGGACATTCAATGAAATGTATTCATATGAGGGCAAAGCTGAATTTTTAGGAGCATAACACCAGTCTTCAGAGTAACATGATCCTTTAGAAATTATTCCGATATGCTCATTTGGTGCTCAAGAAACATTTTTATCAGTGTTGAAACATTTGACCTGCTTAATGTTTCTGATGAAACTGTACACTTTATTTCAGGAGTCTTTGATAAATAGGTTTAAAATAACAGCATTTATTGGAAAATTTATTTGTAAATCTTTACTGTCACGTTTTATAAATTCAATAAGAAAAGAATGGTAGTGTAGATTAATAAATGCTGCAAAAGTACAATTTATTGTTATTTCATGTTAACTCATCATTTTAAGATATTGTGAAAAACATGATGATTATGATTTGAACAGAAACCTCGGATAAAATAATTTGGTTTCTAAATATTAATTACTCTGAATGCTTCCTAACCAGCGAGTTCTCATTTCGGTCAATCAGCTTTGTAATTTTTGGTACTCCAACTAGACAAGCACGAAACTGCCATAAATCATCGCAGAAATCCATACAGATGTTATTTTCCGCAGTGACACGGCTGAGACATCCAACCCAACACAAAAATACATTTTCTCATATCTGCTTTCTGCTACAACACCTCCATCTTCCTGTGACCACCCGAACACGAGCAGGCCCATCCACAAACACTCACTGGATCTCCATGTGACAGATTTTTAATGCTGTACATACACAAACTGATGTGACACCTAAATCAAGCTTTTCAGATGTCACACTGTATTCCAGGGAAGGTGACGAAAAAAGCGGAGTGGTTTCGAGTTTGTTTGAATGAATGTCATTTTTTGTTTTCATGCATTCTGCACTAGACACAAAGTGCTGACACTTTGTGAAAGCTTTAATCCAATAAAGACACAAGCACTTGATTTATATAGCACATCTCTGTCCAATTCTTGCCATTTGATGTCCGTGTAGTCCTAGCGCTTGAGCTCTTCACAAGCGAAACCGAGGATGATTAAAAGTCTAGGCTAAAAGCACGTTATAAAAGAAGGCCTCTGTCATCCACTAGTGTCACCGTGGCCTTAAAGATAACCTTCCTCTGTTGAGAACGAATACATTACAGACACCGCCAATGATCACAAGCGATTCAATAACATCGAGTGAACATTTTAAATAGAGCAGACCTTTTCACAATAGACTGCTCCTTTTTCATGACCTCAGTTACAACGCATTTTTTTCACTATATCGGTCTTACTATTTAATTTTCAAACTGCTCACAAAAGAAGAAATAAAAAAAACCCTGACTTTCTTCAGTGCATCTGTTAACAGTGTTTTAACATCTGCTGAAGAATGCACTACATCATCATTTTCAATCCCTGACATCACATCAGCTCCCGAGGCACAATATAATACATTTTAATTTACCAAGGCATCATGGATTTCCTCGATCAGAGGCATTTTTCATCGCTAGCTTTTTTTAAAAATCAAGATCGGGGTGATGAATTTTCCACAGGATTTATACTCAACTCATCCATCCACATAAAACATCAAGGTCCTTGGAGCTAAAAACAAAAAGACGGACATCACAAACTGTGGCGTTTAAGTTTTATCATTCACAGAGAAGGTGTTGGAAACATAATATATACTTGGGATCTTGTCCAGCATTCAAATGTGTGACTTGTGAAGTTTCAAGCCTTGCAGGATTCATCTCCTACGCCTAACTGCAAGGTTCGATTTATCTTCCCCATGAGCTGTATATGGCAGAGTGGTTTTGCATGACCACTGCCAGCTGCCTTAATCCTAGCCTGGTTTGCACTTACTCGCTCTAATTCAGCAGATCTAATTCAGAGATCATTTAAAAGCTGGAGGCCCGAGCCTCCGGCCCTGCAAAACTGGAGACTGAGCATTTAAAAATCCTCCACAACATAAACGGTCCACCGTTGAGTGTTTACTCGCGCATAGCCGGTGTGGCGCGTGCGCTAAATCTGTCGCTGAATCTGGTCTTTCTCATGCAGGTGAGTGATTTTAGTCCACTCTAGTCAGTCAGCAGAACTGCAGTACAAACTGACAATGCAAGGAAGGATGACACCAGCATCAATATCAGCTCTAGCATATCAGATCTGAAAAGACAAAACATTGGTCTTACCTCCTAAAACTTGCTGGAGAGCTGCAGCAGGAATGATGGGAAAGAAGACAGAGAACAATAGATCAACAACACAGAATCCACCATTTGTCATTCTGCCTGTTAAAACCATAATGAGCAGAGTAAATGCCATTGCTGAAGAGAGTACCTGTGTGTAATTGCTAGGTGAGGCTATCAAAATATCAAGTTAGATGAGGTTTTATGTTATGGTTCATATTTAAGTAAATATATCATGTTTAAATGCCAAATACTAATATTAAGAATCAGTCTATCCAAATGCTACATGGAAAACAGGCTAAAATGCAAACTACTACAAATATAAATTTAATAACATTATGTAGGTCTACTTGTAATCCTACACTTCATAAATATTCAGGTGTGGGAGCAAAACATTGTTTGGATCCAAGAAAAATCATATGCATCGGTAAGATAAGCATTCAAGAAAAGTAAATTAAGGAACTTAGAGGGTGAAAGTCATTTTAGAGTGGTTTAATAGTATTACCCAAAAACGTACATGATATTTTTGAGGGCATGTGAACTATAATACCACTACTTGAGTATACAGTAAGTACTTACAAATATTGTTGGCGGAAACTTTAAAAAGCTCATAATTCCATCCTCGGGAGTCTACTGTAGATTTCAGTCTGACTAAAACATGATAAAAATGCACGCACCACTTGTTTGAGTCATAAATCAAGTCATACATTCAAATGTTATTGTCATTACTGCTGACTGTTTATAGTAGATGTCTAGATGATTAGACTCATGGGAGGTGGGAAGCATGTTGCTTGTGTTGTTTTCTGAGATACAACGATTAAATCTATAAGAGTTTCTTCAACTTTAAGAACTTTTATACAAGCTCTTGGTGCATAAAGAAGATCTGTAAAGTTGCAAAGACTAAAGTTTCAAATCCAATAAGATTCTTTATAAAAGTTAAGACTCTGCCACACCCCCCTAAAATGGCTCATTCAAACACGCCCCCATATATGTCTACGTCACTGTGTGCAAATATTTGTGCAATGCCGCCCAAATGTTCATGCAGAGAAGGTGGCGTGGTTTCAGTAACCAAAGTTAGTGTTGAAGCAACCATGTCAGGGAGATGCTGTGTCTCTAAGCGAAATCAGAAGCACTATATTTGGCCTTGCGAAATAAGATGCATTTAGGAATATTTTTTGCATTTAGAACAGCAACGCATTTTATGGACGACCGTTTCATGAACCTAGGAGGTAATTCTGACTTTGCTAGGACAATCTGGGGCTTCTGAATCAGCTACTGGAAGTATGTTTAGTTATTAGTTTAAGTATTTGCTACTGAATATTCAAATGCAGAGTTTTGCCAATAGTAACTGCACATTGTGTGTGTGTGTGTGTGTGTGTGTGTGTGTGTGTGTGTGTGTGTGTGTGTGATAGAGAGAGAGAGAGAGAGAGAGATGTCTCAGCTGTCTTAACTGTCTGTGGCTTGTGTACATACGACAAACTGAAATAAGAATTGATCTTAAACCATGAAAAACCATAATGAAAATGTGAATTACTACATTTAAAACTATGATAATAAAAACAAAGACTGAAATAATCGGTTTTCTATGAACTATAAAAATAGTGTCAGATTTTGATATCTAATTTGACTCGCATGTAGTCTATCTAGTAGAACATTTTAAAGCCTTAGGCTGTGTTGAAAATCCTTTACCCAGTTTGATGGCATTTTAAAAACTGCTTGTAAATCTCTCATTACACTTAATGATCACCAAGTACTGTATCTCAGTCTTGTTTTTGGAACTAATTGATTGCAAGTCTTATTGATCTGAGCTAATGCATCTCAGTTTTTGAGTGAAAAAAGCATTATTTGTGGATAATTCTGACTAATTCACTCAAAAACTGAAGTAACAAGTGCAACTAGTCAGGGGGATAAAATATAGAATTATAAAAATGAAATAATTATAGTGGCAAAGTGCGACTATATTTGTGAGAATTTTGGATGCATAAAATGCTAGTTCTAAAATTAGAATTAGTTTTTTTTTTTTCAATTGAAAACAAAGAAGAAAAAAGAAAAGAAAAATATAACATAATTCACACATTTTCCACTATAGAATGTTATTAAATCTACAGTAAATATTTAGCAGACTAATTAAAATTTGAAATAAAAATTGCCGTATTTACTTCATAAATTCAATAAACCATTATCATACCACACAGTAAAACTGAGCTTACACATCAGTCATGCGACAGACACCTTCAGTGAGAAGCGTTTGAATTCTCTGAATTTTCTGTTATAAATGTACAAAACCCAAACGAAAAAGCACAGCCACAAGGCAATCCGATCTTTCAGCGGAAATTCGTACCAGCTCCCCAAACTTACATAAGGTTGCTCCTAAAACAGACGTTTAAGAGTGGAGCGCAAAACAGAAGACAATCCATTCGTCTTACTATAAGTCAGTGTATCAGAATTGTTTAAAAGTGTTATTTTAAGGTAAACAAACAACCTTCCATACAGGTGTGTAATATAGCCATGCACGTTGTATTAAATCCATTACAGGAATAATGGAATAGCCTGCAATTATAGTTTTTTTTTTTCTTTTCTTTTTCTAATGAAGCTATAACAATTTTGCATTTATATTAAATGTGTAATACTAAACATGTTTATACTTAGTTTTTAGATAATGGATTCCTTTGTAAAGGAAAGATTACAACAGTGGAATCACTGCAATTTAATATTATAAATTTCAAGGCAATTAATTATTTAATTTAGTGATGTATAAGAGTTTTTGTTGTTGTTGTTTTTAAGACTTTTGTTTGTTAATGGTAATGAACTGCTTCCTCTGGTGTAGACTAGTTTCTCCCAAGACTTTTTCTCCCTCTACCACCTTAAAGGAGTTATTTGCCACAGTTGCCTGTAACTCAAAGGTCATTGCAGAGCTTTAGTGTTTACATCAGAACTCAGGCTCAGTATAGGCGGATGCATCCATGGGATGCTGACGGAGGAGCCGGCCAATAATGATTCGGCATTCAGATGTAAGTACACGGAAGTTCTGAACTGCATTTACTATGTCAAATGCGTATGTCAGCAGCTTTTTTGTTTTGTTTTTGCACACAAAACATTCTCATTGCTTCATAATATTAAGGTTGAACTGCCGTAGTCACGTTGACTATTTTATCAATGTCTTTAAAACCTTTCTGGACTTTCAAAGATGCAATGACGTTACAGAAACCTCTCGGATTTCATCAAAAATATATTTATTTTTGTTCAGAAGATGAAAGAATATCTTACAGGTTTGGGACGACATGAGAATGGGTAATTATTGACAGTAATTAAATTTTTGGGTGAAATAACCCTTTAAGTCATGAATTTTACCATAAAATGAGACATTTTTAACCAAAGTAAGGACAGGCATTTCAATTTAGTAATAAAGTCAGAATCTGTACTTCCCTTTGCTTAAATAACTGCTAATTAAATGTGGAAATGTTAAAACCCACATCAGACTATTTGAGCGCTGGCTATTTTACCAGTTGTATCTTCATTAATACTTTTGAGAATTAAAGGGATATTCCACCCCCAAAAAAATTACCCCTCAAGTTGTTCAAAACCTGTATGATTTTTTTTTTTTTTTTTTTTTAAAGGAAGACATTTGGAAGAATGTCGGTAACCAAACAGAACTTGACCCCCATTGACTATCATAGGCAGTTCAAGTTGGATAGAAAGACCTTTGGCGTACTTTGTAACTTTTCAAATAGTTTACATGCAGACAGCTATAATATTACTACCTTAAAGAAAAAGTTAAATCCAAAAAAGGATAATATAGGCCTATTAAATTACACTGCTCTTTACATAAACTCTTTCCTTCAGTGATTCTGTTTGTTATTTACAGGTGTCATGACTAATGGTCATTCATTACTTTTAGAGTTAACCTACTTTAATTCACTACAACACTGCTTCGGTATTACTTTTACACAGTATAACACTGCTGTTTTTTTTTTTTTTTTTTCTGTGATTAATTTGTAAACATGTATTGAATCCCTGGAATGTTTATCATATGTGCCAACTAAAGTTGATTTATCCTTTCAGGGTTGGCACTAATGTGCTCAACTACCTCAACAGCTAGACAAGCCAGGATCAACATCTCTTGGTGCTAGGATACAACGAAAATTCCTTTCCAGTTTTCATCATTTTCAGCAAGGGTACCACCACAATCAACGTCCAGAAACATAGCCAGGAGATCAGTAAAATAATACATAACACGTATCTGCGTGGTGCAGCTCACACATCATCCGCTGTTTGCATTTAGTAGGTACTCTCCAAAATGGCGCTAGGGTGACGAAGTCTTTTGCACAATTTATTTTCATAGCTTTGTAATATTACGTTTGAACCCCTGATGACACATGGATTAATTTACCGATCTCCTTGCTACGTTTCTGGACGTTGATCGTGAAAGGACCTCTACGAGCTGTCAGATTCCATCAAAAATACCTTAATTTGTGTTCTGGAGATGAACGGAGGTCTTAACAGGTTTAGAATTAAGTAATTAATGACAGAATTTAAATTTTTGGGTGAACTATCCTTTTAAGGCATTTATAACACAATGCATATGGTGTACACTGTATCATTTTTTATTAGGGATATGTTTATTTCTTGAAGTATTATAAAGGTGTGTCCATGGTGTGCACATTTGTGTAGTTTTTGAATTGGTATACTGAATGTGCACATTTTTTATTTAAAGTTGTATACTGTATGTGCAAAAATGTTTAGGTTGCATATTTCTGTACTGTCTGTGCACATCTGTGTTTTAAATGTTTATTATATGTGCACCTGTGTAGGTTTTGAATTGGTAAACCATATGTGCACCTTTTTTTTTGGTATACTGGATGTACACTTTCTTATGAACATTTGTACTGTTTGTGCATATTTGTGTTTTGAATTTAACATGTATTTCATCTATATTGGTTGTATACATTTGTTTTGAATTTAAGGTGTATTTTGAATATCTGTGCTTTTTGTGTACATTTATTTGCCAAGTGTTCTAAATGTTCACTGATGTATTTTGAATTCATGCAAATAATTGTTATTGTTATTCATGCATATTTATATTAAATACTAGGCTCACCAAAATTGACTACATTTGTCATTTAAAACGTAAAACCTCTTTTTAAAACAAATGTATTGTTTTTCTACTTAATCTGTATTTATCTTTAGTTGAGTTACTTATTGGGTTATTTTTAACCCAACATTTTTTAGTGAGCATCATCAGAAGGTTATTTTACCACTGAACTTACAATATATATTGTACCATATCATTTTTTCAGTGTACTTTTTGTGGAAAAAAAATCCCCCCCAAGATCAAGTGAAGAATGAGCAAATGCTAAGGAGGAACCAGGCTCATCCTCCTCCAAGGAACACATTACAATAAATGTACATAAAGCTAAATATTCTACTTGCATAATAATAATCATATGTTCATTGTATCATTTGAATATGATGACATTGCGAATACTTCCACAGCAAGTACTCCAAGAGGCCAAAAGGTCAGGTGCTACGTTAATGACATACTACAGGACAGACTTGGGCAAGCGCAGGTCCAAGCGAGGCTTGGAAAACCTTTACTGTGAAATAATAGGAGTCAGGGGACAATGTCAAAGGCTTGCTAGGTGGAACTAGTGTGGGGCTGGACGGTCTGGTCATGGAAGGTAGGTCAGATCACCGTTGCCAATGTGATAATGAGGAGAAAGTAGCTGTGAGAGGAGCTTTTTGCAGCTCTTAAAAGGTGGAGGGCAACAATCCTTGCTCTAAAACACTAATGAGAACACATAGCGGCTTCTGCATGGCCACTGAAAATAGAGACCTAACCCTACAGCCAATTAAAGAGGAATCTTTGCGAATGTTATCTTACGTTCATCATTAAGTGGCCATGGAGAAGTCGGCACGTAAAGGAGCACCCAGGAGAGAGAGCCCTGATCTATTATCCATTTTCCGAATCTTGGTCGCTCAACAGTTACAAATTAAATCTGAGGTTTCCAAGCAAATCTTAATGGACTGCTGTATCAATGAAAAGGTGATATGGACTGTGTCTATCAGATTCCAGAGGTGCATGACGTGCGAAAGAGACGTTAATGCACCCCAGCAATGTTTGCAAGGGAAATCTGAAAGCACAACAAAAGCCGGGACAAAAGACGACACGAAACCCTCAGCGGAAATTCTGCTCGATTGCCTGGAGCGAGACAGTAAATCTCTTAATCACACTGTGTTTGTGGGAGCTGCTTGCTTGGCTCTGGATATCAGGCCATGCAAAACTGTCAGCTGCCCATAAATCATGAAGGCCGCTTTAACCTTTACAAGTGCTCTCCTCTGCTCCCTCAAATTGGTCACGGGAACAAAGTCCCGGAGAATTGTAATGAATTGAGCATGGCCATGAGAGTTGACATGGTGACAGCGTCTGGAGCTTCTCTGAATGAGCGTGGCTAGGCTAGCGCCACGCGGGTTATTAGCATGATCTCAGACTGTCGGTTTGAAAAAGCTAGAGTGGCATGTAATCTGTCTCTATTTAGTGAAGTGACGCTAATCCCTCTCTTGATCTGAATCAGGTCCTCCAGTGTTAACTCGGATAAGACGAGGCATCTCCATCAACCACAACAATAGAGGAAGTGTCTGTTTACATGAGCTAAAATATGAAATCAGTCTTTTTGATTGCCATTACAGGAAATCAATAATATAGGTGTCACCCACTTCACAAAACAGCTTCTCACATGTAGCATGGCTTCTTGCCAGCAACTTATTGGCAGCTTGTTTCATTATCTGTTTCTTCAACAGTTCGTTTGATCATACTGCATAATTGTATGTGTGAAAGTTATGATTTTTAATCAGGCATAAAGAGCACAGAGGCTGAAAATCACATTAGCAATGTCTTAATTTCACTGTACCTCAAAAATAGTATTATAATAAAGACAAAATAAAAATATATTTAACCTTCATAATTTCTTCACCTTATTAGCTATATATACTGTATCATCAAACAGCACCCACTAAGACATATAGTGCTTGTAATTGAAGAAAGAGTCATTAATATAGAATTCGATAATGCACTGATCCTAGCTTTCTGATGTTCTATATACACCATTTGATGTTTTTACACTCAGGAACAAATAAATGTTACTCCAATTACATCAGTGGCACTTAAGAACTAATATAATGAGAATTACTCTTTATTAATTAGTAAGCTAAAGAAGCAACGAGTAATCCTGTACTGACATTTTGTGGATGAAAACCATGAGAATATGAACTCCGGCAGTACCCCTTTGTCGCTATGCAGTCTGCTTTTATTTTCCACTATAAGGATTTTGAAAATGCAAAGCCGCACAGGCAAACCAGCAAATGCACTTGAGTGCACAGGGATGGGATTTGGGGTGTCTTCCCTAGGACTAAAAGCAAATCTGACAAGCTCCAACAAGCTCCTTTTATTAAACAAAGAAAGCAAGTGCAAGCAATATCTAACACGAAGATCATTTCTCCTCTGAGGAGGAAAGCTGGTGTTCATTTTGACCTTGCAAAGGCCTTCCGCTAAAATCAGGTGGTGTGTTGATAGATCATGTCGACCTACCAATAACTGAGTTTTCATTGCATGAAAGAAAGTAAGTGGGTGAATCATGAGGGACACTGAGTTTTATATGAATTCTCATTCTCGTGTGCAGATTTTTTTCCCACTGACTCCAAAAATAGATGTCAATTTCTATGTATCTACGTATATGTGGAACTGATATTTGAACTTACTGTGTTCAAATGAATCTAACATTATTAGTAATACCACTGACACTAATTCATTCCTTCTATTAACCGCAGTTCATCTGTAAATCAAAAAAAAATTGCATTAAAAGGAATATTTCACGCAGAAATAAACGTTATTTACTCCTGATTCGGTCAGCAGTTTCAAGTTAACAGCTCACTGGAGGGGAAGATTATCAATGAAAACCATCTTCAATTTCAGCCTGTTCCTCGCAGGAAGCTATTATGAGGTTTCAGAAGACAGGGACTGTGTTGTATTGCAAATGGCCACCAAGCAAAATTAACAAGGCAGCTGAAAAAAAATTCCATGTCCTGTTTTAATTACTTGCTGAATTGTTGCCTAGTGTGTAAACCATTATTTGGCTTCTTGTGCCCTCTGCCAAGTGCGGTAAACTATGGTGCTGATTAACGCACAACTGGCTACTGGCAAAAACACACATACTCTGAGCCGGGTGAATGCAGCTAATCTCACTCGCTTGCGATTTGGCCCCAAAAGAAACACAAAACTGCACAATGGCAGCAGATGCCTGTCTGAAAGCAAAATGCAGACATGCTTGCATCTTTGGCACACACAGCTCGATGTTGAGGGCAACCCAGACTAATTTGTGTTGATAAATAAGACAGACTTCTCAGTCTACATTATTTAATCCTGGAGAGCGGATGGCCTTGTTTTCACAATGAATGCTCGTTCCCCGTACACTTAAAGAAAAGCCTCTGCAGATTGAGTCTCACATTCAGAGTAAAAAGACCAGAGAAGGAATGAAGTCCAGCGGTACATGAAAAGGTTTTTGTCTGAAGCAAACTAGACCTCTTCAATGCTTTGCTGTTGCTTTTATAAAAGACTGTTGACTGTAAAGGTGGGCGGCATGACCAAAACCTTATATCACTTTATGAGTAATTGTATATCATGGTAACGGTATACATAATGATACAGCTTGTTTTGCAATATTGAAACCGCTGTAGCTCAAACAGTATGGCACTAGCATTTCCAGGGTCATGGGTTTGATTCCCAGGGATGCCGTGATTTGATCAAAGGTATCCTGGAATTCAATGTCAGTGAGCTGTTAAATCACTTCAGATAAAAGCATCTACCAAGTGAATAAGTGTAAAATAACTTAGAAAAATGATAGATAAAATGATATAATGTTTTATAATATAATATAATATAATATAATATATAATAATTGGTTTGCATTAATTGAGTACAAATTATTCATAAATACAAGTTATAGAATGAATGAATGAAATCAATTACTATAAAATACAACAGAAAATAATAGGTACTTTTAATAATATTTAATAATACTATTTCAATAGGATGGATGGATGGATGGATGGATGGATGGGAAGAGAAGAGAAGAGAAGAGAAGAGAAGAGAAGAGAAGAGAAGAGAACCCATCTGTTACAGTTTGCAGAATGTATTATTTTTGTTTGCTATAGTTTTTCGCTTGGTGTCAGATTCTTCAAACCACATTGAGGATATACCGCAGTATAAATGATAAAGCAGAATCTCATCCAGACCTACAAGACTGCATTCATCATCTCCAGGCGTATAAAAGCATTCAGTTAATGCGGAACACTTGTGCCTGTGTACAATTCTGCTTATGTGCCATTTAAAATGGTAACTGTATTGATTTTAAGAGCTCCCTGCAGGCCCATGTTAATGCTATATATACATATATACATTAGGTGTGGGGCGGTTCGCTGAAAAAAATCAGTTCTCCACGCACAGTTCAGCACACGCTGGGACGCGGTTCAACTTAAATCTGACAAAGCACCTGTAATATGGTTTGCTATAAATAGCACGCAAAACAAACTGGGTTCAGCTAATATATGTTTCTGTTCATGGATGTCCATTCTGGCTTCCCAGACATCACAACAACAGCGATGGACAAACTATTCACTCTTGTTCTAAGCGAATGCCGTATGCTGGAATATGAGTAGTCATTTCACCCTGGTGGTGATAGCGCGTGCTCACAGATGAGACCTGAGTAGTACACGTTAATATGTGTTTAAACTAAACTAATTTAAGCTTTGCCAGTTTAAACATTTAAGAGCCAAAAGTCTTAAATCTTTCTCTGAAGTATTGTTTAAATGGACAAATTCAGACAAAAATTATGTCAAAATGCCCGCATTGGTAAGTATCCTTTAGCAGACATAGCCGGCTGAACGTATGCAGGACTACTGTATAAGGGCGCTGGATCACAACAACAAAGAAAACACTCACTGCTCTTGATTGAAAAGCTCTTGTAACTTTAATGAAGAACATCTTTAATTTATACAGTCCAATATGAAATGTTTTACATTTTACATTGATTACTGGGAAGGTTCGGTATGTGCTGTTTATGAAAAAACTATACCTAAAAAAAAAAATATAAAAAACTGAAAACTGAAAACCAGTTTATTTTTTGTATTTTTACTGTATTGTATTTATTTGTGCTGTTTTGTTGCTGGATATATTTTTTATATATATATATATTTTTTTAAATAGTATATTTATAATAGTTTTTTCATAAACAGCACATACCAAACTGTACAAAAACGTGACTCTAAAACCCTGAAACAAACCGACCATTAAAAAGTTGAACCGTGCCACCCCTAACTAATAGATTTTTTTCAGTAGAGAAGCTCTTTTTTTTTTTTTTTTTTAATCAAGTAGTGGTCAACAAAAGCTACATTATCTAAACATTCTGAAGCTCAAGCTCAAATCTGAAATATAACAACTAAGGATCACTCAACCTGGACCACTGCCACTAAATCTCGTAACTCTATTAGCTCTTTAAACTGTCTGTCAAACCCCATTATTCCTCCCGCCTCTCGTGAATGGAGTGCAGCGCATAGTTTGGAGCATCTCATCGTGTTTGCAGTATGAAGGTAAATAAAATAACTGTTTATTGAAGAAGTACAGTGTTTTCTTTACTGTTGTGTGTGTGTGTGTGTGTGTGTGTGTATTTTAGGAGCAGAGAAGACCATCTGAGCATTTGTCGTCAAGTCACAGTCAAATAACTTGTGTGAAGCACTGAATCTTTTATAATATGATAATATGATTTGGCGCACAAAAAACTGTATAACAGTGAATAACCTCTGACGTGGCAGTAATAATGTGGAAAAACATTCGCTGAACTTGATATTGGTGAAATATTAATAATAAAGGCCTAATGACACATGCAACAATGCAAATAAACGTAGCCTAAGTTATTTGTAGGCCTATACATCTACAGGTGCATCTCAACAAATAAGAATGTCGTGGAAAAGTTAATTTCAGCAATTCAACTCAAATTGTGAAACTTGTGTATTAAATAAATACAGTGCACACAGACTGAAGTAGTTTAAGTCTTTGGTTCTTTTAATTGTGATGATTTTGGCTCACATTTAACAAAAAACACCAATTCACTATCTCAAAAGATTAGAATACTTCATGAGACCAATAAAAAACTGTGAATCGTTGGCCTTCTGGAAAGTATGTTAATTTACTGTACATGTACTCAATACTTGGTAGGGGGTCCTTTTGTTTGAATTACTGCCTCAATTCGGCGTGGCATGGAGGTGATCAGTTTCTGGCACTGCTGAGGTGGTATGAAAGCCCAGGTTTGTGCCTCAAGCATATTTGCCTATACATTTTTTGGTCTTTTGTTTCTCATTTTCCTCCTGACTATACCCCATTGATTCTCTACGAGTTCAGGTCTGGTGAGTTTGCTGGCCAGTCAAGCACACCAACACCATGGTCATTTTACCAACTTTTGGTGCTTTTGGCAATGTAGGCAGGTGCCAAATCCTGCTGGAAAATTAAGTCCGCATCTTCAAAAAGCTGGTCAGCAGAAGGTAGCGTGAAGTGCTCCAATATGTCTTGGTAAATGGATGCAGTGACTTTATGGTTTTCGAAAACCATAAAGGACCAACACCTGCAGATGACATTGCACCCCAAATCATCACAGACTGTGGAAACTTAACACTGGACTTCAAGCAACTTGTTTGTTCAAGCAACAGTCCATTCCTTGTAAAGTTCACTCAGATTCTTGAATTGATTTATTTTGACAATCCTCATAAGGCTGCGGTTCTCTCGGTTGGTTGTGCATCTTTTTCTTCCACATTTTTTCCTTCCACTCAACTTTCTGTTAACATCCTTGGATACAGCACTCTGTGAACAGCCAGCTTCTTTGGCAATGAATGTTTGTGGCTTACCCTCCTTATGAAGGGTGTTGATGATTGTCTTCTGGACAACTGTCAGATCAGCATAAACTCATGTTTATGTAGCCTAGTGAACCAAACTGAGAGACCATTTTGAAGGCTCGGGAAACCTTTGAGTGTAGGTGTTTAAGCTGACTGGCATGTCACCACATTCTAATTTGTTGAGATAGTGAATTGGTGGGTTTTTAAAGTGAAAGTGAAGTGACATTCAGCCAAGTATGGTGAACCATACTCAGAATTTGTGCTCTGCATTTAACCCATCTGAAATGCACACACACAGAGCAGTGAACACACACACACACTGTGAGCACACACCCGGAGCAGTGGGCAGCCATTTATGCTGCGGCGCCCGGGGAGCAGTTGGAGGTTCGATGCCTTGCTCAAGGGCACCTAAGTCGAGGTATTGAAGGTGGAGAGAGAACCGTTCATGCACTCCCCCCACCCACAATTCCGTCCGAAAGGTTGTGGGAGACTAGAACCCACAACCTTTCGATTGGGAGTCCAACCCTCTAACCATTAGGCCACAACTTCCCCAATTTTCCTTTCATTAATTGTGAAGCAAAATCATTACAAAAACAAAAAACAAAGACTTAAACTACTTCAGTCTGTATAGACTGAATTTATTTCATACACAAGTTTCACAATTTGAGTTGAATTACTGAAATAAATGAACTTTTCCACGGCATTCTAATTTATTGAGATGCACCTGTATATGGTAACACTGTACAATAAGATTTCATTAATGTTAGCTAATGTATTAAATAACATGAGCATACAAAGAACAATACATTACAGTATTTATTCATATTTGTTAATGTTAGTTAATGAAAATACTGTCATTCATTTGTAGTTTGTTAATTCACAGTGCATTAACTAATGTTAACAAACATAACTTTTGATTTTAATAATGCATTAGTAAATGCTGAAATTAACATTAATTAATGCTCCAGAAGTAATGTTCATTCTTAGTTAATGTTAAAGCCATAAAGCCAGTCCATAAGTTCTGCCTCTTTGTCGCCAACTAAACTGAACCATTTTGCCTATTATCTGCCTGACTTACATTTTTATTGACCACTGAGAGAGCATTGATTTATGATGTTGGTTCAATATAAAAACTTATGAAAAAAAAATGTAATAATACCTTAGACCTTAGACACACAAACACACACACACGTCACAGAAGGGGTGGCAGCATCTGACCAGCACTGCAGTTTATGCACTGCTCATATATTGGGTTGAGAACTCATTAGCATGCCTGATGCAGATGCGAGAGAAAAGATGCACAAGCTGCTTATATATCTAGGCTTTGGCCTAGATTTCCATAGTGGCGAGGGCAGCCTTAATTGATACTGATGGCCCTCTTAGCTTTGAGGGTAAAAGAGAGTAAAATTTTACCTGGGAGGTTTGACAAGGGCACGGTGATGGAGACCACTTCCCACTCAAAGTATGGGAATATTGTTAAATATGAAAAGACATGCGTGTAATTAACCACCACTGTTGGATGAGTCTCTGCTAATTCTTCTGAGGATTTGTTATACCAACACTTAACTAGAAATAATAATTACACTGTGACTCTTGATTATCTATGCATTTTTTAAAACACTCAAATACTCCTCTGTGTTTGATAAGTCTGTCTTCCAATGGATAATCCCTGGAGTAAAAGCAAGGATTTAAGGCGTGCAAAAACCAATTGTTCTCTTTAATATTGTCCTTACCAGTGTCAAATCCAATTTGCTCAATCAACTTTCAGGATGATTTATTTTTCTGTTCTTAACGTCTCCCCAACCCACATATCTCTCTTCGTTTGAAGCACTGGAATATTTCATCTTAATTCTAAACATACTTGCTTGACTCATGCTGGCGGTTCTATCGGTACAGAGTGAAGCCCTGTTTCCTGTCGACTCCACACTGGGTAACCTGAGACTGCATTAAGTGAAAAGCCAAGCATGAGCTGCCACTGTCACTGTCCTTGCTGCCTCCTCAATTAGAAGAAGAAACGGGCCAAATATATTTCTGTATGAAGTCATGCAGTTTTGGCCTCGGGTTTAACACCGTACCGCCATATGACAGAAGGTGACTTCTCAGAAGGACTGAGACATTGCTGAGTGGCCCTAATTAGTCTACATATGTCACCTAGAACAGTTTCTATGGCAAACTGCTCTCCCATGTTCCAACACATGTCCATGTTTTCATCAAATTAGTAGGGGAATATGCTACACATGCATACAGATCGTACACAGCTAGAATTACAAATGGAAACATTTTTTTTTCTTCTACTACAGGTCTGTAGAGGTAGGCATGATCATTTTCTGGCAAAATACATAAATCCGTAAAGCTTGGATATGATTTACTGGTGATTTGTATTTTATTTTGCATAATAATACTGGTTTAAAATTAAAGATGTGGCATGGTGATAATGCTATGATGATTTAGTGGATTACTTTGGTAGGTAACATGTTTTTCATTTATATTTAGGAATTTTCTGTATCTCTTTATTATTACTACATTTCCACCCATTTTGTTTAGCTACTTTTTCAGTAATAATTAAAATGCTAAAAGAAACCATTTGATTTGAATGAAGCTGATATCAGGGTATGAACAATGTGCTATCCTTATCTTTCTGTAACATATGTTTGGATGTTTTTTTGCAGATCAATCCTTTATTTACAGTTAAAATAAACAGTTTTTTTTTTCTAAACAGCTGTAAACATGCAAACCCTCTGAACTTGATCTAATGAGATCTACATCCAAATATATCTCATTAGCTATAAATTCTCAAGGCATTTTACAAGGCAAATGTGCTGTAATACCGACCATCTGAAACAAACCACTGTAAAAGCGCTTCATTAAAGTCGGCATGAAATTGAAAATCCACCCTATTCACATCTATTCTCTAAATACCTGTTAAAGATCTAAATCTTTTTTTTTTCTTTTTTGACCTTGTCATTGTAATAAAATAAAAATTTAATAATTTATGCCAGACTTCTCCAGTTCTTAGTCTGCTAAGACTACACCTCTTTTCATCTGGCACCAATGCGTGGAACCAAGTATGTTCCTGTTACACCTGAATGTATGTCACAATATGAAAGAAATTACTTACGAATTACTTACGAATTACCACAGCTTCAAAGGAAGAGTTCATCTACTTTTCTGTTACTCACCCTCATGTCATTCCAAATCTGTAAGACTTTCTCTTATCTCTCTTGTTTTTTTTTTTTTTTTAAATAACATCCTGTCAACTCTTGTTGATATATTAAAAGTTAATGAGAACGGTGTTTGTCAAGCAGCTAAATGATTAAGAAAGCATAGAAGTGTTCCACCTGTCTTGCATGCTATATTCATAGACTTCTGAAGTTATGTAATTGCTTTGTGTGCAATTTACACAATTTATCTCCCTGAAAACTTTGCCATCTGCCCTAAACTTCAACTCAGTGGTTCACCGAATACTGGAGAGGAAGATTATCAGTGAATATAGTCTTCATTTTAGTCGGTTCCTCACACAAAGCTCTCATATGACTTCAGAAGACTTGAAATATAGTGGACAATTCACATGAACCACATTTAAGCTGCTTTTTGCACCCTTTTTAAAGCTTGAAACACCATTCATTGTAATAGCGTAGAAAAGAGCAACCAGACTATTATTCAAAAATGTCTCCTTTTGTGTTCCACAAAAGAAAGAAAATTGCACTCATTTTTTCCAAACCCATGTGATGGCAGAATTTCCATGTTTGGCTGAGCTATTCCTTTTAACATGACCACCTAACTTTCCTAAAATTTTCAGATAATACAAAATTTTTCCAGTCAAACTGCAGTTTAAGTGCAGAAGGAAAATATAAGAGAAACACTCAACCAAACGATTAGAAAACAGGCAGACCAGATCAGATAATGTTTAATCATTTCCAACTCCTGAACCCTTGAGTTCCTTAAAAAGCAAACATTTTACCTTGACAGCTAAGCGCTTTATCCAGTTAGGCGTTGTGATAATAACATCTTTGTGTTATGCAAGGCTTTGAAGCACATCATCTTGCTTACCTTCAGTGCAGTATTTCCCTTTGTAGCCAGTATTGGAGCAATCGCACAGCACCTCGCTGTCATGAATGGAGCAGCGTCCTCCATTGCTGCAGGGGTTTTGTTTGGTACACAGGTATTCCAGATCGTTCTTCACGCCCTGACTGTCCAGGAGAGCAGGAGGAGTCTCTCCTAACTTTAAGTTGGCGATCAGGCCTTGGAAAGGTGGCTCATATTTGACCGTGCTGGACGTGAGGGCAGAGAGACGCACGTCCGGTGGGATCCCACCCATGTACAAGTCGCTGGCCACCATCATTTCCCTTCGCTTGGACTTCACCTCCGCCACTTTGCTCTCCCCATCCATCGCTAGCATGGTCTCACGGTAATTCCTTGTAAGCAGCACGCGATGCCAGCGTTCGTCGTTGACGTTCGTTTCCATGTGTAATGAGGCCGGCTCGCCACAGTGGATAGCGAAGCGCAACTGCAGACGGCCTTCGTTGATCAGGAGCTCCAGAAAGTCGCAGTTGCCGCCATCGTCCAGGTAGAGCACTACAGCTTTGCTGATGTTCGTCTTCATGGTGAAGCTTAGCTCTCCGGTGGCTCCTGCCTCCCAGGGTCCATAGCGAACCCACTGACCCGGCAGACCGTCAAACTCCAGAGCTGAACTGACAGCTACACCCACCATGAGCCCCAGCCAAACAGAGGCCCACGAGAACTTCGCACCACACCTCCACTTCCGTGTCATCATCTTCCAAGCGTGCTCCTAATCCTCCTTTTCTAATGTTCCGTTTCTCTTAATCCACTGCAGAGGAGATATTTATTCCCAGTCTAGCGTATTAATTTATCTGGCCTTTTCCAAAATAGCACTGCAGAAATAGTACGGTCCCAGTTTTCTAAAAATCCCTTAATATTTAAGCATTTCTTTTCACTTGATTCTCCATCTTGATGCTCTTCTGAGTAACTCCATTGAGGAACACTTCTGAAAGACCATATATATATATATATATATATATATATATATATATATATATATAAAAACTCACACGGTACTTAGTGCTTTGAAATCTAAAAGTGCCCTAAAAATCTAGTTGACTCGACATGTTAAAAGACCGATTTATGCATTTCACCCTCTGGTGAAAGTAGGATTACTGCTGCGGTTGTATTTTTCGTTTTGTAGGTGGTAGGTCAAATACATAATTTCTTTCCCCAGCAAACCTCAGTTCCCCTTAGAGAAGTGCATCTGCATTCCACCAGCAAGACATCACCACCAGAAATCCTCTGACCAGGCCTCTGAAAAAAAGGGAAAAAAAGAAGACATCGTTATTTTATGACCAAAACTGGTTATAAACTAGCATGCGCCCCTAAATTCTGTCTGTTACTCACATCACAGTACAATAACTTCTAACCTTTTATTGTGAATTTCTTTTAGGAGGCCAGTTTGATCACAAAATCAAAACCTGGCAGTATAACTCTCAGAGCCGAGAATCTTTGACCATAAAGAAAATCAATCTTTAATGCACTTTGCAGAGTAACGGACTGGGGTAGTTGACAGATCCCCACATTGGCTTTGCAAATTCGCTGACCAGTTCACAGATGAATATTCACAAACCAGCTCACAGCTAGTGTTTTAAACAGCTCTGAGTCCCCTGTAGCCCTCTCAGTCAATCAACACCTCTCACTTTCACCCATATAGTGGCTGAGCATAGTAGTGCACTAGTGATAGCATCTGACAACAGAGGATGACAGATAATAAGACGGGTATCAGGTGAGAAGTGTAAATGATGCATGTTTATTAATGAGGAGTATGCAGCGGCATGATCACACCATACTCCTCTTATTTGGGTGCACTGTATGTGTACTGAATTCATTCATTCAAGGGAATATGCAAATCTGTGATAACTGTTCAATGGTTAAAGCAAACTAACAGTAACATCTGATCTTGCAGGTCAGTTTTGAGTGCTAGGCTGTGGAGGTTACAACAGACTACTGCAATATACAGCACACTGTAGAAATTACATTATCATATAATCAGTCATATACAGAGAGTCTACAGATACTGTAATGTACCATAATTTGCATCATTAGATGAATTACTACAAGTGGTTTCTGTTTCTGTAGAATAGATGGGTGAAACTGAGGCAAGTTTTTCACAAATTTTTGATTTTTGTGAATATAGTATACATTTATAAATAATTGCACAACTCAATCAATCACCCAATCAATGTTAATCATAATTGTTAAATAAATAAATAAATACATACATAAATAAAAATCAAGCCTAATTTATATACAAATGACTTAATGTATGACTTAAAATATCCATGGCCCAGCATTTTAAGTGAATGAAATAATAATAATAATAATAATAATAATAATAATAATAATAATAATAATAATAATAATACTATCTTTAAAATAAATAAAATGTTAGCTCTAAAAGTTTAGTTATTATTATTATTATTATTATTATTATTATTATTATTATTATTACTACTACTACTACTACTATTATTATTATTATTTACTTCTACTGCTACGGTTATCTTTATATAAATTAATAAAAATAAATAAATAAATAAATGACCTAGTTCAGGGTTCCTCAATTAGTTTTTGCTGAGGGGGGGCGAATTCTGCCAACCATTATTATTATTATTATTATTATTATTATTATTATTATTATTATTATTATTACAATTATTATATTGTTGCTTTTGTTAAAATAATCAAAAGATGGTCAGGAGATAAATATTTTCTCCCAGTAGTCTGTTTTATTCAAACAATTATGAACATTTTTGCTTTTAGACATAGCGTTCTCAAATAGATACTGTTCAATTTTAGATTTTTTTTTTTTTTCAACATACAAAATGATAATCTCAGGCAATGATAATGCACTTTATTCAATGATAAAAGTGTCTAATGTGAGATTTAATATTATTTTGCATGATCTTTATAGCCATAGTGAAAGCAACAATAGATATTTCACCTCAGATCTTGAAAATAAATTAGGCTAAAGCAAATTTAAAGCCGTAAAGTCACTGGGAACCAACATCCAACAAAGATGGTATCACTCACTCACTCACTCACATATTCAAAACTGTTCAGTCCATTCACATTTGAATCATCTATTTTCAGTGTACACTTTTATTTACTTATCACTTGCCATGTTTTTGCCGTCACATCTACACTGGACATGACAAAGCACTGCAAATATTTAGAACTTTCTGTCAGCATTTTGTTTCACCACACTGCGCCACATCCAGTTTAGACAGCATCACTGATTATAATAAGTTATATTGTATTTTCTTGCGTTGCGTCGCGCCGCTCACATCTGGTGTAGACCCAATTTAAGTTAATGTTGCTTTCTGATGGTGCGTTAGAATTTTCATGCCACATTACTTGAAATTATTGTGGGCCAAACCTAATTTATAAACATAACAGTGACTTTGTTAAAATACCCACATAGCAGCACTATTTCAGTGAATTTATCACCCCGTTAAGCTACAATGCAGGTGGTTAGAGAATAAGACAGATGAATAAGGGAACAAGAGAAGTGAAAAAGACATAAGAAAAGTTTTTGAGATTAATTCCCATTAATAAATGTGGCACAACTTTGTAAATTTGGCCCTGAAAAGCAAATCACTGTGCAGCAAGGTGCCATACAGAATGTACAGAACACTCTCCCACCTTCAGTACTATGACTGAGGTGCTCTTTAGCAAGGCACCAAACAGGGAAAAATGGCTGCCCACTTCTCTGTATGTGTGTGTGTATGCACTTTAGATGAGATAAATGCAGAGCACTAATTCCAAATATGGGTCACCACATACTTGGCCACGTCACAATACTTTCTAAATAATTATAAATAATTACTGTGATCATGCACAAGTAAACTTTTCTAAAGACCTTGAAAGTGATAACAGCCTTCCTGCTTTCCGAACCCTGGCCTTAAATAATGCTCTGCACTTCTTGGAGAAAAAGGAAAAATGGAATGGTCTATTGGGTAATTTTGAAAGGCTAACATCAGCACAGAATTTGTGGAAAATCTTCAAAATGCTCTTGTGAAAGATTACGTTCTGTTTGTCAAAGGATTAGTGACTACAATTTCTTAAAAGCAGTTCCATACAGCAGGCATCACTTTGCAATAAAGCCAACATGCACACATGGGTATGGGAAGGAAGAGAAGAAATATAAAGCATAATTTGGAATGAAAAGTAGTTCAAATTAGATCAAACTGTCTTCTGTAATAATCAGTCCTTTGCTATTCCAAATATATCAGCCATGTAATTCTTCTTTAACGCAGCAGACACTTCTCCCTGAAGAAGGATCATTTTGTACAGCTACATTGCATGCATTGTTCTGGAAGTGACAGTAACTTTATTGTCTATAAGTAACAAAATGACAAAGGAACTGTCTTTCAAAGCGACTGCAACTTGCACTTTATCAGCACATGCCAGCGTGCCTCGGGTGTGTGGCTTTCTCATTTGTAACCAAACTGGTCTTGCTAAACATATGCAGGTTGGGAAATCAGCTGGAAATCCAAATAGAAAGCATTCCTTTCTTTCTCCCGGTACGGTCATTGTAATTAAGGTCATTATCTGCCCTTGAGAGTGATGCATGACTACAACACAGCACATAACAATGAAGTTATAAAGTGTTAAAGTGTTTGGCATGTTCCTGTCCTCTTATGATAGTGAGAAAACCCACTCCAAATTGTTATCTACCCCCTAATGATGATTTAGTTCAAATTTAAGCACTCAACACTTGCTGATCAAAGTCTGGTTACCAGGTCAGTGTGCTATCTGAGCTAGAACCAAATAGAATTAGCCATGCTTTTTGCTCTTACATTGGAGAGTAATGGACAGCATAAGGATGCACTGAGGGCACTTTAGGGAACGAGTCTGTGGCGTGAATGTACAATTAGCACATACGCAACCAAACGCCCACTGAATACATGAGCATCTTTTGTCAAGCTTATATTTAAAGATCAGACTCGAATTAGCGCATTCATATTCAATTAAGCATTGCAGTTCTGCTTCACATTATTTCCTCTTGATGTTTCTTTTAATTAGCCAAATCAAATTGACATGATTAAAAACAGAGTCCTCCTCCGCCACCTACCCACACAAAATGGCAGTTCCGGAAAAAATCTGCCCCCTTTTGTAGCTGCAGAACAGCATCCGGGGCTGTGCTAAGGAGGAATGGCAGATGGTTAGCAAAGGGAAGGTTCAGATTGTGCATTCACTACTTCAGAGAGCTTGGTCCATATGAAGAGAGATAATAGAGATGAGGTACACGACTAGCCGCGAGGGAGAAGGCAGCCCACTGCAATGGCAGAGAAGCAGTCTGTCCTTTCAGCACCGTGGACAGCAGCCAGCAAATATCAGAACCACGGACAGCGCCACTGACCTGCCATCAGTGAGCGCTCCAGGCTTGGATGTGAGATCAGTAGAGCGGCATAGGATGCAGCTGAAATCCCATTTAAGCAGAACTGTGTGAGGCTCAGAGGGAGAGAGCTATAAGCTTAAAGTCCCAGATGATTGGGCTAACTCCACCTGTCTGATGGACGAAGGGTTCAAAGCAAGAGCTAGCAAACTGTTTGACATATTTTCTGTAATCTAACACCCACTGGACCATTGCTTCAACCCATCTTTGTGGAAAACCTGCCCTTTTTACTATGAAGTCTCGTTGGAGGTGGGAATGCATTCGACCCAGGGCTGCTAACCACAGGCTGCTAAAACTCCTCTTGACATTTCCAAACTCTTAACTAATTTCTAACTTTCCATTTCATGATCTGTTAAACATCATATCAGGTTGTTTCTTCAACGTTAAGCAATTTTGTCCTAGGGGATGATATATTTATATTTTTGTTGTATAAAGGTCTGTATTAAAACTGTATTAAAAACTATTTATCACACAGTTCTACTTTTTAAATAATGACTTTTGTTTTAATAGAGTAAATCATAAAATGTAAATAAAAGACCCATACTTTTGATCTTAAAATAAGAAAATCTATCCATGTTTATAAACAGTACATTTACCTCCGTTGTGTTGTGTTAATTTCTACATTGGAGTCTTGAGTCATGGCTGGGTCATAGCTACTGCATATTTATTTTCAGTACTTTCAAGTAATAACTATAGCTTTTCCTCCTAATTATGCAGAAAATTGAAGTCTTATTAAAACTTTGCTGTGAGGAGGTGTTGAGGAAAACCTCCAAAATGTACACTTCAGGAGTTATCGTCAACTTGCTAAGCAGGGAAAAGTGTTTACCATTTGCACAGCAGTAATTGTGTCTAAAAAGGCTAAACAGGAGCATACAAAAAGATTCACTTCATTGTATACATTTACATACTTAAGATACTCTTGACAGCTTGATGTGAACAAGCAGGAACTCGAATATTGACAAGGGACAATTCTAGAAGAAAATTATCTTCATAAGCATTTATATCAAAACTCAGCCAATTGTTGCTAGATGAAAGAAGCTCTCTGTGAATACCATCCATCGGAGTGCAGCAGGAGTTGTGATGCTCCATTAAATACGTGTGTACAATATGTGTAAATGTGAGATGGAGAGAGGAGGAGAGGGAAGAAAGGAGGGGGTGAAAAGAGGGGGTGGATGGAGACAAGCAAAGTCGCTAGAGGGGGAAATAACGGTTGTAAATGAAATGCTCAGACACACAATTCCATTATTAAAGCCTCTAACATGTGATCCAAAGGAGCCTGTCCTCCAACAAAAAACGACCATATAGGTTGTTTGTGCAAGCACCTTATTACGACCTATATTTAAGTTTTAATGTTAAGCTGCCTCTAGCGGGCGTAAAAATAATGACAGTATCGTGTTGCGTCTGTCATAATGAAATGACATAAAACCCCATTACCGATCAAATCGCACGTTTATTTAAATGCAATGTGTGGACTTTTTATACCGATCTCACAGTAATCCGTACATATTTTATAAGGTGGCTTATTCGTTCGAATGACCACACCTAACCCCAACCCTAAACCTAACCCTCACAGAAATCATGCTAAATTATGATTTATTGAGCATATACATTTTACGTGCATATGCGTTCTCTGGGATCGAACCCATGATAGCATGATTACATTTCAAGGTATAACGCAATAATCTACCAACTGAGCTACACGAAACGCAAATCAGAGTGCAAATAAATGTTATAAAACATTAATATGAAAACAAACTTTTGCTTATAGGGGTGCAATTGTAGTATACGCTCTTATGGGTCGTATTGGACCAACGACCTATGAGAGCGTATTGGTTGGAGGACAGGTTGATCCAAAGACAACTTTAATTGTGCAGGTAGGTACCAAAAATTATTGAACCTTCTACTGTACACAAGTTCAGAACATCTGTGAATCCTCACGGAGAATCATGTAGCACGTGAAGGAGAGGGAGGAGGGAAACCTGGGAGGTGCAGCTATTTTGATTGACACAGGAATAGACGGCTGTATAGGAGTCCGCCCAATGACAAATTGTCAAGCACATAATCGCAGGGTAAAACATACAAGATCTAATTACCACACATTGTCTGAGTTTCCCCTTCATTCGATCTTGCAAGTGCCAGAAATAATTGCCATGTCTGAAAAGCAAAGAGTAGGCAAAGCAAATCGAAAGAACTGTGGCTAATAGAATACGGGGCCAAGGCGACTTGTTTTAAAAAACCCTCAGGTGAGAAACCATTAAGCTTTGAGGTGGGTACTGCAAGTATGCATTCGTTGTGTTTTTCATGACATATTGCAGAGTATGCAAAATGCCTCTTGGAATATCTGCTGTGTCATTGCGTAGTCATCTGATTTGCCATTCTGTCTGTTTTTCCAGCATGCTTCCACGGTTTGGAGGGTTTAACGGCTGTAGAAAGCGGGGCAGTTAACACCAAGGAGTTCAAACCAGCAGATTGACAGTGGTGGAAGCGTGGTCAAGACATTGTGTGGGGGATGGAGCTTGGAAATAAGGATGTGAATGGTGACGAGGGGAAGGTAAGACCCTGTCTTGGCTCAGTGGATGGAGAGGCCCTGGAGACCCTGGTGTGATGTAGAGCCGTGGGGAGCAAGGAGTGAGCGATGAGGTCAGGGCACAGCAGATACAGCACGTAGGCCTGCATTCCTACAGGACGGTCTCATTTGTTTCCTATCACTTCCACAGTCCAAAGGGAAGCCTGAGCAAGCAGGAACCGGGGGAGGACATAAATAAATCTATGCAAATGTCACATCTTGAGGATGATATGACACACAGTGCTGGGCTTCAGTCTGTTCCAGACACATGGGGTCGTAGATCCTGCGGGAAAACCACAGGACTTGTACTTTTAACAATTACTTTCAATATTACACTGAATGTTGTAAAGTTGCAAATACATGTCCTTTCTGCCCCCTGTGCCCAGAATCCACATACAGATAAAGATCACCCATGGCAGGTGTATGACTATTTAATAAGCCAGAAAGAGAACAAAAGAAAAAAAGAAAAAAATCCCATAAATGTTCTCCTTACAGTGCCATGAGCTCTGAGGTCATTAGGGCTTTTCTAAAAAGCTACAAGACAGACAGTGTTACTGTTTTCAACTACAAAAATGACAATTTTGAGCATCAGTAATTGTGAACAACTGCATTACTCTTAAGCCACCAATTTCTGTTTATTTGTTTTCACCTTTAATAAAAAAAAAAATCATAATTGGTCATTAGTACATTTTTCTTTCTTTTTTTTCTTTAAAAAAATAGTCTAAAAAAAGTTACATTCTTTTTCAGTATGTTCAAAATAATACAAATAATAAAACAGACTTCCTCCACATTTTTTTTTTACATTTTGGAAAATGTATATTATTAATAAGAATAATAATGAAACTACCGCCAGGTGGCACAAAGAAATGGACTGTGAACTGAATGTAATTGTAAAATGTTGGTGTTTGGTGTTCATCTTCAGTTCTCTTCACAGCAGTTCAGTCAGTGTCCTGTTTGAGTAAATGAATTACTCCGGGATATTGGTTTGTTTTAACTCAGAGGGAGTGTCAGACACATTAAACAAGTGAACAGCTTAAGTCATTTGTGGATTAATGCTTATTGGAGACGCGAACAGTTTAAAACGATTCAGTTCGATTTGGTGAACTGTTTCAAAAAGATCCAGTTACATCGAATGATTCGTTCGCGAACTAGATATCACAAACTGCTTTGTTTTTAACTGTCTTACAACAGACACGGAAGAGAAGACAATGCTGAATAAAGTTTTTTCTATTTTTGGACCAAAATGTATTTTCGATGCTTCAAAATATTCTAACTGACCCTCTGATGTGACATGGACTACTTTGATGATGATTTTCTTACCTTTCTGGACATGGAGAGTATATGGTACACACAGCTTCAATGGAGGGACTGAGAGCTCTCAGACTAAATCTAAAATATCTTAAACCGTATTCCAAAAATAAACGGAGGTCTTACTGGTTTGAAACAACATGAGGGTAAGTTGTTAATGACATAATTTTGCAAATTGGGCGAACTAACCCTAGTAACCGTTTTTTGTTTACAAAAAGTTAGTCAAATGAATTGTGATTGTCCTTTAGGTTAATCATTTGAAATAGTAAAAACAATATATTTTTTTTTTTGACTACTTTCTTTAATAACTACTGTAACGATATAACTCCATAATCATCGGGAAGAAGGAGGCAAGAACCGGCACACAATCAATAACACTTTAATAATTCAAAAATAAATACAAAACGGCGCACCAGCCCCTCACGGACGACTGGTGCGCATAAATAAAAAGCAAACACATACAATAATGTCCCAGGCCTGGTCCTCTCTCGTCCTTCACTATAGTCGCTCCAGTTTTATATCGTTCCATCTCCTACGTGGGACTCGATACTGGCGGTGGGGCGCAGGTGTAGCTCATCTCCAATCACTCGCCACAACTACACTGTAAACCCTGATAAGTTCACAGAACTCAAAAAATATTTTGTAACAGATTACACAAAAACATTTAAGTGATGTTTTTAAATGTTTTAAGTTTACATAAACTTAAAAAATTTAATTCCAGTTGCCTTAAATTATCTCAGAGTTATCTTAAATAATTATATTTCTGAACTTATAATTAGGGAGTAATTCACTCATAATTTTTTCTATTTTTCAACTCCTATAATGTGGGAAATACACTCAAAATTAGGCTTTTGCTGTCCATCCTCAGTCTAACCACAGGCTCTACTCTTCACCACAACGGTAACACTACAAATCCAACATAACATAAACCTTTGTAAAATCTAATATAACACAACATTTATGTATTAACTTATGTCCCTCTATGTTAATCTTGCCAAGCTTTGAAACACGAGTGAATAAAAAAAAAAAAATATTTTACCTAATGAATAATAGTGAAGCTTCAAGTGGGCAACATCACAAATATGGAAACGTTTGGATTTGTCCCAAATGAGAGAGTCCAACCTTATCTTGTGTTTTGCTTTAAATTATTATACATTTTTAATTAATTTTTTTATATATAGCTAAGCCTATATTATTATATACTGCAATTATATTTATCCAATATAATTATATATTTTTAATTATTATTCTGTTCTGATAAATGTGTTAAATTTAAAGGATTTGTTGTAAAGTGGAGGGGGCTAAAAACATCCAGTAACATTACATTACATTAGCCTATAACATTATTAGGCCTGTCGTTATTATTTCTGGATGTAATAAAATGCAACTTATACATGACTTACATTTTTTTTTCCTCACACAAACTTGATTTATTTTTTGTGTGTTTTAAAAAAAAAAACATGCAGCAAATGAAAATAGGCGATTAATCGGTTAAAATTAGTTACTGTGGGTTTACAAAATTACATTATATACTTAGCCTAGATTAGGCCTAGACTCTGTTGCTAACTATTTTCAAATTTCATGTATGTTTTTATCCATTTTTTGTTGTTGTTGTTGTTTTTTTATTGCATCTCAAAATTACTTTGTGCATGCTGTTAGATTTTGCTGTATCTGGCTGAGCAGTAGTTTGGGTGGCTCGCCAATGTACTAGATTTCTCTAATACATAAAATAAGTAAGCTTGATCAAAGTTCTTGTGGGGAGAAGAATTTATTGAAGGTAGCAGTGTAGCAGTTCTTCAGCAGTGATGTTAGCATGTCATCCTTCATACAATCTTAACCCAAGGTACTGTCTGTGAGACCGGACCTTTATACCTGTTAACAAATGTGCTACAAACAATACAATAACACCCCATGGAGAGACAATGATAGTGTAACCTTTTGGTGACTTGAAAGGATCTCTCCCATGGAGAGCCCATTCAATGACTTGATGTTGACCTAAGAGGCTGATTATATGGGCCAGTTGTTTCACACTATTGTGAACAAAGTACAGTTGCCTACAGTTGATTCCAAATACATCCAACCAAAGTTAATTAAAAACAAATAATCTTTCAATCCCCCCTTTGATCATTTTTGATCACACATAATAGAAAGAACATACAAAACAGTTATAATTTTAGTAGTCATGTACACATGCTGTATACAGGTTCCTTCTTGCAATACTTTTCAGTAATCATGAATACAGAATGCTGCATACAGGCTCCCTTACTTAAGATGACAGAATAAGAGTTCATGGTGAGGTTTGCATTATCTTTAATGCCTAAGTTCTTTTTTTTTATTTTAATGTTGCGATCTTGTGGAAGTGACGAATGTTGTTGTGTTCTGTGGATGTTAAGGCATGTTTATCTAGGTGGCCAGTGCAGTTTGGTCCAAGCGTTGGATATCTTTGCTCATCCTCTGAAACGCTGGGACACCTACAATCACACCAGAGAAAAGGGAAACAAATCTTTCCAAAGAAATAGTTTAAACAAAATATGCCTAATTACCAATATAACTGTCCCTATTTAATGTTGGCAGGACACTACAGTGTTTATCAGTGGTGAAATGTTTATGTCTTCGTCCTCAGGCGACAAGCTAGAGCCTAAAAACTCTAGTCCCACCATATTTGGACTCTGAAAAACACTACTGCCATCTATCCCTCATCTCTAGGCAAATTCACATCAATCCACTCATTGTTTCCCTGTGCCTTAACTGCTGTGTCAGTTACTAAAAGATCCTCAATTGGTCTTTCCCATCTGTATTCTTGTTGCGACACATCAGTTTTTTTAATCTTTACCCATTTGTTGGGCACTAAACCATGGCTCCCTTTTGGAGGTGCCAAAACTTGATTCTTGGCATTGTGTACTGCCAGACTGAGTCTTTCATCAGTTTGGACAAGGCTGTTAGATGTTAGATTTTCAGTGGACATGGGCCGGCCTGTGACATGTTCAAAAGGGCATAGTCCATTTTCCTTGTGGTTTTCCTTAAGGCATCGGTTGTCATCATGTTTTTTTACATCTTCCATTAACAATGATGATTGTTTCCTGGCCAATTCAATTTGAATCTGTTTACTATGTAGAACAGTTTGTGAGTTTTGCTGAAGTTGTCTTAATGCCGCTGCATGTTTACCTCTCTCCTTTACGGCTTGTTTAGCAGCACTGTCTACTAGGACATCCTCTGTGGCTTCAGTTGTTGAGGTTTCATGGAGTCCATCAGCTTTTGGATAAGATGTCACTAGCTGGTGCTGCAGAGAGAGGTTCTTCAGTTTCCCTGTGGCTCCACAGCATTTAGCAGATTCTGTTTTTGTTTGGCTGTCAACTGCTGAAACCTCTTCAACAGGTGGTCGTCATCACTTTGTCTCAGCTTACAATCACGAATCCAGTGTCCTTCCTCGTTGCAATGTCTAAATCTTTCCTGAGTTTTCTCTCTTGAGTGTCTCTGATATTCACTTTTTTCGTATCCCATTGTCCTGTTGTTGTATGACAAGGTTTTGGATTGTAAAACTCTGAGATCGACTTCCTGTGTTCTTTCAATCTTTGCTGACCATTCTACAATCTGCATAAATTTTGTTCCAGTGCTGTCCCAGTCATCATACCTGATTTTAAGAGTTTTAGAAACCTCAGGTTTCAGTCCATTCACAAATATGGTTTTAAAAGGGATGCTAGTGTCTTCACAGAGTTCTTCAATGTTGTTGTTCAAACCAGCATGTTCCATCCAAGTTTGTCTGAAGCGTTCTTCAAATTCTGCAACACTTTCTCCTGTCTTCTGCACACAAGAGGTAATTTTAGCCCAATTAACCTCTGCAGGTTTCAGTTCAAATAAGAAGGTTTGAACCGCTTCCCATCCAGCTTCAATGTTTTCTTGAGATTCACCAATCCTTCTTTCAACACTTTCTGTAAGTCGTTGTTGGTCATTGTCTCTTAAGTTCACATTAACAATCATCACACTGTCCAGTGGATGTAAATTGTAGATTTTCTGCAAGCGTTGAAGAAATTGCCATACTTTCCGTGGTTGCTTGTACACATCTGGCAATTCTTTTGACCATTTGTCAACTTGCTCTGGAGTAGCTGGCTGGTATGTTCTGTATGGAACATATTTCTTTATTACCTTTTTTACTGTGCGAGTTCGTCGTTCACCATCTTCCTCATACTCCTCTTCATTTTCAGTTTTAGTTCTTCTGTTCTTAATAATTACAGGAGCAAGTCTAACCTTCAGTTTGTCCTTTGTAATTTCAGTATGTGTGTTGATATCTGCATCACTGTTATCAGAGCTGCTTGAAGCTTTTGATTCCAGTCGTTTGGAGAGCAAAGTTAACAACTTGTCATTCTGATGTAACAGTCTTTCTTTGTCCTTCTTTACAGTCTGTAATTGTTCAGCCAGTGCTCGAACCTTTGCTTTCTCTGCTTTTTTCTCATGTTGTAATTTGTCAGTTTCACATCTCTGTAGATGCTGTCGAATTTGTTTGAGCAAAATTACAGACAAGCCATCTCTGTTGGTGTATGTCCTTAAGCGCTGCATCTTTCCATAAGCCCTTTTAATGTCCGGCAAAGCCCATAGTCCACTCTCTGAGTACTTGATGCTGTACTTCTGGCAGATGTCATCATGGCACTTCCTCAGTCCCAGCCTTTTGTCCAGATATGCATTCAGATTCTCCAACATCTGATCAATGGTAACATTTGGAGGTTCTGTTCCATGTCTTTCTGTTGTTGGCCTCAATGCATGACTATTGCCTTTGTTTTGTGCAGACTCAGCCATGGCGAATACAGGAAAAGTGCCCTCAGAGGTGTGAAAACAGAACAAAAGGTGTTAGAACTGTTAAAGGTACTTATTCAGATTTAAATTCACAGCAGTCTGTTAGACTGACCATTTTCAGTTACACAGACAAATCATTAGTTTAAAAGCTCAGCTTAGTTTTCAATCTTCCATTTAAAACGAAACATTTACATTCGGGCTAATTTTCCTTGTTTAATGTCTGAATTGAGTTCTAGCTCAGAAGGCTGAATGCCTTTTTCAAATTTGTCCCTTAGACAATTTACATTATATATATATTTTTTTTTTCTGTATTTTTATGGAAGGCAAACAAACTTATAGTTTCATGGTTTTATGCCATCATCTTCTAATTCGGTTTGAACATTAATTTAAATTTACATTAGTGGCTACTGAATTAGCACCCAGTCAAGAATTCCCAATTCTTGCAGCAACATCAGTCCCAATTCTATCTATGACTCCTACAGTCTCTGGAGAAATGGACTAAATTGTTTTTTTTTTTTTTTTTTACACAATTCCTACAAACAAAAAGAGAAAGGACCAAGCTTATGCTTCTACAATCTCTTGATTACTGGTCTAAATTGTTTCTTTCACACAATTCCTACAGACAAAAAGAGAACGGACCAAGCCTCTGCTTCTACAATCTCTTTATGAACGGACTAAATTGTTTCTTAAACAATTCCTACAGATACAAACAGAAAGTACCAAGCCCTTGCTTCTACAGTCTCTTGATTACTGGTCTAAATTGTTTCTTTCACACAATTCCTACAGACAAAAAGAGAACGGAATAAGCCTCTGCTTCTACAATCTCTTTATGAACGGACTAAATTGTTTCTTAAACAATTCCTACAGACATAAAGAGAAAGGACCAAGCCTCTGCTACTACAGTCTCTTGATGAACGGACTAAATTGTTTCTTAAACAATTCCTACAGACTCCAGAGAACAGGATTAAGCCTATAATTACACATCTATGGCTCCTACAGTCTCACGAGAACGGACTAAACCTCTTTCTTGAATGATTCTTATAGACTCAAGAGGACTGGACCAAGCTATAAACACTTTTTCTATAGCTCCTACAGTCTCAGGAGAATTAACTAAATCATTTAAAAGGTTCCTACAGACTCAAGAGAAAGGCCTAAGCCAAACATTTCTTAAACAGTGCTACACTGGTTATTATGGTTACACTACACACATCAAATGATCTGCTTACTTATGAAAAAGTGTTCTTTTAAGTTCTTTTAGAGAGCTGATAGTTTCACTCACCAAATTAGAATCTTTGAGAAAGGATCAAGTTGATTCAAATAACTTATGTCCACAGATGCGGTCTGTTGATCTTCAACACAAAAACTGTAGAATTTCCAAAACTCTTTTGTTCACTTCTTGTTGCAATTGGTGAGTTCTCTTCTTGTCAGTCTCTCCTGGCTGGCTCGCCAAATTGTTAGATTTTGCTGTATCTGGCTGAGCAGTAGTTTGGGTGGCTCGCCAATGTACTAGATTTCTCTAATACATAAAATAAGTAAGCTTGATCAAAGTTCTTGTGGGGAGAAGAATTTATTGAAGGTAGCAGTGTAGCAGTTCTTCAGCAGTGATGTTAGCATGTCATCCTTCATACAATCTTAACCCAAGGTACTGTCTGTGAGACCGGACCTTTATACCTGTTAACAAATGTGCTACAAACAATACAATAACACCCCATGGAGAGACAATGATAGTGTAACCTTTTGGTGACTTGAAAGGATCTCTCCCATGGAGAGCCCATTCAATGACTTGATGTTGACCTAAGAGGCTGATTATATGGGCCAGTTGTTTCACACTATTGTGAACAAAGTACAGTTGCCTACAGTTGATTCCAAATACATCCAACCAAAGTTAATTAAAAACAAATAATCTTTCAATGCGCATTCACTTCGTGCGCTCTGGCGCAGAACCTGCCTCCAGCGTTGCTCTGCTGTGGACGATTTTAAAATTTTGTTACAAAGGTTGCTATCCCATTTTATACAGGAATTGTTCATTTAAAAAAATTAAATAAAATTATATTGTTAGTTTTTACTAAACTACAATCAAGTTCTTGGGATACTGTATAAGATACAAGTTCAGTTTAGGCTATTTAGACATTTTACCATTTCAACTTAACTCCTTTTTTAAAGTCATTTTTATAGTATTGAAATTTAACTCAAGTTAAGTCTAGTATAAAAAGGTTTTAATTGCTTAAATTATTTATATGAATTAATATGTCATCATGACTTTTTCATCATATCAGGACAGGAGCCACTATCAGGGGAGTCAAAAGATAATTACATCATCATTAGAGTTGCCAGTTAACTTCAGAAATGGAAAATAAGGGCTAATTGAGATTCTTTCTTTTATTCTTTATTTATAATGTTTATTCTTGTAGAAAATAAGTGTTTATTCTTTGAGAAAATAAGAAGGAATAAGGGATTATTCAAATATTTGTAAATGTACAATAATATAGGCCTATATCTGCATGCAGTTAAAAAGTTATCATATTTGTTTTGCTTCAGCCATTTATGTAGGCTATAATTATTCTAAAAATAATAATAATAATGTCATTTAAAAAATGCAATCGGCCTGAGTAAATTTTGCCATTATTGAATTGGGGTAGTAATTTAGGAGGTGAAAATACTGTGAAATTACAAATGGCATGGAATTTTTAAAGAATAACAACTGAAGGTCTATGAAACGTTAGTCATAAAGCATTTTTTTTAAACAATGGCACTTATAGTTTTGAACTGAAATATTATGTCAATCACATAGCCTGTGAATAAACAAAATGCATACTTTTCAATGAAAGAACCTAGAGTCTGTAGGTCGCTTCTGGTGTTTGGATTTGTACTGTACTTCCAAGTTTAAGAATAGCCTATTAAGAATTCTTTTTTTTTTTAACTCTCTATTTAACAGCATTAACTTACAATGAAATATGTCTTCCTTCAAGTAGACTGAATGTTTTCCTGCCTTGCTAAATGGGCTCATGATCAATAAGTTGTTTGAGCCTCAAACTGTTTTTTTTTTAAATCAAACTGCAGAAGGTGAACCTGGATGAGTTAGTGCGAGTCGCGATCAATTTGAAGCTGGAGCAGATGCAGAGGATTCCGCTTGGTTTTAAAGCCTTCCTCAAATGCCTACGTTCACAAATAAAAAAAATGATTTAAGCTAAATTTATGATTTATTATCAATTGATAGTTTGTTATTATTGTGGTCTGGTGAAAATAATATGGGCTGCAAGAAAATAATAAATAAAAAGAGTAGGGCTGCTGTGAGTGCAGACATAATATTTCAACCCAGTAGTATGACAAAATACTGTTCAAAACACCAAAAAACAGACCGAATTCAGTTCAGCTGTTGCGTTAATTTTATTTTGCTGCCTCCATACAATATTTTTTACAGTGTGAATACATATTCTCACAGAATTTAGCCTATTCATTACCAATATATTGAACCATCTCTTTGCGTTTTTTAAATCCCAAACAGAGTCCAGAAATCAGTAAAGTATCCGTCTATGAACATGTTTTATAGGCTATTTTAAATTTGGGAAATACACATGCGTTACAGACATGACAAAAAAGACTTTTTGGGAGACAATATATTTTGTAGACTTTCTGTGATTTACAATGCACAAACCAGAAGCAACAACATCTGCAGAGAAGGGTTGTCCATTCTCAAAACATGAAATATCAATTTTATTTCAATTTTCATTTTTGTGTTTCAGAGGAAAAATCAGTGTGTTAAGGTATCTCTCCATTACGGATCATTCTGAAAGCAGAATATATGCAAATGCATATAAAATGTTTTAAAAACTTTAACAGGGATGCCTAGAGGGTATTTAATAGGTCTTTACCTCCACATAAGATTTTTCTAGTTCTAGTCATTATTCAACTAATCACAGGTTTATATAAAATTTACATCTATGATCCAGCCTTATATATTTTCCATGCTCAAGCACATGCATTATGTTTGCCACAAAGCACAGGCAGAAGTAGCTTAATAATTGTGAAAAAGGAGACATTTTATTTAATAATTAATAAACTAATGTTTTCTTGTCGGCTACAAGATGAAATTCAAGGTGCTGACTCTCTCCACATGGACGTGAGAAATGCAACCTTCACAGATTACATAATGATTTTGTTTTGAATTGATTAGTTTAAAAGTAGACATTTCAAGCTTTCTGTAGATATATTTCTCATGTAGCCTATGTGAGACTGCCCAATTTTAAGTTATTTCATTATTAGGAAAAAAATCAAGATCGATAGTGTGCCTCCCTGCCATGCATGTGCATGAATTTTTTTTGCACAAACACTAGAATATGAATAATAATCCACATTTTGCATATGCATTACAAAGTAAATCATTTTTAACATGCAATTATCCGGAAAAAAAAAATTAAAAAAAAGATTTGTAATGAAGATAAAATATGTAAAGAAATATGAATAGATGCGTGCAGCGCAGATCTTGCACTCTGATATTTTAAAGGAATATGATATACACCATCATTTAAATGCGGCTGTATTTATCTTTATTTTTTTTTAGGGTACTTTACTTAAATTATATGAAAGCAAGTAAAGAAGTCTCCCTTTAAAATCACTGAAGTTGTCAATTAATAAAGCTTTTTTTTGTACATCATGTGCATTTTGTTGATTATAATGAGAGAACTTGAGATTAAATGTGAGGACGTTTTATTAATCAGTCCATTCTTTAGAATTCAATGATTTAGCTAAATTGTGCATGTTTAATTTATTCGTTTCTTGTTTTAATTAGGCCTAAATAACGGGAGCGAATTTATACAGTGCTCACGTTTTACTAAAATAAAATAATTTATAAAAGCATGCAACAATTTCTTAATCAGTGTACATACAAATATCTGTCAAAATAAAGGACAGTTAACAAAAAACAAGGTAGTCAATGACAAAAATGCATGTTATTTTATTAAAGGAATTTTAAAAAATAAATTGAAATATAGGCCTAATATGTGAGAATATTGGATATTAATATAGGCTACCACTTTTAATGCTTCGATGCAAAGTAAACCACAATTTCTTTAGAATAATATAACACATAATTCATATTATATAACTAATACTGCACACCTATTAAATGAATCAAATTTTAAATATGGTGTAATACTGTGTAGCTTAGAGAAAATATATGCACAGGCTCATTGGCTTAACCTTTATCCTGCTTGAATTCGTTCTAAGAAACAAACATAATTTCATAAGTACTAAACTTTCATCTGTGAATATTAAATATTTTAACTACAGTGTTTTTCTTTCATTTTCCCGACTGCAGCTGTCAAATGTACTTTGTAGACGCGGTGGCAGAAAGCTCATTTGGGTTGCCCACCTACTGTACATTAGTTAACATGAACTAACAATAAAAAATATTTACAAAGCATTTAGTAAGCTTAATTTCAACATTAACTAATAGACTACATTACTAAAATCAAAAGTTGTATGTGTTAACCATAATGCACTGAACTTACATTTTTATTAACCAACACTAGTTACTTATCTTACTTAAGTTGCTACCTATATTTGTAACAAACAAAATAACATTAGGGTTCAAAAGTACTGACATTTTAAAGATATGACAATACCAGCATTTCTCCCTAGCATTTTGAGAGCTGTTGAATGGATTCTTAAATACCTCTTTTTGGCCAACGTGTTAATGTGCTCAACATATGTGATTGGATACAATGATCATCGCATCAAAAACAAGTTGTAAATACACATCTTTCACAAGCTTCACAGAGCACTTACACCAATAAACATGTTAGCATTTGAAAGCAGGCATCTATCGGCGGATCAGTCTATGGCCAATCAGAGGTGTTTAAGAATCCACTCAACATACTAGGGGGAAATGCAGGTATCGTCAGATTTTCTAAATTTCAGTATATATTTGGACTTGAAATCAGTACTTTTGACAACCTTTTAACATACTGGAATAATTTTTTCTGAATTTAAAATATAGTTCCTTCTAAATTTCCATTTAGATAAAAACACAGCACTGCGTGTATACATTTTTTTTGTAACATTTCATCAGCAGTATGTTTTAAATAAAATAAGTTCACTAGTCATGTGTTCTTTCATCTTTTCTTCATTATTCACAAATTACATAAAAATTATTGTCCAAAAAATAAATAAATAAATACATTAATGTCACTGAGTAAAGCTCACCAATCCTTGGTCTATTTTTTAGCTTCAAAGATTGTGTGCTTTGAGCTGGTTGGTTTGATTCATATCATAGAACTTTTTAATGTTCTAAAATCCCTATCGAGAAAATGAACGTGGAAAAATACTTTCAGAAAAAACATGGCAATAGAACAATAGATTTCATTGCAAAACATTTGTCATGTGGACAATTCTCCAGTGAATCTTGTCTATCATTAAGAGGACAAGGATGAACCTCTCTCATTCAAATCCAATCAATATATATCCACAACACCTCACGATGGATGGCAGGTGTGACCTCGGCAGCTCTCGAATGGAATCAAATGTAAAGAAAATCAATACGGTGAGAATCAACAACAGGGAACGAGGGGTGACAGTCTTTAGTTAACTGATGCTTCTGGCTCGGCCCACGCAATTCGACAACAAAGTCGTTGCCTGACTTGCTCATCCTGTCCCCAGCTTTTTACGCTAACTGGCTATGACAACTATGACACAAGCAGTCACATCCGTGTACCATTTCAGTTTGTATCCTGAGCAATTTACCTTCCCCAGTGGATACCAAAGTGACACAGCGGCATTATTTCTCCCCTCTGCAGTATGTAACAAAGCCATCTACAGGTGCATCTCAATAAATTTAAATGTAATGGAAAAGTTCATTTATTTCAGTAATTCAACTCAAATTGTTAAACTTGTGTAATAAATAAATTCAATGAACACAGACTGAAGTAGTTTAAGTCTTTGGTTCTTTTAATTGTCATGATTTTGGCTCACATTTAACAAAAACCCACCAATTCACTATCTTAACAAATTAGAATATAGTGACATGCCAATCAGCTAATCAACTCAAAACACCTGCAAAGGTTTCCTCAGTTTGGTTCACTAGGCTACACAATCATGGGTAAGACTGCTGATCTGACAGTTGTCCAGAAGACAATCATTGACACCCTTCATAAGGAGCGTAAGCCACAAAGATCCATTGCCAAAGAAGCTGGCTGTATCCAAGCATGTTAACAGAAAGAACCGAGAGAACCGCAGCCTTATGAGGATTGTCAAACAAAATTGATTCAAGAATTTGAGTGAACTTAAGAAATGGACTAAGGCTGGGGTCAAGGCATACAGATGTGTCAAGGAATGTGGCTACAGTTGTCATATTCCTCTTGTTAAGCCACTCCTTAACCACAGAAAACGTCAGAGGCAGCTTATCTGGGCTAAGGAGAAAAAGAACTGGACTGTTGCCCGGTGGTCCAAAGTCCTCTTTTCAGATGAGAGCAAGTTTTGTATTTCATTTGGAAACCAAGGTCCTAGAGTCTGGAGGAAGGATGGAGATGCCCATAGCCTAAGTTGCTTGAAGTCCAGTGCTAGGTTTCCACAGTCTGTGATGATTTGGGGTGCAATGTCACCTGCTGGTGCTGGTCCATTTTGTTTTTTGATGTCAGTGCACCCGTTTACCAAGAAATTTTGGACCACTTCATGCTTCCTTCCTTCTGCTGACTAGGTGTTTGAAGATGCTGATTTCATTAAGTGAATGGTGGGTTATTGTTAAATGTGAACCAAAATCATCACAATTAAATGTGAACAGCCAGCTTCTTTGGTAAGGAATGTTTGTGTCCTTCCCTCCTTGTACAAGGTGTCGATGAATGTCTTGTGGACAAATGTTAGATCAGCGGTCTTCCCCATAATTGTGTAGCCTAGTGAATGAAACTGAGGCCCCATCCACACGGAGACGTGTTTCGCTGTATACACATACGTTTTGTATCGTAAAGGTGTTTCGTCCACACAAATCCAGCATTTTTGGGAGAGTGAAAACGATATTTTATGAAACCGGGTCCCAGAGTGGGTAAATTAGAAAATGCCACCTTAGTGTTTTCGTGTGGACAGCCCCTAGTCAGACACCTTTACGTCACATAACAGCAACAAAAACATGAACACACACTGAACAATTGTCTTTTTATTAACTAACATTAACACAGATTAATAAATGTATTGTTCAATGTTCGTTTGTGTTTATGAGCATAGTCCCGGTCTTCTCTGTTTTTAGTGTATCTCTGTATTAGAATTCCAGTGCCACATGCTGGTCTGGCATGTATACTACATATTTTTGTGGTTTTGTGTGGACATGGATATTTCTTAAGATGGAGGTAAAAAAAAAAGACTGGATTGGGGTAAGCGCCGTCCTAGTGTGGACGTAACCTGAGAAACCATTTTGAAGGCTCAGGAAACCTTTGCAAGTGTTTTGAGTTGATTAGCTGATTGGCATGTCACCATATTGTAATTTGTTGAGATAGTGAATTGGTGGGTTTGTTGTTTAATGTGTGCCAAAATCATGACAATTAAAAGAACCAAAGAATTAAACTACTTCAGTCTGTCGGCATAGAATTTATTTAATACACAAGTTTCACAATTTGAGTTGAATTACTGAAATAAATCAACTTTAACATGACATTCTAATTTATTGAGATCCACCTGTATTTATTCAATGAGTCAAATTGTGCACATTTGAAGCACAGACCCAAACCACTGCTGTTAACTGCCACTGACATTATCTATTCTGTCTAAATATTCTGTCAAAAGTCAAGTGAGTCATGAAAAACATGTTATATATAGACATTACACAGCTGCATGTGCATCTAATAAGTTGCTAGACTGTTTAACCTCATAAGACAAATAAAGTTAGTAGCTCATCCCACATCCACATGCCCCCAGGAGTCTTAGAGATATTATCTTCTGGTTCAATCTATAGGTTTCGGGTCGTACCCGGTACCCCGTCACTCTCAGTGGCCTCTGTTGAGTTGAATAATCCCTGGTGCAGCGGTGGATAAAACAGACGTACAAGGATGGATTGAGCCCATGAGAGCAATTGTACAACGCTCTCTACACACAAATGTGCTGATACAGGCTATCCAACAGCCAGACAGATGCTGACATACATACTGAAATGAGCACGGAGCAGTGATGGGGGAACGTACTGGGACATGCCATGCAGGACTGGAAATTTAGAAACAAAAACAAAGAAAGAGAAATGATAGAAATAAAGTACTAGTTGTTAGAAAAGAAAATACTGGGGTTGAATGATTTATTACATTTGGTTGCATTAACAGTAACTTGTCTGACTGCATTATTTTTCAGCAGAATATTCAGCCAAGGTGCTGCACCACTAGCAAATGTAAAAAATAAATGATTTTTTAGCTGAGTGTGAAAGACTAGGTGTTGCAAAATAATACAAAAGATAACAATGCATCTTTTTATTGTTTTGTCCCTTTTTTGCACGTGTGTTTTAATGTAGATAACAACCCTCTACATTGCGAGTAAATCACTACCATAAGTGACTAAATCTTCACTCTGGGTGACTAAATGATGTCTGAAATTAGCCAATTGCTAATAAATTCTCAGATTTTACTCGCCAGTGTGTGAGTTGGAGGCTAAGTATAAGTTTAGCACAGATATGTTAACTCGCCAAACACAGAGCGCTTCAGAGTTCCACTCTTCATCTAGTGATCTATGTTGTTTTATTAATTTAACTGAATGGATGTGCAATACACCTGTATTTGACGTACCGTAGACTATGTAGTGTGAAGGCACACGCCTTGCCATCGCTTTGTCTCACACACACGCAGAGAGAGAGAGAGAGAGAGAGAATTGACATGCTACATGTAAACGATATTCTTTAATGTTTTTTCCAGTCAAAATGGCGTAGCCTTTGGCATTATTTAGCTTATAAAAACTGCCTGGTTTTCAGGTAGTGGGTGGAGCTAATGCGCAAACGGCAATTTCATTGGATGGCGCTCAACTATTATCATCCCAGTTTTGATTTTAGCAAATCAGTAATATTCATGAATTCAGCAGCTCAATAGTCCTTAATGCATTTTGTAATTCTTATTAGTAGAATTCGTATTATCATTATATTTTTGTTAGTTTTTTAGGAAAATACCCCCAAGTTTTCTCATAGACTTCCATACCAATTTTTTTTTTTTTTTTTTTAATGCAGGGTCTGTAATGCAATACCTATGTGCTCCACAAGGGCTAGTGCTAAGATGCTTTCATCATCACACGTAAACTAAACTTGTCCAGCAGTTGGTAGGAACAAACATAAATCTATTAATTATTTTTAAGCTGAAGTCAGGATTAGTCTGTATGGCCTGAATAAAGCGAATCAGTATCTTACCAGTACACTTTTGATGGATGACGATTGTAATGGATGTAAAGATAAAATTGTAGATGGCAAAAATTCTTCTGTATGCTTTCTATATTTATATAATTTAATGTAGGCCTAGTTAACTCCGTTTTTCTACAGATGCATGAACACATATAGGGTGTACTCACACTAGGCATGGCTACCTTGAACCGAGCCCCAGTGCAATTATTACATTTATTTAAAAGTGTAGTATAGTAGTAGTAATAGAATATGTTTGAGGTCGTAATGATGACAGTAGTGCACACAAAATAGTATTTGTTAGCGGTCACACTGCATGCATACCGCGATCGAGCCCAACCGAACTGGGCCCTTGCCCACCTCTTCCAACCAGGCCATGGCCAGCTAAACAAACCTCACCCGATCGTGGCACTGATCGCTCACACTAGTCAAACGAATCAGGCTTTGGGGGTCAAATTGCCTAGTGAGAGTACACCCTTAATAATCATTTTATACAAGTTTAGTAAAGCAATAAGTTGCTTACTTTTTAGACATAATATTGCTTGTTCTTGGAAAATAGTTCCAAACAAAGATCACAGCACTGTTTTGCATCTCTGAGCAATGTTTTCTTATTGAATGAATCAGCTTTTTGAATATATCAGTTGAATAAATGATTCAGTGATTCACTCATTAACAAGTTCAAATGCTTGGTTTCTGAATGAATCAGCCATTTGAATGAATCGATTGAATCTCAATGACTCACTCATTAACATTCATTTGCTGTTTTAATTTCACATTTCAACTTTTTATTTCATGTTTTCAATTATTTGAGATATCAGTATTCAACGTTTTATGTTAAAAACAAAACAGTAAGCCTATTTATGCATCTGTAACTGCAGGTTAAATTCATCAATGTCCCCGCTAAAAAACATTAAACTGTAGACTGTAAATGCTATTTCAGATGCAGATTCAAGAAATGTTTTCTTATGTTGGAATGAAAAACTCGGATGAAGTGCTTCTTATTCTTACCCAAAAATACAAAATGGAAGAAATAGTTAAAACTGAACACAATCTTGCTACTCAAGCTGTGTATGAACATTGGGGATGTGACAAGACACTTATCCCATGAGACAAGACACGAGACTGGGTTCACGAGAACGAGATGAGATTTTTAAACTTTTTTAAAGAAATAATCAATGATGAAATACATAGGGAAAAACTGTTTTTTATTCAACTACAAAACACAAAATGCAAAGAAATGTAGGTGCATTTTTAAATCAAATTGTACTTTGTGAAATTAAACATATACCGGTATTTTAATAATAATAATAATAATAGTCCCTGAGGAGAAAAGTCGGACAGGGTTGTTGATGAGATCCGCACCCTAATTCAGTTACAGAGTAATCAGGGAATTGGTATCTTCGGAGGCAATCCTAAGAGAGAAGGTAGAAGAGGAGTTAGTCCTAATAGTTAGCAAACAGGAATGATCTTGTCGTGAACGTGGCCGGACGATGACTGGGTGCGTGTGTGTGGCTTATATGGTGCAGCGCTGTCCGGTACTCAGGGGGAAGCTGGAGTTTGTAGGTGACCGGATTGATCTGCTGGGTGATGGTGAATGGGCCAATGAATCTGGGACTAAGCTTGCGGCAGGGTAGATGCAGGCGGATGTCCCAGGTAGACAGCCAGACCTTCTGACCGGGTTGGTACTGGGGGGCCTCGGACCGGCGAAGGTCAGCTGCCATCCTGCGTCTGCGAAGCGCCCATTGTAACTGATGATGAGCCGCGTCCCAGACCCTTTCGCTCTCTTGGAACCAGTAGTTGACTGCGGGAACATCAGAGGGCTCTCCTGACCAGGGGAATAGAGGTGGCTGGTAGCCGAGTACGCACTGGAAGGGTGTGAGTCCGGTGGTGGGTTGACGGAGGGAGTTCTGTGCGTACTCGGCCCACCCCAGGAATTGGATCCAGGAGTTCTGGTGGCCGTGACAAAAGGTACGGAGGAAGCGTCCGATCTCCTTGACCTTCCTCTCCGTCTGCCCGTTGGACTGTGGTTGATAGCCGGAGGACAGGCTGATGGCCACCCCTAGGAAGGAGTGAAACGCTCTCCATACCCGGGAGATGAACTGGGGGCCCCGATCCGACACAATGTCCTCTGGGATCCCGAAGTACCTGAAGACATGGTTAAACATCAGTTCTGCCATTTCCATGGCAGTGGGAAGACTCTTCAGAGGAAGAAGACGACAAGCTTTAGAAAATCAATCCAAAATTACTAGAATACATGTGTTATTGTCAGAGGGTGGAAGGTACGTGATGAAATCCACCCCTAGGTGTGACCATGGGCGATTGGGAACGGGCAGAGGATGGAGTTTGCCAGATGGTAGATGGCGAGGACTCTTGGACATGGCGCAGCTGGTACATCAACTCACGTACCTTCTGACATCCGAGGCCATGTTGGGCCACCAGAAGCGTTCCCGTAGCAACGAGAGGGTTTCATTGACCCCTGGGTGACTAGTGCCAAGTGATGTATGGGTGGAGTGGATGAGTGGAGTGCGCCGTGTCCTGGGGATGTACTGGTGTCCTGGTGGGCAACCCGGCGGGGTGTTGTTAGGAGCCTCGGCAGGAGGTCTCAGCTGACTAGGTGATAGGGGCGACTATGACCTTGTCCTGGAGGATGGGTTCAGGGTCTTCTGACCTTTCTTCGGGTGCATAACATCTGGATAGAGCATCGGCCTTTACGTTTTTTTACCCCTGGGCGGTAGGAGATGGAGAATTGGAAGCGGGTGAAGAATAGCGCACAGTGGTCCTGTCTGGGGTTGAGTTTCTTGGCTGCTCTAAGGTATTCCAGGTTCTTTTGGTCTGTGAGAACTTGAAACGAATGTTTGGCTCCTTCCAGCCAATGTCTCCACTCCTCCAGGGCAAGCTTGATGGCAAGTAGCTCCCTATTCCTGATGTCATAGTTAACCTCCGCCGGGTTGAGTTTCCTGGAGAAGAAGGCACATGGATGGAGGCAGCTGGGCGTCCCCTGCTGCTGTGAAAGGACCTCTCCCACTCCGGTGGTTGAGGTGTCCACTTCCACTATGAATGGCAGTTCAGGGTTTGGATGCACGAGGAGTGGGGCGGTCGTGAGGGCTCGCTTTAGGGCCTGGAAGGCTTCGGTGGCGGCAGGAGTCCATGACAGGGATTTGGGCTTCCGGCGAAGGAGGTTGGTTAGAGGGCTGGTGATAGTACTAAAATTCTGAATGAATAGTCTATAAAAGTTGGCGAAGCCAAGGAATTGCTGCAGTTCCTTAATAGTGGTAGGAATGGGCCAGTCCCTGACTGCGCTTACCTTCCCCTCGTCCATCCGGATGCCATTGCGGTCGATGGTATACCCAAGGAACTGCACTGAGGGTTGATGGAATGAACACTTCTCTGTTTTCAGGTAGACCTTGTAGTCCCTCAGCTATTGCAGGACCTCCGCAACGTGGCGCTGATGTTCTGCCAGGCTCAAGGAGTATATCAGGATGTCATCAATATAGACTAGGACGAACTGGTGGAGGAAATCCCGGAGCACCTCATGTATAAAGTCCTGGAATATGGAGGGGGCGTTTACAAGCCCATACGGTATGACGCAGTACTCTTAATGACCAGTAGGGGTGATGAAGGCGGTCTTCCACTCGTCCCCCTCACGTATCCGGATGAGGTTATACGCGCTGCGGAGATCCAACTTGGTGAATACAGTGGCACCACGGAGATGTTCTAGGGCCGCTGGGACGAGCCAAATGAAACCACTCACCACTATTGTGACACTTACTGCCGCTGATGTATCTCTTCCAGTGTCCGCCCTCCTCGATTCTGGGTAAGCCGGCAACTTCATCTCCGTTAAGCAAGAAGTATGTATGTCACTGTGTGGGTCCCATCTCCCTTCAGACAGGACTCCTACATCATGAGGAAATCCATCGCCAATTAATCGAAAAAACGGTTCGATTTAAATTTTGGCCTCCAACGATCATGAAATACAATAATCGAGATAAAATGATTATTGTGCCCCATTCTGCCCCCTTTTTGCAGCGCTGCACTTTCGTTACTCCATAAAAGCCCAATTTCCCGTGCAAATCAGTAAAATCCTGTAACATGACATTTGCATAGAGGGACACACTTTATTTATAAAAGTATATTTATTCATGTTTTCAAAAGCGTGATAGAGAACTTTTGCTGCTCCTCAGGAAGAGATATGCGCTTAGTAGGGGTGTCGAAATTAAGTCACAGTCTCAAACTTCGAATTAAAAAATGGAATCGTCGATGCTGCCACGCCCCCATGTTGTATGACGGCAAATCAATGACAAAAATAACCGAGCATTCAACTGATGCTGGCGCGCGCGCTATATGGCTTCCGCGAGAGGAAAACTGAATCGGATGCGAAGAAACTGGAGCCCGCGAGCTCATTTCAAACTCTCGCGCGCGCGTGACATGTACTCTGCACGCAATAAAAGCCCTCGCGCACGCATGCTCTTTCCCCACATCCTCGCGCTCGATCATCTCACCTCTGCTCGCGCGAACAATTTTATTTTTGTCAGTCGTGGGGCGGGGCTTGCTGTTTTAGTTGTTATCTCAAATGTCATTGGTTATTCCCCTTTTCCTAAAGTCAGTATTCGACGCCTGTTAGAAAATGATTAATAATTCACTTGACTTGACCCATGACTTCATCAGTGGACCAGATACATGTGAGTAATCATTTCTTTTGCTTGTTTAAATTTATTTTTGTCTTTAATGTAATTTAATGCATTGTTTATAGAGTAGATCTTTTGTAGATACTTGATTAACTGGAATTCTTCTGATTGCTAGTGATTGCAGTCTTGTAATAAGAAATACACATATTTTACAGACTGTAATGATGCACACACACACTGTACATACATACATAATATATATATATATATATATATATATATATATATATATATATATATATATATATATATAAAATCATCTTTTGTGAAGAAGACTGCACTTACAAAAGAGAAACTGGATGGCAGTTTATTTTAAGTTTTCAATTGACTAAAGATATAAGTTATTGTTACATTATGTTGTTAATAAAAGTTTTAAATTTGACAGTGTAATGTGGTACATTGCAAACAAAGGTCAGATATTATATTACATAAAAGTCTAGTTTGAAAAATGACAATCTGTGCTTTAAAAAGAATAAATGTAAAAATCGAGAATCGAATCGAACCGTGACCTTAGAATCGAAAATGCAATCGAATCGAGGATTTGGAGAATCGTGACACCCCTAGCGCTTAGAGATGGAACAGAACACGGACATGTAAAGTCATCTTATAGCTCAAGGTACATGCCTAAACACTCAAATACACGCAAAAATGTGTCAAAATGCTGCGCTTAGTGATTATAGGTACACTTTTGTCGGTCATGTAACATGAACGTAAAGAGTTGAGAATGAAAATACGTGTGTTATGGTAATTTGGACCCGTGCGGCTCTTAAAGAAACAGCGAGCTATTTTTCATGCTGCGACTGTGTGCTTATTAATCAAACAACAAAAGACAAATTTATAAACCACACACTGCTCTTGAGTAAAGGACTTCTGTTGCTTTAAGAAACAAAAAATGTTTAATTCTTACAGTGAAGACTGCTGTTTATTTTACATTTGATTATTAATTTCTGTAGTAGGCTGTAAACTGCTTGATACTTGCATAAAATAAACATTAAAGCACCGTTCTTTGTCCATTAAGCCACTTTAAGAATGTATTTATTTCTATGGGAAGACTTCTGACTCGCCCCTTTAATGTTCTATGCATATCTGCATTCCTGTATGTAGTAGGTTTTATTAATAAACTGTATACCGAATTTGGCCTTTTTAACATGCAGCATGCAATTTAGCATGTTGTGTTCATATTATGGGCTATTTTGCTTGTCTGTAAATAGATCTGTTTTAAAGATCTGTTTGAAACACTGCAAACTGTGAAGTAAATAGGAAGTGTTTGTCCAAACTCGCGAGACTACATATTTTTTCCTCGTTGTGCTAATAACATATTTGATACATTTTAACATGACTTCATTTATTATTTCATCTGACATAAGCAACATGGACCAAAGCAAACAGAGGCACGCTGTGGGTGGGGTGTTGAAGACGCACTTAAAAAAGAAACAAAGTATGTTTATTCACATATTGTTCTCTCTCTTAATATGTACATGACTGTAAATGTCAGCAGCATCATATATGCCCGAAGGGTTGCTGGTTGTCAGGTAAAAGAAGAGCATATTGATGCAATTCAGTTGGTCTGCTAATTTATTCCAACTGTTGCTCCTGGTCAAACGCTTCCGTAGATATTTAGTTTTTTTACATAGAGTTACACTTCTATTAAGTGTAACGGTGCAAAAAAAATGTAGTAGTGCGTATTAAGTAAATAAAACAATGGCTAAGTTGTAACTTACGTACAGAAGAGCCAGCAAAAGCTATGAAAAATGTTACATTTATTTCACAGTGTATGACGCAGCCTGCAGAAGTAACATGCATGGTTGTTGTCACCTCTACAATAACCTACCGTAGCAATGCAAAATAAACTTCACCTCTTCCAAGGCCCATATTTACAAAATAGAGATTTTTGGGAATCCATATTCTGGTCTCAAGAGACCAAGTCAATCATTTCGGATCTGAAAGCAACCAATCCAGCATGTTCTGGTGTTGCTAGAGGAGAAGTACAGTGAGAAATGCTTGGTACCCACAGTGAGGTTCAGTGGTAGTAAAGCTTTTATATACAGTAGGGATGAATGAGTGAATCATTTTTTTCAGCATGACAATGAAGATATTCTTTCTCCCAAGGGGAAAAATCCTTCAGTGGACATGTATTTCACTCAATCTTAATGCTCTTGAGCAGCTGTGGGAGATTCTGTAGAGACAAGATGAGCAAAACTCCCCATTGAAGACCAGAGCATTTAAGGAGGTCGTCCAGGAGTTAAACAGGACAGATGTGAAAATTTGAACTTGTACACTCAGTGCCAAAAGGGGTCAGAGTAGTATACTTTAAGTTCTGGAGGACATACTAAGTACTAGATTATTATACGTTTTCTGAATTAAATCTAGGGTGTACTCATTTCTGCAATCCTCATTTAGACAAAATTGCCCAGTAAACAAATGAGATAAGATATGTAAACAAAATGTACATATGTTAGAGAAAATATTGGCATATATATTTGTTGTTTTTATTAAGCATATGTTTAATAAGTTTCAAATTTTGCCAAATGTGCATTAATTATATTAATGATCATTAAGATAATACATATTTTATATTTATTTAGAGAAGTGTGCTATGGATGGATGGATGTTTTTTTAGTTTTTTTTTCACTGAATATGGTAGGCTTCATTTAAGAAAAAAATAAAAAAATAAAATATAAAATCAGAGAATCATTACATTTCTTAAGATCCCCACAACAGACAGCTGGAAAAGAAGAAATGAACTGAATAAAGCCCCCCAAAATACCAAACATTTAATTATGAGAAAGAAAGATTTTTTAAAAATTTGTTAAATAAAAACACAGCACATTGGAGTAAGTGTACAGGCATTGTGTGCAGAGAGGCTGGAATATAGAACACGCACGGATGCACACACACATGCACACGTTGTGAATAGATAGCACAAGCATTCAGTGCATAAAGTCAGAGTAGGTGACAGTGACTAATGGCTATAGATGGGGATGGGCCAGAGCTTTCAGGAGCAATGCCATGCGTGATTAATCAAAACTGCATATGTAAGGAACTGTTCACAGCCACCATGCATGACAAGCTATAGAGATTTATGCTGTGCCCCTCGAGTTAAAAGTGCAGGGTTAATGCCAAAAAAAAAACAACTGGCATATTCAGAAATGGAAAACTCTATCAGGAGAGCACAATCATGTGATGCGTCAGAGACAAATCAGCTAAGAACTGCGGCGGACTCACGTTGGACAGGGGTGAGAGTCTATCAGAATCTGCATTTAAACTAGAGGTTCAAAAACAAAACAACAAAATATTGCCAGCGTAAGCAACCACCAAGGATTAAGGCGTGTCCCAAATCCAATTGGATTATATGAAACTGAAAAAAAAAGACTGAAGAATGAAACTGGAAAAAAAGGAAAGGAAAATAATGGCACAACCTCTATCCAGCATCCAATTGTTCCACTAATAGAAAAAGAGAGAGTACTAGCAAGCATGGATGGAAACAGAATCTCACTAATAAGCAAACTTTAGGAGCATGTCGATTAATGAAAAAGAGACAAACAAAAAATGCTGGAAGGTGGTCTATTCAGAGAGTGCAGGAGCATGAAATTAATAGGACATTAGCCTGAATAAAAACGAACTTTCATAAACCAGCGTCACTGCAGGAGCAATGAAAGGACAGGCTTGATGTGGAAAACAACGAAGAGGGTAAGAGGGAGGGGGACAGGTGAGGACAGACATCAGCCGATGCTTTAATTTATTCAGCTGAGCAATATGGTACCTCACAACCACCCAGTGTGAATAGGACAGACACTCCAGGATAATTCAGTTTATCAAAGTCAGCTTACATCTCAGAGCTACTCGTGGAGAAAGAGAACCATTACTAAAGTGGGCTGTAAAGGCTAGAGTCTGCCTGCACCATTTCTCTAGTTTTTTTTTTTTTTTTTTTGCCGTTAGTGTTGAATTACAGAGCCTAACATCACAGGAAAATGGGGTTAAAATACAAACCTCATATAGGTATGTTGTGGTTACAGATCTGCAAACTTCATAATTGAGAGGGAATAGTCTTAGAATAATTAGGGTTAGACTACTCAAAGCTCAAACAGATGTGTTTCTTATAGGCGATGTTCACATAGGATGCATTAATGTGTTCAAAAACAGCCAGAGAGAACACAAATGAATTGAATAGACCACAGATTTTGAGGTAGAATTTTTGAAAGCATTATTATACATTTTCTAATCCCCATAATGTGCACCATTCACAATTGAAACAATATTCCTTTCAATTCATAAAACTGCATTGAGGTATCAAACATGATGTACAATTGTAATTTGAATGCTAGCAAAAATAATAAGACTAACAATATACTAACAGTTATTATTTCATCATTAAAAATTCTAATAAACTAAGTTTTGTGGACCAGGGTGGAAAAACACTTATTTCCCAGAATGCATCATTTTTTTTAATTTTTTTTTTTTGGAACATTTATTTAGTCATTCCAATTCCAATTCCTATTTAACTGTATAGGGTGTGGCAAATGTATAATTACCTTAACTGACATGGACTGAAATTAATATTTACGAAAAAGAACAGCACAACCGGTTAATAGGAAAATTGAGGACATTCAACAAAAAAAAAAAAAAAAAAATCATAAAATACATATAGAATTCATATATGAATAAAACTATAATACCCCTCACAAAAGGGGGCCTTTGAATAATAATAGCAGGAAAATCACTCACAGCAGATGATCTGAAGTCCAGCAGTAATTGTTTTTAAATTTAGCTGCACAAGTCCTGGTTCAATGGCTGTAGCATCAGCTGAAGCTTAAAAAGGGATGGATTTAAAAACAACTTCTCAGCGTGTACTACCAAGCAGAAAACACAGCACAAAGCACCCTCTCAGAAAAGTTACTTCTCTAACTTGTTCAAATTATTTCGTCCAACCCCTGTATATTATATTATACTGTGTGTGTGTATGCATGTATATATTTAATTTATGCATGTATGTTTTCCAGTAGCCAGCTGCTGGACAACTAATCAGACTTTCCTGAAATGTCCCTAGTTCTGGTCCCACAGATTCACCACCATCTGTCATGGTGCGGTTGTTATTTAGTGTTTCCATCAATGATTCAAAGACCATACATGACTTTCTACTTTATATAGTGTCAAATGGACATGACGTTGTGGTTTAGGTGGACAACACCTGATGTCATAACTTCTGAGGAAGTGCATTCATGAAGTGCATTAGGGGAACTACATGACATCTTTTAAGTGAATTGCCTGTCACTTTGGATGAGTGTCTGTATGTGCGCTTTCACTTCACGGTGGACCACTTTACCAGTCTGTGGTCAGGGGTTTCTCATCGGTGGGCTGTTTATCAGGGATATCTTTGCTAATAGGTGTGACAATGCCCGGGCACTTCACATTACAATATTGCTGATGTGTTTATTCAGAGGTCACATCGGGGGAATGCGAAAATGTTCGGTCAACGTCGACAAACTGCGCAAACGACCTCCACTGGGGACTAGGTGTGCAGGAAAGAAGGGGTGGCCGGAGTGGACAGGGAAACAAACTGCCATGTCTATTTTGTGCTCCCAGGCCAGGATGAAATCAGTGTGTGGCTGGGAGCCAGAAAACCCAGGTTGGTGGAGAGGAGACAGACCCAGTGCTCATAAATTATTCTGATCCTGGCCGTGGCCACCTGTGCAGGGTAGAGGGAGGACACAGCTCTGGCCTCCAAAATGACCTGACGATGTGGTGCATGCCGGTTCCAGCACTACAGGACGTAGCCTGCCCCATTCCCCTTCCCCCCAAGTGCACGATGACCTTAGGAGGGACAAGGGACGACGGTGACATCAGGCTTGATTTCCTAAATTAAAAGAGCAGAATGGCTCCAGTCATCCCTGCTGGCATCTCAGAGGGGCAGGCTGGCCGTGTGACAGGAGAGGCTGACTGGCCACAACAGTAAACAGAGAAAATTACATTACAGAAATCTGTGATTAACAGATACAGATCTGCAATGTAATGTCTGCTACGAAAACCCTCAATAAGTATTAACAACATGAACAAGAACATCCCAACAGTTCTGCTATTGTGCCTTGTTAGAGTGTCATTTCAAAATGACTTTGATGTCTGTTGGACTCCCACATACAAACTCAGCAGGCCTCCAGAATGTAGATTTAGACACCATTAAAGACAGTCAGGAAAGCTTTGTGAAGGTTCAATCTTTGTTCCGTCAGATATTGTCTTGTTAAAATGTAAGCCAGTGTTTCCTACACACAACAACAAACACGGTACGAGCCGTATTGTCTGATATGCAAACAAATGATTATTTTTAATGACTTAATGAATCTAAAGAAGTCACTGGTTAGTCTTGCATCCAAATAAGTCAGTGAATCAGTCAGTACAGTTCATTCAGGTTTATGAGACTTATCATTCAGTTTACTGACTGGTTGTTCATACGACAACATGTACTTAATGCATATTCTGAGTTTTGTTGTAATAAAATAAATAAATTATATATATATATATATATATATATATATATATATATATATATATATATATACACACACCCTTTATATAACTTAACAACATCGTAGTCTATATAAATTGTGGCTTCATAACATCATTCACATGAGTGAATCTTTAATCTTTAATCAATCCAATCTGTAATTTGTCAATTAAAAAGGTAATTTGCCTCTTAAATGCTTCACTTAAAGAGGTAATCCTTCCCTCATCTTTTTTATTTTTATTTTATTTTTTTTAGAGCTCTACTTAGAATACGTAACATTGCTGGAATATTCTATGAACAGTGCCTTCAATCTAAATTTATGAGGATGCTTTCAAGCACAAACTGAACAAAGAATAGCATGCAGTTTTTTATAATGGTATTGGGGAAAAAAGCCACAAACAAGTTTTTTAGCTGCATTTCCATGTTCCATTATGATGCATTCCATCCACAAAATGGTATTTGGAGAATTACTCCCTCTCCAGCAGACCTGTTGGTATAAATAACACCAATGAAATAGCTAATCAGTACATAATGACGCATGGATGCAATCAAAGTGAGGCATTTCTACCCGAACACTCACACACAGCTACTAGGTATACGATTGGCCACAGTCAACAAAATATTTACTCTGACAACTGTTAGGAAAGGGGATATATTATATTCGTTACTATTTTTGCAGCCATGTTTTTCATTGCTTCTCGCCTCCAGCATGTGCTGCTGCCCCAGCTGAAACCAAGCAGTACACAAAGTCTTTTATCTCCTGCTGCTCCTCTGTAGGAGCTTGATGTAGATTAGGGAACAGACGGTTCTTTGGCACTGTGGAGAACCTCTATCACAGCGTTTCACCATCAGCAATCACACAACCCTCATTAACCCAAAAGAAGAGAAACAGAGACGTACAGACAATTAAGAACAAAAGGAAGGAGGAGGGGGAGACAGGCTTCCGACCGCAAGATGCGATCCACCTACGTGGTAATCAATCCATCCATCAATCCATCCATCCATCCAGCTGCAATCAGTATGCCGATGATCAGTCAAGTCGTGCGTTTAATTAGTAAAGAGCTCTGTTTCACTGGGCGGATCCCAGAAGAGATAAAGCAAGGTATTGAAGAAAAAGGGCCAAGTAATGTAGAACACAACGTGAATTATTCAGGGCTTTGAGGCTGGGTTTCCCTGAAGAAGAGTAAATAGTTCAGCAACAAGACGAGAGCATCTAGCCCTTTAGATAATAGGAGTGGACTGTGGAGAGAAAGGAAGGCTTTTACAGTCTAATCACCCTATATCAAGGTGTGTGTGAAAGCCCTCAGGGAGTGTCAAGCTGCACCAATTCGTCAGAGAAGTCTTGCCTATTAGTGAACTTAATTACTCTCGCATCATGGCAATGGCCATGCCTGGGCACGTTACACGGAAAAGCCCACAGGAATGGAACATCTCAAATGAGATCTTTTGAATATCTAAATTGGTTCTTCTTTAGATGTGATCTTAATCTCACAAACTGTGCTCGGAGTGGCTAAAATATCAAGGGTCTGCATTAAGATTGTTGGTTCTGTACACACTGTGAAGTTTTAATGGGAATTCTGTTGTGAACTGCAGGTTGTCACTCTTGTCAATAACTAAACTTTTAATGAAATAGTGATACAATCTTTGTGTTTAGGTGAACTTACTCACCTTCTAGTTGTTCCAAACCTAACCGACGTTAAGACTGGGTTAGAAGAAACCAATTAACTTAACTTTTATGGAAAAAAAAGAAACTCTTCAAAACATATTTTGGTGAGTAAATGATGACAGAAATTTTATTTTTAAGTGAACTATTCCTTTAACACTATAAAAAGCAGCAAGCATTCCACTTAAAATATGGGTTCTGCAATGCCATGTAAAAAAAAAATCTAGAATTATTTTAAAACCAAGCCACTACTAAGCCAGTACAATGTTGAAAAATGTAACATTAAAATGACTTCCAAAAAATAATGCAAAGGCATCCTAAGCATAATAAAAACAACATCCACCAATAGCTTGACAACCTTGACATGGTTACTATTTTCAAGAAATTGGTTTATAAGTTCTTTTAAAAAAATTATCTTAAGTAAAGAAAATATTTTTCAAGGATCTCATGACTCTCTCCAACTGATGCATGGTCCACGCTTTCTGGAAAATAGGGAAGCACAAATATCAAGTTACTGGCTCACATGATAAGCCAATTTATTTTTTATTTTTTTTCATATAATGGCTGATAATCAAGAAATGGTATATAAAAATTACAAAATACCATTTTGTCTAAACCTAAAAAAGAAAAATGTAAATAAAAAAAATCTATTTAAATACAAAAAGTTAATTTACACATCAAAACATTAATAAAACAAAAATTGATAACCATTTTGAGATATGGTAAAACATGTAACCGTATTATTCAATAGACTAATTAGCATTTTTACTCAATAGCTTTTAAATTAGCATTATATTTTGGAAAAGGTCATCTAAAGTAATATGTTTTCCAATAAACCAATTTTGATAATTTTAATCAATAATATTACAATGTGCAGCCCTTTTAAAAACCAAAATTCTATTTTTATCTTATGTTAAAGGGGTCATATGATGCAATTTTTCCTTTCTCTTTGGAGTGTTACAAGCTCTTGGTGCATAAAGAAGATCTGTAAAGTTGCAAAGACTAAAGTCTCAAATCCAAAGAGATATTCTTTATCAAAGTTTAGACTGCCACACCCCCACATTTCTACCTCACTGTGTGGAAATGTTCACGCAAAGGTTTCAGTAACAGCAGTTAGTGTTGAAGCAGCCATGTCCAGGTGAGACCTGAACAGCACCTAATCTAAACACATTAGCACCTAATCTAAGCTTTGCAAGTTTAAACATTAAAGAATCAAAGGACGCAAGTCATCCGAAGCGCGCAAAATGCCTCAGAAAGCACACAAATATTAAGCTCTCTCTGAAGAATTGGGTTTAAATGGACAAATTCACACAAAAATTATGTCAAAATGCCTGTCTTGGTAAGTATCCTACAGTAGACATGGCCAGCTGAACGTAGGCCTACTGCATCAGTGCATAAAGTGCAAGTCTTTATATTAATCCAACAGCAACAACAAAGAAATCACTCACTGCTCTTGATTGAAAAGCTTTTGTAACTGTAATAAACATAGCACATACCGAACTGTACTGAAACCATGACTCTAAGTGCCCTATCATACACCCGGCACAATGCGACGCAAGGTGCAGCGCAAGCGTGTTTGCTAGTTTCAGTCTGGCGCCGCATTTTCCCATCCAGCGAAACGTCATTTAATTAGCAAATGAATTTGCACCCATTTGTGTGCCCATGGGCGTGCTGGTCTAAAAAAATAGGTGTGTTCAGGCACATTGCTGGCGCATTGCTATTTTAAAGGAGCTGAAAATAGACAGTGCCATAGACTCAAACCTGGTCGAAAGTCTAAAGTCAATCGTGCAATATTTTTTATTTAAAGAGCACGTTGGTAGAAAATGCGCCTCTGGGCTGGTCCACAGTGCACATTGACTTTGCTTATTATACAGGGATGCATCACACAAACATGCATATATATATATATATATATATATATATATATATATATATATATATAGATAAAAAAAAGGATTACAGTGTAAAATAATTTTATTGTGTAGGCTACATAAACATAAAAATAATGATGGATAGTCATTGCGTGTATTAGAATTAGGCTACCTATTTGCAATTCAGCCTATTACTACTTATAATGATGAATGAAATTGCTTAATATATTATAACTCATTAAGAGAATAGGGACAACCCATTCCAAAAATGCACCCTGGTGCACGGACCGTTTATCTATTGATAAAATAGCAAAAGTGGATTTGGACACGCCCTGAGTGCACCTACGCCGTGCGCTTTAAACTTTGCGTTTAGATCGTTAAAATAGGGCCCTAAAACTGTGAAACAAACCGAACTGTGAAAAAGTTTAACCACTCCACCCCTAGTCTTTACATTTATTTTGAAAGATTAAACTTGAGATTATGGAAAGGGCGCTTGCTGTGTTCAGCCAATCACAATGCACTGGGTCAGTTGGTCAATCAGAGCAGACTGCGCTTGTCTGAAGTAGGGACTTTAAAGAAAACAACGTGTTTTAGAGAGGTGGAGCATAGATGACCTACAATAATCTACTGTATTCTAAAAAAAAAATATTTTTTTGAACATTAAAGCATGACAACATATTCTGTTAAATCCACAAAATAATCATCTTTAAAAAAGCATCATATGAGCCCTTTAATGGTACAAGGTGACAAAGGAGGAATACAGCACCGACTAAAAGATCTGCATTAAAACCACCTGACATGAATCATCATGTCAGTATATGTGAAACTACATTTCTAAGATGATACTAATGATACTAACATGGGTCATGAACTTTCCAACTTTGAGACCCCGATCTCTTACGTTAGGAGGTTAATCCAGCTCCTCCTGCCTCATCTCTTTCGCCCTTCTCACCTCCCTCGCTACGTGACATCACAGGCTACAGGAAGCTCCAGGGACCATTTGCAAATCCACATTCCCTCTTGCAGGTTGAGCTTTAAAGCTCGGCAAAGCTGCGGAATGTTGTGAAGACTCAAATAATGAAAATGTGGAGGTGGGGGGCTGGGGAAGCAGCAGCAAAGCGCCTATCTGCTTCGCCTTAAGTGTCTAAGTGCCTTAAAAATTAAATTTCCCCTTAAAAAAAAAGCCTGCATTATTTCTTCAAAAACACGATTGGCATTCATATGAGTGCCCTAAACCGCCCACCTCCGTTGCCATTGCTTTATGACTGGCGAGCAGTTGACAGGGAGCTGAGGAGTAATCAACAGCACCGCAGGAGGTGGGTAATGGCCTGCAGAGCCACGTTGGCGGCCATATTGTGTCAGGAACTACAGGCATCCGTGAAGGATATGATCAGCCCTTCCACCACCCCACCGAGATCGGAGCCACCTGCTGAGGGTGGAATGACGCGCTACACACTTTCACACACTCCATGTGTTGCATCATATGGGGTTCAGACACATACAAACACACTTAAATACACAAACAGCATGTTAATACCAGCCACACATCAGAGGTCTCTAGCGGATAATGGCTCCATTTCCACAAACACTACAAACAGTTCCCTCACATTTATCTGCAGAGTTAAATTACGTTAGTTAAAAGAGAAGCATCTGATTTCAGTGCTTGTGGGTCAGTCGGAGAGAACTAATTAAAAAGGATCAAATGAATGTGTTTCTCGGGCAGGGTCAGGCCTAATTTGCCGTTTTCGATCGATCCTCTGTGTATTAGCAATATTATGTGAGCAGAGCTCAAGGGTCAAGTGACAGCGAGAGCTTAAGCGAGCTTTATCAGTTGGCTTCCTATATCGATTGTCCTTGAGAGACAAACTAAATTACACCGATGTGTGTAAAAAGGTCTCCCTTTACATCAAAAATTAGACTTGCACATTATTCAACCCTGCTTCAGTCAAGGGAAGAAAAAAATATTAAAACCAAGATATAGATAAAAATCATAAGTGTGGTAGGAGAAACCACAATGATAGAAACCAATCAGCATTTAAAAGCGCTGAGCTTGAATCTTTACAGTGAAGCATTATTTTAATCTCAATATTTCCAATAAATGTCTATTATTACAGATAAATATTGCTGAAGAAATCTCCTTTAATTTCATCAAAGCCTTTCAGTCCCACTTTATATTAAATGGCCTGAACTACTATACTTATGTTTTGTTGTATGTACAATGTACTTATTGTGTTAATATTGTATTGCCAAACACTTTTGCTGTTATATAGGTGGGATTTGGGTAAGGTTAGGGACAGCTTTGGTGGTATGGGGAGGTTTAAGGGTAGGTTAAGGTGTAAGAGATGGGTCAACAGTGTTACAATTATACATGTACTGTAATTACAACATTTAATTACAGATTTAATTGGCAAGAAGCATTGGCTTTTCTCTTGTGCTACTGTGCTATGCTTGCTCACACTGCCACCATTTCAGTCCATTTTAATGTAAAATGTTCCCCTTGTGATGTTTATTTCTGAGACCCTCATTCTGCAATAAGCAACGTGTGGTCTGCCATGTAAGTGTATTCAAGGATGAAAGCTTTAAATCAATACTATTTTGTACTCAAGTGACTTGAGTAACACAAGGAATTGTTTCACCTAAATATTGATCTTTAGAAAAACCAGGAACAACACATTTTTAGGCAAATTGCAGTGGAGGGCACAAATGTCATTATGGCAAATGACCAATCACTAAACATGCCAAAAGACGGCATCTTTTTGTGCATGCCACTGAAGAATACCACTTTAATGGAGGCTGTATTTGACTCAGATACATACAGTGAATAATGACTTTAGAATGATAAAATTCAATAAGTCTGCATAACATCAATTTAAACATCATGCTAACACATCAGATACTGGTCTGTCAACAACACCTAAATGCTTGCTAAAATAGTTATAAAGCTTTTTTCATTCCAGCACTCCAGCATCAACATATTGATATTCTTCAAATATTTTGGTAAGAGGTATGTTTTAAAAGCCTTACCCTTGGAATTACATTTCTTCCATTAATTCAGACCAAACCGCTTTGCATACAGACCTTGTTGGGTAGATCATTTCCGTCTTAGGTGTGCAATCTATTTTGAGATGCTGTACATTTCATAAGATTAAAATTTGAATCTCCCACTGACTTACACACTGAAGCAGCATTCATAAAGTAGCATGCCATGAAGACATCGTTGTAACACTTGCATACTGATCGTAATTGGTTTTCTTTATTAGACCCATTTTCATTCTGAATTATGATTGGTCTAGTCTTTCCTGCATATTTTTAACCAAATAACTATCTTTTCGAAGCAAAGTGTTCCAAGAACGACTCTGGGTTCCCCGCTGTGTGTCTGAAAGGTTAATTGTTATAATTGTTAGCTTAGCAGCATGCTAATGTCAAACTCTACTGGAATGAGTGTGTCTGCACTGCACGGAGTCTACATAGAGTTATCCAAATCATGATGTGTTCAGGTCCTCCTGGGAAGTTTCTACTTATGAGCCTGAAAATTCATAATTACGATGTGATGTGCGTTCAAGTGGTTTCGGTCCCAATAAAATGGATTTGCTAGAAAATCACATATTATTCTCTCTCAAAGAGAATATTATTCTCTTCTCAACAAAGACTTGAAGCTTTTTAGTGCTAATGCAACATAATGAAGAGCAAAGGATGAGCATTAGGTGCGTAATTGATGCTTTATCTATGTTTTTTATCATTTTCTCGTTGCCACAGAGAAAGATGGGAAAGGCAGATTGGTTGCACAGGTCTGTCTTTTAATAAACCAGATAAATGAGTAGTGTTTTAGGGCAAGCTTTCTCATTATTCTTCATCAAGGGTCACCAAACTTGATCCTGGAGGGCCAGTCTTCCGCAAAGTTTAGTTCCAACTCTAAATCAAACACACCTGAACCAGCTAATCAAGGTCTTACTAGGTATCCTTGGAACTTCCAGGCAGATATGTTAAGGCAAGTTGTAGCTATGAATGTGTAGCTGAATGTCATTTTAATCTCTGTTAGGATGATCCCTTAGAAGGCAGCAGGTTCTAAATCAGTCCAAGTGTTTACTTTGAAAACTGCAGCCATCTGAAAACAAGATGCCCGCAGAGTGCCATGTCAGCAGCTCTGATAAATAGCTAAAACCTGTACTTACATAAATGTAAACACTATTCTTTATCTGCCTTTCTAGCACTGCTATTTTGTTTTATAAATGCAGATCTAGTTATTTTCTTTTGCCAGAATCTTCTGTAATAAATTCAGCTCTAACTGCTTGACCTACAGACTCCATATAGGCTTTCTGTATCAACTTAACCCTAAACTGTGCTCTCATCTTTTATGTTTTTATGTTTCAAGAATAGACTTAAGTTTGCAAAACATACATTCACTTACAATGTAAGATTGTATAGCTATAAAAAATACAACCAACAACAATGGCGTAATTGTTTGTGACATTTACATACTGAATTAGAATTGGTCTTTTTCTAACATCCGTTTATCCATCTATTTATAATCAACCTCTGTCTCCTTTTACTTCAGTCTACATTTGGCTTTACGTCACATCACTTAATGACAGAGAATGAATACTAACCTATCTGCTAGAAGAAAAACAAATAGTACAAAAAGTTCAAGAACAAAAAGTTTTCAAATGTCACAGTAAAATAGTATTATATGTAAAGCATTGTACACAATATGTCTTGGACTAGAGCCTATATGTTAGCGTGCACATCATAATTGCATCTTGACAAAAATAGAACGAGCAGTCAATTTCATTTGGGTTGGCATATCTTCAGGGGGTATGGACCACACATATGTATGTTCAAGAGAGAGCCAACATAACAGATAACAAAGTCAGTGACTATCACAGTAAAACAAAGACTCGCTGGGAGACGCCACTCCTTCAAGTAAAGCACAGATATAGAGACAACGCACTCCATTGTGTCATGCACTCAGATAAGCCGGGCACATTTGCTAAATTCTCCATGCAAGTTGGCAGATGCCTACATCAGGCGGTCGAGTGATAAATGTGGTTATGTTAGAAATCTCTATCTTTAGGATATACCGTGTCCCCAGGCTCACCGTGGCATGCGGGATGAAATTTACAACCCCTTTCAACTCAAAAAAAAAAACCTGGAGGGAATGAGGAAGTATCAAAAGACAACATCCCGGGGACACCTTGGTGTTTTCAGTGATGGTTACAAAGGGGCAGAACTGCATGTAGCTTTAACACTGGTTTGTTTCTGACCATCATCCTCCTTTATCATCCGCTCATGGTTCACTTTAAGTGTGGACACTAAAAACACTGTCTAGATGCTCCATCATACATGGAGACATTAAACATCCACCCCACCCACGCTTTCAGTCTCAGATGATGGAGTCATTTGTAATCACCCTCAACTCAAGGTACAACACACCAATAAACTGCAAATATTGCACTCCGATCACGTTTACGGAGCTTAACGGGGAGCGGGCTAATGTAGGATTTAATGAAAGTAGGAACCCTTTCTTTTTCTCTAAGAGCATAACAAAGAAAACATGACAGCTTGACAGGGTATTAAAGAGAGTCAGGTTGTGATATAGCCGCCTCGCCTTTGTCCAGCAACCACGCAGTAGTATGTGTGTGGCCTTCTGTCACCATGGATACAACTCCCCCAAGGACCTCTTTGTGTACATGCAAAGTGTTGTACACACACATGCTCGCCCATACACACAGGACCCGTCAACATACACCTGTTCATTTTTTCTTTTTTTTTTATAAGAACATTTCAATTCAGACAATTCAAAATGTCAACTGCAGGAGAAAGAGAGACTGTGTGTGTGTTGTGTTGGAAGGAGCTTCTTTCTCCTTCGCTGTCTGTGAACTCAACATTGAGTATGTCTCCACCAAGACAGACAAATTGCATTCAGACTCAGTGTATTACGAAAAAGGGACTTCCTTTCATCCCTAGTTTTAATCTGCTCCATACATGTGAAGTATTGGTTTGTGATGTGAATTGCCCAGGGAGTCTCTTTGCACAAAACAATGACAGTCATCCGCTATGAAAGCACACTGGGGCGAAACTTTGGCACAATTATCAGCACTGGTTAACTTGACCTGACACAATGGCAACAAAAATAATTCCAAGAGAAAAGAGCAGGAGGAACAAACCATGAGAGCTTTGGCTCAAGATCTGCTATGAGAGCAGCTCAAAATGTATCAAACATTCTTATAACGGCTTCTTAAGCAACTTAATGGTATACTGCTTCCGAAACAGAAACCTTTTTAAACTTATAAAATGATAGTTCGGCCAAAAACTTACCCTCATGTCATTCAGAACCTGTATTACTTGTAGTACTTTCTTCTACAGAACACAAAAGAGGATATTTTCAAGAATCTTCATGCTGCTTGATGCTAGTGATTTAACTAAAAATAAACTAAAAATGCAAAATACAATCAGAAAAATCTAAGTTATCAGTATAGGCCAGTAATGGATATTTAGTTATCTCTGCCAACACTAATTTATAATAATAGCAATAATTATTGCGAAGAATGAAACTGAAATAGCGACATATCTTTCCTCCTGTATTTTGATGCATATTAGAGTAAAATGTATTATCAAAAAATTATTGATAAAGACTGTTTTATCCATCAGTTGTTGCTTAGAAAGCAAATCTAATCCAAGCTTACAGTCTACTGTAACAAAGGGGCGGGGTTTAAGCAAAATGTTTGGCGAAGTCCAAGAAACAGTACAAGTGAGAAGTCTGTCATTCACCGGATGGGTTAAATATTTTGATTTTGATTGATTGATTGATTGATTGATTGAGAAAGAAAGAAAGAAAGAAAGAAAGAAAGAAAGAAAGAAAGAAAGAAAGAAAGAAAGAAAGAAAGAAAAAAGAAAAATATAACGTGCATTCTGTTGACTTTAACCTTTTAAAAGTTATCTCTTGAAGAGTGTTATCATTTAATCAGCAGAAATCAGAGTTAAGGTTGCTATATAACTTTGAGCTTTAAAACAGTTTGTTCAACCGGTTGTTGTTTTTCTACTGTCATTCCAGATGTCCCTGTTCTATTACTAAGTGCATTTTTTTTTTTTTTTTTATGAAATCAAAGTCAGATTGATTTTGCTTTGTTAAAAAGGCATTGTTGGTGTAAATCACAACAGCAAAGGAGCAATGGCATTTGTAGAAAAACATTTTAATACATTACTCTAATTGTTTGTGTTGAATGGAACATGTTTGAAGTACTTAAGTAATTAGAGTAACACTTGTTTTTTTTAAGGCAATCAATTTGCATGGCTTTAGCAAATAAACTAGACTGCCATTCAAATTAACACAGCTAAGAAAGTTACAGGAAGATACATTAGTTAGTTAAAGTACAAGTAAACACATAGTATATTTTACTTAATCATTAAGTTGTTGAAAATAGTAATTCTAAATTTACATGTAAGTTTACAAGACTAAATAAACCTTTGTTAGTATAAAATATATATTTTTTTCACTTTACTTGGTTCAAGGCAATCTGTTTGCGTGTTTTTACTTATTTATTTGAAAGCAAGGTTTACTAAAGAATTTACAGTTCTACAGTATATTTCAAAAGGAATGTTTACTTCCTTTCATATTGTACATAATCTTGTTGTGATGCTTTTGGCATACAAAATGTAAAAAATATTGTAGCTTGTTTCCATTTTCTTTCTTTTTGCAACCTTAACATTAAAAAAAAAAAGATTTTCATCTTGTCGAGAGTATCATAAAAGTAATCTATCATGTTCCGCAGAAAAAAACAACAACAACGGCATATGGGTTTAGAACGGCATAAAGGATAAGTAAATGAACACTGATCTTTCATTTTTGGGTGAATTATTCCTATAATCTTGCTTGCTTACAAGCCATAACCCCCGAGGATTAATCAGAGCTCTCAATTACCAAAAAATCTGTCATCACATCAGCTCAGATGAAATCCACAGCAGAGAAAGAAAATGATTGCTGGAGACGTGACAAGAGCATGTAATAATGCAAAATAAACCCAGCATTTAAGGGGGAGATGAGTAAACAATCCCATTTCCATGACAAAGGGGTGAAGCAGATGTGACTCATGCACAAGGTGCCATTCCAGATGAAGACTCGCTCATCAAAACTTATCGATCTCTCACTATCGTGTACCCTGTAAGGAAGTTGGGGTTCTTTTCGCAAAAGGCCCATTCTGCAGTAAAGACAAGCTCCCTGATGGCTCGATGGAGTCATAAATTAATAGAACAGCACAGATTCTGACGGAGACACTTTTATTTCAACAACAGGACAGGAAAATACACAATTAATAACCAAAGAGAAGAGAACAGAAGATGGAGTTCTCCATGTTTTAAGAAGATGTTCTTCTAAAACTCGTTACGTGAAAAAAATAAATAAATAAATAATTTGCCTATATATATATATATATATATAGGCAAATGAGACAACTGGACATAAAGGAAAGAGCTATAAAATTAATGTGGATGGCATATCTCAGATCATTTGGTCTAGGAGGAAACTGTTGAATAGTCTTCCAATTAAAATCTCTGACTTCTGACTAATCTAGGGGAAAAAAAATCTCTAAGTGCTTCCTGCTGCTTATTGCTCCTTATGTATGGAAACAATTGAGATATTTATAAGGACATATTTTTGACTTCCTGCAGGTATAGATATATATATATAGGTTTGATTGGAAAAGAAAAAACAAGAGATGAAATAAGACCAGGGTTACTATAGACAACTAAACAAATAAAACTATTATAAAAATATATTATATTATCAAAAAAATGGCAAATACACAAAATTACAAAATGCCCTATTTTAACGATCTAAACTCAAAGTGCAGGTGCACTCAGGGCATGTCCAGATCCACTTTTGCTATTTTAAAGACTTTTAATGATTTTAATGAAAAACGGATTTTGGAATGGGTTGTCCCTATTCTTTTAATAAGTTATGGGCATAACATTCAATACACCAATCAGAGTGTCATCTCCCATTCCATTTAAGAGCGAAATGCGCTCGCGCCATGGCTGATCGATATTTACATGGTGGAATTTGTTGGCGGAAAAGCTGAACGCTTCAAGCGAAGAAACCGATCTGCTCGTGCGCAAGGTTAAAGCACGCGAGCAGATCATCTATGGCAGTGGTTTTCAACCTGTGTGCTGCGACCCCCTAGTGGGTCACGATGGTATTGTGGGTGGGCCACCAATAACTATTAAAATAAATAATAATATTGTTAATATATGTAAAAATGTCTTAGTCATAACATAAATACAAAATTTCATATATATAATTAAATGACAAAAAATAAATATTAAATTGTTTCTATGCTTCCACTATTCAAGCATCGAGTATTTGAGTTTAAGAATAAACCACTAATTTATCTTAGATATTTTTGCTGCATATGCTACAGAACAACAAACATGTATACATGGCTGTCAACGTGTTCCCTCCGGACTGCTTGCTCCGCCTACTGTCTACTTGTTGCCGAGCTCTGTCTGGATCTGGTTTTCCCGCTTTGCCGGGTGTATGATAGGACCCAAAAACTTTAAAAATCAAAATATAAAAAATAATTATTTCAAAAAACTACAATATATGCATTTAACTCAAATAATACTGAATGAGACATAGATGAGGTGTCGTCCTAAAAGAAAAAGACAAGAAAAAGAGAAAAGAGATAAGAAAGGAACAAAGAAATGAGCAAAGGGAAGAGAAGAGACTTAAAAGAGATAAAGAGAGAAGGAAGAGAAGGGGGGAGGATGGAGGAGGAGATGAGAAGCAGTTAGTTAGTCACAAGACCCCAGTGAGCTGAAGGTTTCCCCTGCTGTTTTTTTTTTTTTTTTTTTTCAGAGTGCAGCCAAGAGACTCTCAAACTCAGCTGAAGTGTCTGCTGGAGCTCACTGCAAGGGAGAGGAGGAATCATGAATCAGCCTGTCAGTCAGTCAAATAAAAGGAAACTCGAGTGATAGGGAAAAGAGGGGATGAAGAAGCGTGTGCAGGTGCCCAGCGGCAGAGCTCCAGGCCTGCTGAATTAGTTTAATTAGGTATGTGCTCCTGGCTGGCCTTTTTCAGCTCTGCTGCACACATATTCCCTCTACAGACTCCACGTCTTCAATCCCCTAATTTTTCTCTCTCCTGGCCGTCATCTCCATCTCCTCCCTCCTCTAATCTAATCAGAATTCCTCTTCACTCTCCATTCCTCTCACAATAGCTCCATCATGGGCCAATGGGGATTGTAGGTGGAAAACAGTGTTCGATTATATCCGGCTGGTTAACTAGTAAATATGTCTGGACACACAATCAATTTGCTGTTGTCAATGTCTGGCAGAGCGGCATGATATACAATGTAAAGGCAGCACAATTGTTTGTTAGCTTTACTGTTCTTAATCATTTTATGTCCAGTTGGACAGTGTGATCTCAAATCAGTGAACCCTAAAGTATAATTGATCATCATGAGGTTTATTCTTTGGATGAAGTGACTGGGTTTTTAATAAACTTAAACATGAGACCAAAGAGCTACAGAGTGTAAATGGCTTACTTGTACATAGTTCACTCTGAATATTAAGCAGTGGTAAAAATAAAAAAAAATTAAGTATGAACATATCACCTACAGCAACACATCTGACTTTCAGTGGACTGAAAATAGGTTTTTATATCTAATTACCTATACTTTGGTGAGGTCTGTCAACAAATGTGTTCACATTTTGACCTACGATACATACAGTAGTCCACAGAGAGTGTTTGCACGCCAACTCCACCACTTAATGTATCTGGGGGGGGGGGGGGTCAGTCCCATTTAAGCAGTGTAAATGGTTCACTCATAGCTAATAACAGCAATGTGTGATTGAACCACTTAAAAGGATTAAACTGAGGAATGAAAAGGCATTCTCTTTTCCCCCTCTTTCATGTTTTAAAAATCTGACAAAAAATAAATAAATAAAACAAAAATCCAGAATGAATATAAGTATAAATAAGAAATAAATAAAATAAATAAAGTATAAAAATACCTGACAGAATTAGATACACATTTATTGTAGACATCAATGAGAACAATTAAACAAACCCAGAGTATCTTTTGTAACTGCTCACTGTCTATCATATATTTTACATAAAACTTATTTGAAATTATATCAAACAAAATATCAGTGGCATTTGAAAACAAACTGTGATATATTTTTTTTTTCTAAAAACTAACTTTTACTTTGTGATTTACTTTGGGATCAATTGGTTACATAAAGTCAAGTTCCCCTCAGGTTCACACAACAGAGGTCTATAAAATACTCAGAGAAAGCCAACCATTAGCATTACTATTCACATATATAAATATCTAGCCGTTCACAGATTATAATTATGATGATTAAACACATGTTATTACATATTTGAATTTTCTTTTTAGCTCTGAATGTGTCCAGGAGGTACGCCAGAAAAAGCTTTACCTCTGCAAGTTCAACTGTGCATTTCATCAGCACAAAGTAGAAAATGTGTGTGTGTAAGCAAGGAAACAAGAGAGGTGTGGAAATGGTAGGGAAAGCAAGTGACAGAGTGTGTGTAGGTTAAAGATGTGGGTATTTCAGAGTCAGTGAATACTGTATGGTGTGTGTGTAACCCATGTGTGTTACCAAGTATGATTCTCCTGGAAGTATTTTTGAATGTATTCATATAAGTATTTGACGAGATGAGCAGCAGTTTGATTGCCAAAATGGAAACAAAATGGATAAATGCATATGGTGATTCAAACAAAATACTATTCCTCCATTACTGCTCTCAAGAAGAGCCATCATAAATAAAACCAATTTAGAGTGGACCAAGATGACCCATTATCCATCATCTTGTCACCAGCATGCATATTTTCACATATATTTGAAACAAATGCATGCTTTTTATAAGATTTAAAAAAAAAAAAAAAAACATCCCTTATCCATCCCTCTCCATTAGGAAAAGTTAAATGCCTTATGTCAATCTCCCCTGACTGATAAAGATAAAACTAACTTCCCTGCATATATGCCTGCAATGTGCATCAAACCATCAGAAAAAAGCACAACCTCAGCAGAAACGGCATCATTCAGAGATTTTTCTTTTCCAATATGGCATAAATGGCCTTGTAGGCTTTGACTGACGGTTTCTGAGATTCAGTAGAACGTCACATACTCCATCGGCTTCAAAATCAGCAGCCACTGCAAGAAAAAAAAAACAGTATGCAAGCAGCAATTACAGTGAGGTGCCACAGGGCACACTACTGAGCCCGCTGCTGTTCTAAACTGCACCACAAGAACACAAAATGGTTTTGACCCTTCTTAATCTCTGCCTTTCTCTGTAGTTTTTTTCTGACCCGTGGGAATTTTGAGATGACTGTGATGCGTTCAGGTGAAGCTAATCGGATTGTCATCACTCAGATGAGTGGACCCTGCCAGCTGCCAGTAGCCTCTGGTGGACACTGTCCCATAACTAACATCAAAGTACGCAACAGTCACTACCAAAATCACACTAAAGTTTGCAGCAACAGTGAAGTCCTCGTTAGCACTGTTAGCTAGTTTTGTAAACTTGCAACCTCTATGCAGCAATGAGGGACAAAAGAGTTTAGGTGACACAGTGTGTGGTAAGCTGTGCACATTGCAAATCGAGCCTTTGACGGAGCACTGCAGCTGTCAAGCAGGAGCTCTACCATGTATCCGTGTCTGATTACAGAAGAGCCTCTATGTCACACGTTCATGTGATACAGGCCTCTGCAAGATATGAAGCCAGACTGTTGCGAAACAACAAATTGTCCTTTTTTGTCTTGTTTGAGTCAATGTGCACTGCAGTTAAGCCCGGGACCTTTAATTCCTGCGAAGATTTTAGTTTGTTTAGCTAAAATTCTAAAAATCACAGCTTGTGTGTTTTAGGTTACTTATTAATATTAGGGAACTTCTGCTGCTTAGGGAATTAATTTTTACACTCATCTAGAGAATAAAATATCTGTCTGCTAACAAACAGAATATGTCTCTTAGTGTTTCCTTCAATTTAATTAGGTCATTTTTTGTCATATGTATGAATGAATCATGCCATTTCAGCAGTGGACACAGAACTACTACGATCAGGGCATTTGCTAATTGGAAAACTGAAAGTCACATAGCCATCAACTGGAAGTATGCATACTGACAAATCACTGGCAATCACGGTAACAAAGGGGAGCCATTTTGCATATATTACCATCAGATTTAACACAGCAAAGATGATGGATGCAGGAGGGGCACTGACAGCCTGGCATTTATCGAAGAGTGGGACATACAACAAGCCATGCTACAGGATTAGATTGGGCTGCAAATTATAAGAAATTAGTAAGAGGGGTGGAGGTGATGGCAGTATGCTTAGGCCACACGGTGCAGATCACACCAATCAGAAAGCGACTAGAAACTACCTCCCGATCTGTCCAGATCTCTTCCCCAGGGCTCGGCCATGCTAGCACATCGGCAATGAGGACAAATGAGTGTGTTTCAGTGCTGACATCAAGCTGGCATGAGGACGAGGGAGCCATGTGACTGTGTGCCGAAGTGTGGCCTGGAGATGAGCCAGTCATCGCTGGCACAGCGGCGGCTGCTGCCCGTCTCTGCCTCTGTGCCATGATGGATGGGCGGTCAGACAGCTGTTTAACTTCACAAGATTTACAGCCCTCCTGTAGCAGCTGTCAGTCCAACACCTATCAGCCTGAAGTAAATCTCCTGTCTCCTGCCTCTCAGAAAGGAGTGTGAACTGAGGAGCCACTGAAGCAATCGGCTGTTTATCACCTGACCTCCATTGTTCTGCCATAACCGAGGCCAGGCCAACCCCTATCACTCTCCTGCTGCTCCTCTTTCACTTTCAGTCACTTCTTTCCCCTCCCTCCTCTGGCCTCTTCTGCCTGGGGATGTGTAGTATAATTAGGCTTTTTGGGATTCACCAGACACAAGTTGAACAAATCTTATGGGGCATTAACATGACACATCCTTGAATTCAAACATGCTGGGGTTTCCAGACACATCCTAAAACAGCTGTGGTTGGATATTTAAAAGTTGGCATAAATTGGAAATTCACCCTTTTTTCTAAAATGTGTTTCTTATCTTATTGTGTATAATTCATATATGTTTTGTGTTCTTAATTTTTAATCAAAATATCAGACTTCTTTCTGGTGACTTCTATTCTTTCTGAACATATTTCACTCATATGTTCACCACAATATAGAAGGAAAAGATCTATCGCTACCTCGCTTTCATTGCAACTTCAAAAAAACTTGCAAGACTTGACACAATGACCAAAGATCTGCATGTTGCTCTAAATAGGATGTATTTAAGCACAGTGTTTCAAAAGTACTGCTGCTAAAAATATCGAATAAAATGGTCTACCAAGAAAACTAGTGGCCCCATTCCTATTCCTGCTTCCCTTTCTTTTAACAATCTCTCTTTTTCCCCTCCATCTCTCCATTGCTTTGTAATCCACGTCCCCTGTGCACAGCTGGGAGGTCACTGGGCACAAGGAGGTGGATCAGCAGTGGCTGCGAATGTCGCAGTGTAAAGTTATATGCCCCGGAGGCTTGCACAAGCTCACTATTGATAACACTTCCGCCCTGGTATTGCGGACAAGCTCAGTAGTGGTTTAATTAGCCCTGTGCTTTACAGTAGCTGCTACACAATTTGCACCAAGACCCTATTCGGAAAGGTCTTTAAATTCACTCCCTCTAAAACACTGATGCCATGTCCTTAATCATGCAGACAGACATCTTTGGCTGTTGCTTCATGTCTTGAAAATGTAATGTTTGTCAAAACTAAAAAAAAAATCAATAAGCTGCGTTTAGGATTAGAATTTTTTAAAAGCATTTATGACATGGCATATTTTTCAAAAACAACGTGTTTTTTGTAGTCGCCATGGCATGATGCCACAATGAGAGCAGACGCTTTGATTGTGTTTCTGTAACATAATGACTCTGGAATTATGGAGGATGTTCTGGGACAAACTAGGCCTTAAAATCAAAAATACACAGAATATGCAAAACTACGGAAAACTATGGAAACCTGACCCGGTTAAAGGCATCTGCTATGCAACTATGCAAATGCAGTGTAAACAGAACACGACTATGGTGAAGCGGGGAAATAAACTGGAGGGCAGGTCACGTGAACTTGCACTTAGTTTATAAGACAACAGGAATGCTAGGTTGCACGTAGAGCAAAGCATTTACTCTGCTCATATCTGCCCACCCCTCCTCCTACTCGCTCTGGCATCTGGCACCTTCTCCTATTCTGTAATGCCAGGTAATTACCTACCCTATCTGTTGCTGCTTACCCCATTCTACCTACTCTCAAAACATTCACGAAAAGCAGTGGGCTCCTTTAATTATCTGCTTTCTGCATCACTCTGGAATGGGTCCAAGTCTATCCCTCTGGACCGCCTCAAAATAAATCAGGGATTCATACCAAAACCAGCCACGCTTATCCATAACGCAGCATTATTGTATGTCGTGGGCTGCGCTGCTAATGTTGAGTACTGCGGTTCAAGCTACACAGTGTAATCTGCGGCTTCAAAGGCTGCCTGGGTGACTAGCGAGTCTGACCTGGACCTCTTGTAATGATAAGTGCCTAAGCGGCCTTAATCACTGGTTTCACACCATTGCGAACGTGCACAGTGTTTGAAAGCTTCCCAATGACCTGAGGTCCATTAACAATTCATTTGGGTTAGCAAGTAAAGTTCATCCGATGCCAATGAGTGAAATGGAAAGGAGGGTACAAAATAAATAAAAAATTACTTCCCTGGAGGTGGAAACAGACACGAGGATCTCAGCAGTGACCTTTTTCCCAACTTATCATCATCCAGAGAAGTGATCCCTAGCATTTTTTTCCCCGTCTTGCTTTGGCTGGCATGGGGACTGAGTCACACGTCAGCCTGGATTAAAAGCTGCCTGGTACTCCAGGCCGTGTGTTGCCTTAAGAGAGACCGCGTGTTTGTGCATGTAGACGAACTGGGCATGCGTGACCTTGGACCTTGATAGAATGAGCATGATGTGTGAACAACATGTGGCCATTGTGCATGCATATGTATTCACCTAATGGCTGCCTAAACCCATTCTCCACACTTTCCTTGGTATCCCAATTTGCTTCAGCCTAAACAAAATTACATTCACCGTGTCTAAACAAAGTCTTAGCTGATTTCTGGACTGCCTAGTGACTTAAGAGACACAACAAATTAGCTATGAGCTCACACAGATACAGTCATGTGACTCAGCTCAGCACAAGGGCTTTTCATTGACGCCAATCCTTCATCATGAACACTGCAAAATACAGGACAAATAAGTGAGCTCCACCAGACAGAGGGGCAGCTCCTCCGGAGAACTAGGCATGCAACCTTCTTCCCAGACATCAGTGAAATGCTTTGAAGTTGTGGATGTCTGGCCTCCCTTAGGGTGGATCGTTCCTTCACCCTCCACAGCATCAATAGACAGCCTTCCACACTGAAAGGGAGACTGTACATGTATTGCACATCAAGGATCTGTCCATGCAAGAAGTGCTGAAAAGTGAGACAGCCAAATAGCAGGAGTCTGGCCAGTGAGTCAGAAAGCAAACAGAGACAAGGCCTGAATCTTTCTGTAGCTCTTTTAAGTGTGTCTTCCTGTGACTACGGTGGGATGGGATGGATCTGTGTCACATGTTATCAGTAAGTAATGATAGCCTGCAGCACCAATATGCTAAGGAGATACCATAGGGCTATACAAGTACACAATATCAGAGATTCACCGGTGAGAAGGCCTTTGCCTTGTGATGAATGAGTTGATGAATTAATAACTTCTTTACATACAAACTTAAAACAACTGTAAGAAAATAGTGTATAATTAATATCTAAATTAATTATTATTCTATTTTATACAATAAAAATAAAACGTACTTCAAATAAGAAGCCTTGGACAAATGAAGCAAACTTTTTCATCAAAAAGTAACTGATGGAGTTTGAACTTCACATTAAAGGGGGGGTGAAATGCTATTTCATGCATACTGAGTTTTTTACTCTGTTAAAGAGTTGGATTCCCATGCTAAACATGGACAAAGTTTCAAAAATTAAGTTGTACGTTTGAAGGAGTATTTTTGTTCCAAAAATACTCCTTCCGGTTTGTCACAAGTTTCGGAAAGTTTTTTTCGAGTATGGCTCTGTGTGACGTTAGATGGAGCGGAATTTCCTTATATGGGTCCTAAGGCACTTCTGCCGGAGGAGCGGGCGCTCCCGTATAGCAGAGTAATGAGAGGCTGAGCACAGCCTGATCAGAGCGAGAGCGTCGCGAAAAGTCACAAAAGAAGTGTGTTTTTGGTTGCCAGGGCAAGCCAGCCCTGCACAGATTACCAAAAGAGAAACAGCATTAAGGGACCAGTGGATGGAGTTTATTTTTAAAGAGCATCAACAGAGTTGTGCAAGTGTTTTTGTTTGTTCCCTGCATTTCGAAGATGCTTGTTTTACAAACAAGGCCCAGTTTGACGACGGATTTGCACATCGTTTATTTCTTAAGGATAATGCAGTCCCAACGAAAAAGGGTCACGATCGTGTGTTGGAACCGCAGGCGGTGAGTAAAACTGCTTCAAATATCTCTGTGTTGTTAACTTAGCTGTCGGCGTGTAAGCACATCAAGTAAACAACATGCGATGTTGTCATCAAACTGCCCTTTCCACATGTACAGCTTAAAAAAAAAAAAAAAAAGACGACATCAAGTGGAACTTAGTCATTTTCTAAAACCGCTAAGCAAATATACACAGTTTCAGTACATACCACATAGAGACGCCTTTGCTGATGCTGCTCTTGTTAAATTTCAGCCTCTGGATCTGTGTCACAGCTTCCACATGCTCTCAACACAAAAGCCTACTGGCGCTCGTGATTCTTTAGCTCCACCCACACGTCACGCCTCTAGGCGCTCGTGTTTTTCCAGGAAAAATCGGTACAGACTATCTTTCTCTTATAAATATAATAAAAATAAAGACTTTTTGGAGTTATGAAGGATGCAGTACTACTCTATAGGTACTCAAGATTAACAGGATATTGAGTGAAAACGAGCATTTCACACCCCCTTTAAACTGCTTCTGTTTCACACAAACACCGGCACAGACGTGCATGTTTGGCTAGAATCGCCATGATCTCGTGCATGTGGATGCGGAGCCATGCGGAAAGTTACACCACACAAAATAAGTTTGCACGCACTCAAAGCGAACATCCCGCAACACCGCGATGATCTCATATTTTCCGTGCTCCCCTTAGCGAACGTGTTGAGTATAAATCAGCCTTGACACAGAAAGGGAACGATGGTCGGCCAGCTGGGGTTCGTCTTTGGGAGAAAAATTTGCAGATTATTATTTTTATTTATAGCTTTTAATTTAAATGTGTGTGTGTGTACTTCTAACATATTTGGTTGGTAAAATAAATGTTGTAAATTCAAATCAGAGAGTCTTCCGTCATGTGTCTGGAATGGATGTATTCTTGAGTGTATAAGGTAACAAATAATATAACAAGATAACCTTGTTTGAAATGGGTTTGGCTAAAAGAACATTTTGGTTTTGTCTATACTACTAGGTACTTGTACTATATTGACTGGGTTAAATAGAATGGAATTACTAAAAAGAGACTAAAATACAATTTTCATTGACTAAAACTAGACTAAATGTCATCAGTTCTCATCGACTAAAACTAGACTAAAAAGAATATGAACGTAACAAAAACTAAATTTAAAACTAAAACGACAGATTCACACAAAGACTAGACTAAAACTAAAATTAAAACAGGCCGCCATAAACAACACTATACAAAACTTAAAAAAACAAAATACATATTCATTTTTAGAAAAAGTTTCATTTTCTCAAAATCTTTTGTTAAAAATAACGTGAATAAATTGGTAGCGTTTTTAGAGAGTTAATCAAAGAAAAAAAGTAAAAAAAAGAAAAAGAAAGTTAGTGAAGATAATAGCATTTGCAATTAAATTTCCATGTTATTATTTATCTATTATTTAATTTATCAGGATCATCCCCTTGGTCCTAGGACAAATAAGCCTATCAACCAAAACCAATAAATAAAATAAATAAAAAAACAGATAAAAAAAAAAATTACAATGAACAAGTGTAGACTTAAATAGACTGTAATTTAGTCTTAAGACTTAAGTGTAGGCTGTAATTGACACATCACCACAGCAGCCGTAATACTGATCTCAATAAAAAATTATGCAGTCCTAATGTATAATAATGCATGTTTTCCTTTTGTTTTGTGCTCATCTCACATTAGATAAAAGTATAGATCATCATGCAGCTTAGTAAGTCTAATTCACACCCAGCATGAGCATTACAATGGAAGACATCATGAGGCAATGTAATGATGAACTATTATCATGCTAATTGCAAAATGCTTTAAAAAGTAATTAATTAAGCAACACACAAACAATCTGACAACTTGTCAGTTACCCAACACTGGGTCACTGTGCGAGCTGCACCAGGCAAAATTCAATCCTAACAAGACTAGACATGTGCCGGTATTCGGTAATGCGATATATCAAGGTAATGAATATGTACAATAATTTTTATTGTGGGCACTTCTAAATAGTGAATATTTATATATTACAAATTATTCCGAATTTGGAATTCATTTTAAGAATACATTTCCCATCAACTGGTAAAAATGCACAACACCGCTGTATGCTGCTTAAAAGAAGCTGTTCTGATGTAAGCAAGCACGCATGAGAAGCACAAGGGGGAACACGTGAGAGATGCACTGAATGAAAGCACATTCACTCTGACAGCAGATGGCGCTAAACTGCAGAAAATGCAGCAGTTACCCTGGAAACCCCATAAATAAAGCATCTGCTCTACTTTCTAAAACGTATTTAAATGGTTGTGTTGTTCATCACATTGGCAAATACTTAAATATTTAGACTTAACAGGCTATTTATTTTCAAACTTTTTATTTTAAATTTGACTACAACATACCCTAGATATTGTTTTGAAAGTGTTTTGATTATTTATTGTTCATTCACACTTTAAATTAGGGCTTTATTAGTTAACATTAGTTAATTCATTAGTTAACATAAACTGCCAATGAATTATTCTTCTGAACATTCATCAATCTTAGGGTGTACTCACACTGCCAGTTTGAACCGTGCCCGAGTGCATTTGACCACCAAAGTGTGGTTCGTTTGACTAGTGTGAATGCTCCGAATCGTGCCCGGGCGCGGCTCGATTAGCCGGCCCTGGCCCGCTTGGAAGAGGTGGGCCAGGGCACGGTTCAGTTGGACTCAGGCGCGGTTCGCATGCAGTGTGAGCGCTAACCGTGCCGGAGCACGGAAAAGGACGCTTTGCATCACGGTTTTGCGACGCTCCAAAACCAACATGGCAGGGAAAGGGTCGCTTTGGTCTACGACAGAGGTGCAAAACGCATAAAAACTAAAAACTGCAAAGTCCTTGCTGCACTTCAGCTGGTACCTTGCAAACATCCTCATACGAGCAGCATGATTACGTGAAAATTTTCGCGCCACTAAGGAGACACATCTGTTTAACAACAGGCTGTGGACCAAACAACACAAAATTATCCACAAAGAAAACAGAGCGATGCACTCCATTTTGTTCAGAGAGCGCCGCTCTTCCTGTTTATCCCGAAACCGTCGCACCATAATGACGTAAGCATGCTCCGGCACGAATGCTGAAACCCTATATGTGAGTGCAGGCCAGAGGAGGAGTGGGAAGGGGGGACAATCGTACTCGGGCCCGGTTCATGGCAACCGTGCCTAGTGTGAGTACACCCTTAGGCATTCCAATATTTAATAACACATTGTTAAAATCAAACAGTTGCAACTGTGTCATTTAATGAGCTAACATGAATTATTATTATTATTTTTTTTATTATCATTATTTTTTTTTTCTGTTGCAAATGTAACTATTTCTCATCGTGAATGTTAATGCATTAACTAATGTTAACTAATGAGATCTTATTGTAAAGAGATACCCATTGGTCTTTATAGTTCTTTTGCACTTTAATCTGTGTAAAACTTTTAACTTAATATATTTGTCTGTATTGCTTTATTGCATAGTTATTTTTGTTATAAGAAAAAAGTTATTAAACCTGTTATACTATATTATGACCACTTTTGTTAAACTAAATTTAAATACCGTGATAATACAAGTATACCGTGATAAAAGCATTAGCAATTTATTGCAACATGAAAATTTGTTACCGGCAGATCCACAAGCATGACTAACTGTGGCATTCCTTTTAAAACGGTTCCTCATACACAGATGCCAAAAGGACAGCACAAAAGGACAAAGAATAATAAATCAAATAAAAACAGCACAAACAAGCCAGTCAACCTTCATGTGTACAGACAGGGGAAGGAAAAAAAGGAACACCACCTGTCCATCAGGAAAGCCACCAGCTTTCCTTCCTCCCTCTCCTTTCTTGAGCCCTTCCTCCCTCTTTTCTTTCTCTGAGCCCAATGACAGCCAGCGATACTCCTTATCAGCTGGTGAGATGAGATTTAGTTCCAGGCCTAACACTCATGGGAGGCTATTGATAATGCTGGTGCCCCCTTCTGCTCTCCTCTCATTTTCCTGAAGTGGGACCTGCCTCGCTTGTCCAAATCCAAACCGCAAGCATGACAGCAACTGCAAAACTGATTTTGAATCAGTGCAACAGGGTGAAATACTGTGTTCCAGCTATGGATGAATAAGATGAGCCATGCAAAACCCAGATGTGCATTCTGGCAGTGGGCATCCCCTTAGTAAAATCCCCTCTTTTTCCCTACAGCTACCTGGAAGGAAAGCTAGGTCAAGCTCCTGGTGATGGGCTGTGATGTTGTTTTGACATCCTTGCTGCTGCATAGCTGAATGAATAATCGATGGTGCTTGAAAACAGAAGGCATTTGATTTATTTTCTTATTATAGCACGGTTTTAAAAATGCTCATGAAACTTGCATGGTTTATAGGTACAAAGCTGCAAATGGCACAGACCGGCTAACATGTTCAAAGCAGTGTTTTCCATTACTGACCCATATCCCCATGACCGGGAATCATTTAATGGTCTTCATGCACAGAGCGAAACCATCTGCATCTTTGTGTCCACGTTTTTATAGCCTCATAATTGGTTCCAACAACTGTCCAACTAACCTATTACGCTGACAGACAGCAACTATTATGTGATATTGATTACTCAAGCCTTTCAATAACAGCAGCCCTTTCGTTTTGATCAACCTAAGAACTGGAGTTTATCTAGAGCGTGTCTCGGTTGTAAACTTTAGGAACAGAAGTCTGAATATAGCCTACATTTATCAAGACTCAATTTGACTGATTCACCTAAGCTGTTACTACGCAAGGGACTCGTATGCAATTAGTGGTGTTAATCATATACTAATAATAAACAGTGAATTTAATTACATCGATGATGTATTGTCTTCCACAGCCAGTGCTACTGGATTTTCACACACCAGAGCCCATAAAGATTTATCTGACACCAGCTCACAATCGAGTTATCCTCAGTTCTTCAGCCTTGGTTGCCCTGCCACGGAACAGTTGGTGATAGAGCTAATAGAGGGTTGCAACATGGCAACAGCAGAAAAAGACAACAGATGTTCAAAAGGGCGATACCAAAAGGATATAAACATAGTGTTTTGGTGGCTTCCTTCTATTGATGGGCTGATATCCATTAAAGCTGACCAATGTATAGGAGGCTATAGAAATTAAATTGGATTGTCATATACTCACTCTCATGTTCAATACCTTTACAGAATTCTTCCAATGTAACAAAAAAAAAAGATGCAATGAATAAATAAATCTGTCAATCAAGCATCATAAGCAACATTTTACGATAAGATTGTAAATGAAAAATATTTGTAAAACATTTATTAGTCTTAGGTTATAATGTTAATATTAACATATGCTATTGTATTGCTAATAAAGTGAAAAGTTGCATCGGTCCATATTTCATGGACCTCGTCTAACATGAACAAACAATGAACTAATGTATTTATATTAGCTTATATTAACAAAAAAATAATAAAATGGTGGAACAAGTGTATTGTTAGTTAATGCATTAAGTAATGTTACCTAATAGAATGCTATTTTTACAATTAATGCATGTTACCATACAATGGTCAACAAATAGAATAGAAGTCTACATTTCAAGTCTTCTAGGGATTGCTTTTGCAAGGAACGGACCAAAATTTCATTTGAAATGTATGAAATATCTAGCACAAAGGTTTTTTTTTTATTTTTATTTTTTATTTCTTTTATTTATTTATATCTAGATTATGCTGTTTATCCGGTTCACAAAACTAGCCTGAATGATGTGTTCACAAAACAGACTCATCTGCTACTCATGTTCAACTGGGGAAAATTATAACTGAAAAACAACAGAAATTTATGATTGCAGAAAGCATTATTCTTATCACTTTCATGATCATTTTTGGGCATTTCAGACCATTTGTTAAGCTTAATATCTTCAGGTCAAGATGCACTGTCATCACATGGACAAAAGTGACTAGGAAATCCCTAAATATGCCTTCAACAAAAGGAAGAAAATCATTTTGGTTTGGAGCAACATGACAGAAATTAATGACATCATATATTTGAGTTGCCTGGGAGCAATTTTAATGTGACTTGCACCATAAAAATATTATGTGAGGAACTTGATTCGTAAATGACGATGCATAAAAGAGGCTCAATCTTCTCAAAACATTCGATATGTCCAGAAACACTCTCACGCAGGCCTCCGCTGACATTTCAAGTCATGCAAACAATTTATTCAGACCATATGTTTACATGTATCCCGTTCTCTGTGAACTTGGTTAAAGGGTCAGAAGGACATACCCTCCGAAAATTCGTTCAACAGAAGCAAACATTTTATCAGTTCAGAACCCATTCGGAGGATAAAACAGCCGCTTATCCAAACAAAAGGCTGTTTTATTCCCACGGCTTTTCCATCTCTCTCTCTCTCTCTCTTTCTCTCTCTCTCTCGTGCATCTGAGAGCCGCACATGGCATGACTCGAATTGGGGCAAATCAATACACACAGCGCCAGTTAGTAACGCTAAGCTGGCACGCAGGTGTTCAAAACCATTACCAACGAGGGATATTTAAAAAGCCACACTTCCGAGGGCTTTACAGTAACACAGAACAGAAAACAACATCTTCGCTTATGAGTCAACACCATCCGTTTACTTCCCCAGCCCCGCGCATCACCTGCATTTCTGAAAACACATATTCTGATGACAGAAGCATCTGCAGAGACACACAGAAGTGCTCTTACCTGTGTTTGGGGCTGAAAGAAAGCGCGCGTTATCCCCACTTCTCACAGGAAATTGTTCGTTTGTCTTTCGTATAGTCCAGAAACGCGAAATGCGGCGTTTGCCCTCCCCTCTCGCTGCCGTACAGACGACGACCGTGTGAGCGCGTCAAGCCGCTCAGCCTGCATGAAACGCCACAGCAGATCTGCCGCTCTATGCGCGTTCTCCCGGTAGCGGTTATGAGGGCGCGGTCAGTGGAACACCTCACCAATCATCCCGCGCGAGCACTTCTCCTTCCAGCCTCACGGACGACATGATGACTGCGGCACCGGTCTCAATGTGACTTACTTTATCAGAATCTGGACCACCGGCTATGTCCAGTTACTGCGTCTCATCCATCCCCCTACTGTCCCTTAATCCGTTTAAACCAGGGGTCCCCAACCTTTATGGTCTGCCGAAACCCTAAAATATTTACTTTAAATACTCTCTTGAATTAAAAACAGGTTTCACATGGCTCAATAAATATTCATAATAACATAATTAAAGTGTTAGTTTTTGTATTCATCCATGCATTCATTTTATTTATTTATTTAATCTTTATTTTGTTGTTGTTGTTGTTTTCGTTGTTGATTTAATATTGCATTTCATTTAAACACTTTTATTACACGGATCTGTGGAATAGGCCACTGATTGGTCAATCTGAGGTTTTAAGTCAAATATTTATTAAAAACAATTATTGTTGTCCATTGCAGTAGCCTACTTTTGATTGGTCAGTCACGGATTTCAAGAGTCAGATATTTAAAATGACTGTTGTCCATATACGCATTGTACGCTATTATTATCTGTCATCTACTTTGTCTCTGCTTTAGCCTACCAGTAAGATAAATTAATTTCAGCTCAAGTCAATGTTTCATGTGTATCTCACAATTATTATTATTATTATTATTCATATCTTTTTTATTTTTTGCACAAATTACTGAATATACATTATATAACTTGCTGTAGTCGATGTATCATAATCAACCTGCAGTTATGAACATTATGAGTCTCTACAGGGCATTTAGGACTATGATGTTTACATATTTCTGTACTTTCATAATGTACTGAATTCAGTGAAGGACTTGCTTCTCAACAGTTGATGAAGTGCTTTCTTTAGACATGCAGGTGTGTAAATATCTTCCTGGACATATAACATCTGCCTTTTGCTTTTGTTCTATGACCCATATGATCCTTAACCTATTATGGCGAACTAACAACAACCCCAAATGTACTCTGGTGTGTGTATGTGTTAAAAAAAATCTAAGCAGGAATATCATTCATGCTATAGGTAGTTACTATAGTACCTACTGTATAGAACTTCCTCTTGAAATGAGCCACCTGCTTTTCAAATGGCTGCCATGGCCTTCATGAGACAGCAAAATGTCCATTGTTTACACACTTCCGAGTCTCAGCGGAAACAGCAGGTCATCTAGGTTTTGTTTGCATGCTACTTATTAGGTATGATGTATTCAGGCATCCAACTCTATTGACACACTGCTTTTTGCATAATATTCGGTAGAACACTTGTGTGGACACTGAGTTAAATTTAAGGTAACCAAACCATGTACAGTTGTAATTGACTGACGTTAGCTTTAGCAGTGTTTAATTGAGAACCGGTGTTAATTTCTGTTGTCATTAAATACTGTAAGAATGAATAGGGGAAATACATTTTCTGGTCTTCAAATGAGACACTGTTCACCATATCATTTTATTACAGAATTTAATCACAAAACAAGTAAAATGCATTTGCTAATGCGTATGGATTCATGCACTTGATTATATTAACTAATGCTTTGGGCTGCTTTATAAGTTAAACGTTTCTAATGTTTTCTTTTTTGCTTTTATTTTGTACTTAAGTCATATAATATTAGGTATGTATCATCTTTAAATGCATTAATGTTTAACAGATGACTTTACATTTGTGAGCTTTGTGTAATGAGCCAAATACTCAAACAACAGCTAGTATGATTAATGGTATCTGTGAAAATTCCTCCATGTATTACCCTCAGCTAATAACCTTAAGCACAAAGCATGGACCTCAGTTGTCTGTTCAGCCAAGATTTAAACAAAAAGGCTTCACTGCTTCTTAATGTTTTAAAGAAATAAAACATCTATTTGGCTGTTGAATCAAAGTCATGTGGTGTGACCAACATTCAGAAAAAAATAAAGATGTACCACAGATGTACAGACATTTGTGATTCATAATAATGAAAATAATAAAAATGCTTGTAAGATCATTAAAACTGAACCAAATAAAATAATGAATTAATTAACAAAGAAATACATTTTCATTTTTTAAAATGTGTTATTATATTACAAGATTTTAATTATTATGAATCACAAATGTCTACATCTTTGGGGAGTCACATACAAAACTTGTTACAACCTTGAATTAAATTCAGTAAATATATATATAATAACAATCATAATACTAAATGCTGAAAATTATTATAAAAAAATAACAATGTAAAAATTTAAAAAGGTGATACACCTGCATATAAAAAAACAAAAATAATCATAAAACATGTCATGTATTGTGACTCCCCACAAAAATGTACTGACAATTATGAATTAATAATAATTAAATAAAAATAATTCAAGTGATGATAGTTTTAAAATAATTAAAATTACATAGTTAGATAGATAGATAGTTTCGTTTTACTTAATACATTTAAAATCATTAAAATGATTATTGTTGTAAAATAATAATGAAAAAAAATTGCAAAATAGAATGAAAAAAAGGTTGAAAGTGCATTCCTGATCAGATAGCAATCCATTATATCAAGCAAATGGCATGACTGTTAAACAGACATAGGTTAAGCAGGCCTTCACAAAGCACAAAAATTGAATGCTTTTCATTTGACATTCCTGTCTCATTTCTGAAAACGCCTGTGAGCTCTTGAGCATTGCAACAAGTGCCTGAAAATGACTGAGGAGGGGGGCTCTCTATCTTACAACATCAGATGGAAACCCAACCTCTCCAAACTGTGCCTTACCCACTTAGGTTCTTTGACTGACCTGCCTCATCTGTATTGAGATGTGGCATCATTGAATAATTTGCAATTATTATTATTGTAGAAGTTTCCCTTACTCCCGTATAAAGCCGTTTCTTGCATTCTTTCGCTTCTCACGCACTACTTTGAACTTGGAGAGCCATTATGCATGAGAGGCTCCATCAAAGCAAAACATGCAAATGGTTGAGGATTTTGTGGATATGGTTAAGCAGAGCGTGCAAGTGTGTGTGCGTGAGTTTTCTGAGGCTGGCGAAGCTAATGATAGTCTGTTGTGGAGTGTGTCAGAAAAGCCTCATTGTCACTATAACTTGTGTTAAACGATCACAGGGGTTTAAAACCTGGAACATGTGGACATGGAGACCTTGAAGCCTCTTCGAGGCCAGAGAGCACAGCTGTATGGAAGACATATTAATGCAGAGTGACAAGGACATGGGACATAGACTATCTGTCTCACTCTCTCCCCCTATCTGTTTCTCTCCATAATGTGTGGTTTCAGGAATAGCCACACTAACAGAAGGACGGCATGACGGGGACCTTGGAATGTAATCATGTCATTACCGTGTGAGTGAAATATGAAATAGTAGGAGAGTGGGTGAATATTTACTGGCCTGAGATGGCGATTGCTTTAGGGGGGTGACTGATCATGTAAGCATCATCGTATACGGCTTTCTGTCTCCTTGTCACTATTGTGCCCTCTTTATTTTTAACAAAAGCGTTCTCTTTCTCTCACAGTCTCTTTCTCTCACACACACTCACTTTGTCTTTCGAAGTCGCATCTCTCAGACTCACGCAAGCCACAACACAGATTTTGAAAAGCGGCCAGTTGTCTTTGTGCAGTCACAAGCGTTTCCCCAGGGCTGGCTGTGAATTAACTCAACACAATTGGGAGATTAAAACACACAAGAGCCTGCATTTAACCACTTCTGTGCTCTGAGCAGAGCAGGATGCCAGCGAACAGGCTCTTGTGGTGGGTTTAGATTTGGGTCATCAGCTCGGTGTGGTCTTATCTAAATGCACCAAGGCGATAGTACGCCAGAGGAGCTCGGGGCCTTCCGACTCATTATTCAGCAGTTCATATCAGTTTATTAGTGCCAGTGTAATTATGCCGCAAAATCGCGCCTCTTAGTGCGGTAAATACTTATAAATAAATCACAGCCCATCTGTCATCTTAACTGGATGTCAATTAGGCAAGAACGCAGTGGCACATTTTTCATTATGTGAATTAACAGTAACAAGATCAGTTGTTTTTGTTTCAGGTGGTGCTGTGTTTTATGACAGAGATCTAATCGCATGATGGGTTGTGAAATATTCACAGTTAAAGAATTAGCTCTGGTTTAAATCATGAGCGTGATTTTGAATTAAATTGGCCACAGACCAGGAAGAATCGAATTTGAACTGGAATGACAGGAATATGAATTACAGGAACTGTATTTCAATAAAATCTATCTATCTATCTGTCTGTCTGTCTGTCTGTCTGTCTGTCTGTCTGTCTGTCTGTCTATCTATCTATCTATCTATCTATCTATCTAACAGTGACGTACTGTGTTTTAAAATAAGGAGGCAGTTTTATATATATATATATATATATATATATATATATATATATATATATATATATATATATATATATATATATATATATGTACAGTACTTTCTATTCTGAGAGTGTATATATATATATATATATATATATATATATATATATATATATATTAGGGGTGTAACGGTTCACAAAATTCACGGTTCGGTTTGATACGATTCACTGGTGTCACGGTTCAGTTCGGTACGGTTCGGTACGTTTTAGATACAGCAAAAAGAAAAAATTGGCAGATAAATTTCCTTTATTTATTAAACCATAACCATTATTTATTAAAACTAACAAAGTATGTTTTTTGTTTTGTTTTTTACATTGAACAACGAGGGAGCTATTCTTTACCCATCTTCTATGGTGTTTTCTTAGCAGCATACTGTATAAAACAAAAACAGCTCCTTATAAAAAAAAAATTAAAATGTTATATTGTTGTAGTAGTTATGAACAAATACAAAGATGTAACTTTTTATATGGAACTCTATAACTCTTTATATTGAGTGTGTTTTTACTCAATTGGTTCTCTATAGGGTTTATGTTTTTTGGAACAAAGCAGGAATTACGGTCTGGCTGAAATGGGCTAGTGAAGGAATATTGTAGGCTAACGGGGCTCAATTACATTAAGCATGTTCTTAAAACCTGCGTTTTCCACTACAGAGTAAGGTGCTCGCTCACTCAGTACGTGCTGAAGGCTCGTTGCAATATGGCTAAAGGGTCTTTCACACAGGACGCTGTATGCGCGGCACTGGACCCTGGGCTTAGCGTTGCCCTTCAGATACAACGCGATTTGCGCTGCACTATTCCAAGATGAAAGTAGGTTGAGTTTTCAAAACTACCCGTGCATACGTTCTATTTATAACAGTTCTTCTATCTAATAACATGCAGGCCTGTTAATTGTATCGTACTGCTCAGGAAATTCCGACACAGTACCGTACTAGTCCATTTTGATTTCCGTGCTTGTTTGGATGCCCCAATCGATTGGTAAAGTGCACCCAAACACCAGACCTGTTGGTTATTGGAGGATCTTCTATTTCTGGTCTGTTAAACGCATTGGCCATTTTGCAACGAGCCTTCAGCGCGTGCTGAGTGAGCGAGCGCCTGACTGAGTAGACTAACATACTGTAAGCATTTTTAGTACGTTTTTTTTCTTCTTCGGGGGTGTCAGGGGCATTGCCTGTTAAGTCGTTTGGGTTATTGGACTACCTTGTTGAACGCATCTCACTATATTTCAAATTTTTTTTTTTTTTTCAAATATAATTATTTAGTCCAACGAACCGTTCGGTACATAATGCGTACCGCGTACCGAAAGCCTCGTACCGAACGGTTCAATACGAATACGCGTATCGTTACACCCCTAATATATATATATATAAACAATGGTGTGAAAAGGGAAAAAAAGTCCAGTATGGGCAGTCCTGTGGGCGAAAATGCCTTGTTGATGCTAGAGGTCAGAGGAGAATGGGACGATTCAAGCTGATAGAAGAGCAACTTTGACTGAAATAACCACTCGATAAAACCGAGGTATGCAGCAAAGCATTTGTGAAGCCACAACACGCACAACCTTGAGGCAGATGGGCTACAACAGCAGAAGACCCCACCAGGTACCACTCATTTCCACTACAAATAGGAAAAAGAGGCTACAATTTGCACGAGCTCACCAAAATTGGACAGTTGAAGACTGGAAAAATGTTGCCTGGTCTGATAAGTTTCGATTTCTGTTGAGACATTCAGATGGTAGAGTCAGAATTTGGCATAAACCGAATGAGAACATGGATCCGTCATGCCTTGTTACCACTGTGCAATGTGGTGGTGTAATGGTGTGGGGGATGTTTTCTTGGCACACTTTAGGCCCCTTAGTGCCAATTGGGCATCGTTTAAATGCCACGGCCTACCTGAGCATTGTTTCTGACCATGTCCATCCCTTTATGACCACCATGTACCCATCCTCTGATGGCTACTTCCAGCAGGATAATGCACCATGTCACAAAGCTTGAATCATTTCAAATTGGTTTCTTGAACATGACAATGAGTTCACTGTACTAAAATGGCCCCACAGTCACCAGATCTCAACCCAATAGTGCATCTTTGGGAAGTGGTAGAACAGGAGCTTCGTGCCCTGGATGTGCATCCCACAAATCTCCATCAACTGCAAGATGCTATCCTATCAATATGGGCCAACATTTCTAAAGAATGCTTTTAGCACCTTGTTGAATCAAGAGACTCTTGCCAAACATCTTATGCCAATCTCGCCCACGGCCTGGAAGTTTCACCCCCTCCTTCCTTCGAAGGTATGTTGAGTCGAGTCTAACCTCGTTTCTAAGTCTTACCTGGCTGCAAGTCAAGCAGCTGCCACACTCCATTTGATGGCAGTGCTTCAAGCCTACCAAGGGAGCTTTTGAAAGAGCTTGAAGAGGGAGAATGTATCACTCCGGAGGCTATGAAAGAGCTGTGACAGGCAACGTTCAATGGCGGGGATTTCACTGATATTAAAGAAAAAGATAAGCCTTTTCTTATGGATGCCCCGATCTTCAAGAATGGGCTGTTTGGAGAGGTTGGTAACCTTGGTGGTGGAGAAATTTAGGGCAGCGAAGCAGCAATCAGCTGCTTTCTGCCAGCTGATTCCTTGTGGGCCCAGAGAAACGGAGTGACGTCAGCCGTCGGTGGTGCGCTTACATTCAACATCCTCACACCACCAATGAGTCACTTCACAGGAATAGCCATCACCTATGGCACACACTCGTAAGGATTGGCCCACAAAGCTGACACGTTCTTGCTAGCAGCGGGGCCCAATGTTCATTCTGTCTGAATAAATCCTGCCGTGAACACACTTCAGGATTATATACAATGAAATGCAGAACCTTTGACACATGCATTTCCCATGCTTAGGGATGCCGCAAACTTTCCGTGCTTGGACATTCTAACGCATGTGGAGACATTACAACTGCACACGGAGGTCTTGAGACCATTAATGCTATTTCTGGCCGCAAGGGAATGCTTGTCTGGCATTCCACAATGGGTGTTACGTACAATTTGTCATGGATATACCATTCGGTTTCTAAAAGGCCTGCCTCCTTTCCACGAGATTCCTCCCACGATTGTGAGTTCAGAAGAAACCACAGTGCTGTGACAAGAGATGCCATCTCTACTGAGAAAATGGGCTATAGAAGAAGTACACCCATTTCAGGAGTCAGGTTTTAACAGACACTATTTTTCAGCTAACTGCCCAGTTGGTACAGTTCTGGAGTTTCTACAAGCAAGGCTCTCTGCAGGGTTGTCCCACTCCACGCTGAAGGTTTACGTGGCGGCCATTGCGGCCTACCATGTCCCTCTTGATGGTCAGTCTTTGGGAAGACACCCCTTAGTTACACATTTCGTCCGTGGTGCGCTGAGGCTGAGACCTCCAGTACGGTCCCGTATTCCCCGTGGGACTTGGTTGTGGTCTTAGAGTTTCTTTGCAAATCTCCATTCGAGCCGATTTGATCTCAGACAGACATCTGACCCTTAAAACCTAATTAAAAGTTAATTACCTCTCTGATGAGAGTAGGAGATTTAAAGGCCCTCTCAGTGGCCCCTACTTATCTTGATTTTGCACCTGGCATGACCAAAGAGTTCATATACCCTCGAGTGGGATATGTTCCTAAGGTTCCCTCTATCACACCACAACCTGTAGTGCTGCAGGCCTTCTGTCCTCCTCCCTTTCAGGATCCCGACCAAGAGAAGCTAAATTGTATGTGTCCAGTTCGAGTGCTGGACGAATACGTCCACAGAGCTGCCCTGTGGGGAAAAAAAATTGGACCAATTGCTTGTATGCTACGGTCCCCCAAAGATGGGTTTCCCTGCTTCTAAGCATACTATTAGTCACTGGATAGTGAAGACTCCTTGAGAGTCTTCCCCCACTGTCGGGAGCCAAGGCTCACTCTACACGGGTATGGGGGCCTCCAAGGCCTTTCATGCCTTCCACTTTTGCAAAGTTCTATGGCTTAGATTTGCCAGTCACTCCAGGCGCTACAGTCCTCTCGTCCTAAGCTGTGCTCTTCGGATACACACTAGTCTGGCAGCGAGGGTGCATCGCTCCCCGCAGCGCTTTGACGCAGCTCGAGTTGCTTAAGAGGAACATCTCTAGGTCACGTATGTAACGCTAGTTGCTCGAGGGAACGAGACGCTGCATCTCGAGGCCATAGCCCTGGCACCCCTGCCGGCGCTTGCTGGTACTCGAAGCTGATGCCAGCTGCGCGGCTCGTGCCTTTATAGCTTCCTGGTCACTTACGTCACCCTGTCCGTGTTGTCACGATCTTCTATAAGACAGATTAGATATGATATTCAGAGTGGCTCATGCTAAACGCATTCCTCGTGGCGCTTCGACACAGCATCTCGTTCCCTCAAGGAACTAAGGTTAAATACGTAACCTAGAGACGTTTATGCACTGTGAACTAACAATGAACAACTGTATTTGTATTAACTAATGTAAACAAATATTAATAATACTCAAATAAATGTTCATTATTTGTTCATGTTTCTCATTAAAACATTCGGATCATCATCATAAAAGCTTTATAAAGTGCCAAGGTACACAAAGTTATATTTTTCATTTCATCACGCTGAATGCTCACTAAAAACATGACGCAGTCATCACGTTTTCAGACCATTTCAAGTTTTATTTTGATGTGACACAAAGTAGTGGTATGCTGCCTTCCAGGCATGTTTTTGAGCCCGTAAGTCATGATTTCATCCTTGACTCGAGAGTTTGTAGCATTCCAGGTAAGTCACGCCAAACTTCCTGAGCGCAAGGAATTGTAGCTAGATTATTAATTTTATTGCAACGTTATATTGTCCTAAAATCTATTTTTCAATGTGTACCACTGCATCCATAGGCAATATTATCTGTAGGTGCTGCCATTGTTGTTTCGCGGGATATGTGACATCAGAGCTCGGAACTGGGAGTACATCGATCTAGTACGAGTTCATGGGTGCGAAGTCATGGGTTTGACTACTGTTCCAGTGCACTTTCACAGGTATAAGGTTGGAAAAACACGGGATGCCTGGAACGTGGCATAAGCTGGAAAGTTTGTTTACTTTATAATAAGTCATTTAGATCGAGAGCTGCTACAAAACAAGAGACGGGATTTATTGCACGAACCAATCACATCTAATCATAACCGATCATATGCAATTATAGCACGACAGAGGCATTGCCTCCTCTCACGTGACTTTCCCCCATTCTTCACAATGAAAACACAGCCTTCAAAAGTCACAACATGCTGGTCTCTTTAGAAAGTCTATTGACCAAAGGAAGGCAAGCCTCCACTGTAACTTTACCTGCGGGTGTCGCTGTTGGACAGTGTTACTTCATCTATCTATCTATTTGGGTTCATTACACTTTTCAAAAATGTTTTTGGAAATTTTGTGGAAACTGAAATATTTTACTCAGGATTCTTTGATTAACATAAAGTTCAAAAGAACAACATTTATTTAAAAAATAAATCTATTGTAACATTATAAATGTCTTTACTGTCCCTTCTGATCCATGTCACAATTCTCTCTGTCCATATTTTAATACTTTTTTCAAACTTTCAGATAAGGCTTTCTTAAGTCAGCATTCAAAGTTAGTTTTAGTAAAAAAAAAAAAAAAAAAAAAAAAAAAAATATATATATATATATATATATATATATATATATTTATATTTTAGAATAGCTCTGAACTTATTTTTCCTTTCCTATCCTAATCCAAATTTGATTTGAATTCACAAACTGAAAAGATTTTAAAAGGCATTCTCAAAACAATTCTGAATGACGCACAACCCTGGCGCACATAGGTGTCAGCGTATATGAATGAATGGAAACCCTGCAGTCAACGTCTGGCGTCCAGGATGACTTGACTTCACCCAAGGACCTGGTCTTGAGGAGCAATGGAAACGAGAGTGAGAGAGTTAAAGAGAGAATGATCAATAAAGAAGAGACAAAACATTAAACAGAATGGATTGGGTCTTCCTTCACCTAGTCAAGAAAGACCCATACTCCCTGTCACTCCTTGGCACAATCTCCAGGGAACCGCTCACAGAAATACAGCCCGACTGTGCTTCACTTCACTCCTGATAAGCCACCCCCCCCCAAAACACACATACAGACACGCACATAGAAAACAAGAGCTTTTTATGTAATCTGCCTTGTCTTTTACAGGCCTCCTTGCCCTCGATCTGCAATGTTTTGTAGCCAAAGTTAGTCAGCCTATTATGAAAACAAATCCCCAAAAGCGACGGTACAGCTTAATTTATCATCAGTGAAACACAGTGTTCAACTTGTCCTGTCGCTTTTGTTTAAATACCTTCACACATTTTCCTATTCTTGCTAAAAATCTGCCACCTTATTACAAAAGGCTCTTTGCACCATGTGTTCTGGCCTTGTGCTTTTTGTTACATTCCAGACAGCCTCATATTAAAGACTTCAGTTTTGTTATTGCAACAAAGATATTTGACTTCCTTACTTATAGGTCAAACGTCTTACATCGTGCACAGAACTGTAGTAAACTAGGTTATTCAGACATTGCCTTAAAAGTACTCAGCCAGTCAGTTCCCTTTTCAGAGAATGCAAAGCAGGGTTTTTTTTTCTTTCTTTTTTTTCTTTCTCTCACTGTTCCACTGTCTCTATGGGGAAAGAGGCATGTGAATAACTTCTCATCAGCCTTTTGGTTTTAAGCTGCATGCTGCTATATTTCTTTTTGTAATTCAGTACCTTACGTTTTTTAAGCTACCACAAAACCAAGAACACAGTTGCACTAAATTAAATTTTAACAGTGCAAGAGTGTCTACAGGTCCATAAACAAGAAGTTTATATTGAGTAACTTAAATTTGAGACACATTACTGCCAGTTGCTTTTTGGTCCAATGAAAATAGTTCCAAATTATGTCAAACTTTATTATCTATTTATTTTCTATTTAAACCAATACTTTAGTTTTGTGATATTTGACTGCTGAAATTGTGTGGCTTTCTGTCATTAATAAGTCATTCCTCTGTCACTTAGCAACTAAAATAATACACTACTTGACTAAGGGTGTGTTCACATTAGCAAAATTTCATCCAAATTTGATCCATTGTCAATAGTGTAGAGATGTACAGTATGAAGCCCAGGTCACACAGAAGTCACTTTCAAACCAAGCAGCTTTCTGATGGTCAACACAACAAATTCATCTGACCAACTGTGAACATGTGCAAAAAATGTTTGGGGAACTTTCCTGCCCTCTCGCAAAACTCCTGATTGCATGGATTCCTACTGGAATGACTAGATTTCACCCGCAAAATTTACAGAGCAATGTTAATTGTGTCTGCACACTAAGGCGTTTGTCTCTGAAGTCCACAAGAAAGGTGACCAGAGTATGGACTTTGAGAAAGATATCAATGGCTTAGCGTGACATTTGGTGTCATTAATGCTTTATAATAATCCACCACAGCTGCAGAATCATTATAAGTTTCATTACCTGTTAAAATCATTAAATCATTACCTGTTTCAGGTCTGATTGTGGATATGAAGCATTCAACGTTTCATAGGTGAAAGCAAAGCAAACAGGAAGTAGGCTTTGATGATTTTCCACCATGACACAAACAAGGTGGAGCCAAAGTTGGACTCATCCATTATTCAGAGGGGAGGCAACGAGGAGTTGTCTGACCCGTTTTGGAATCCATATACACTGTCACTTTCAATCACCACTGTGGCCTGAGCATCCCTGGCATCCAAGGACCACTCCGGCAGCACTCCACAGGCTATGATTCAACACTGTTCCGTGGTTAGAGATGTAGGGTGCATTCATTTTCACGGTGCTCCACAAAGCTGATCCTGGATCAGTCCCACGCCACAAACGTTGTCCGTTCTAGCTACACTCCATCCGACCAGGTCAATCCCAGCTGCACCACTTACCAGTGACAAAAGGCAGTGGTTGTTTAAAGCAAGGGACTGAACAAATGGCAAATCAATATGCAAAAGCAATCAGCAGGCCAAGTGCTGAGAGAAAACACACTGATTGTAATGAATAGGTATTAAACCCTTCTGAATGCCAAGGCATATAATCTCGGGTGACTCATGCACAGGCAAAATAAGCTGAGCCAAATTCACAACACACGACCCCCCGTCCAAGTCAAAGGTCATGCTCTGTGCCTTTCCAATTAATTTCCTTACACTGGTTTGGTTAATGAACCTAAAAACATAAAATCCAGCTTGGTGGGTGATACCTAAAAAAAATGTGACCAACCTAACCTGTTTTGAAAGTGTTTAGAGCAAATCAGCACAAAGAATGCATGATTGTGCCCACCACCTCTTCTACAATGCAAAGGAAAATCAGCTCAGCCTACATAGAAATTAACTCAAGCAATTAAAAATCAACAGTGGATTTATCAGCCTTTAAATCAAACGCTTCACAACATACACTAATGCCCCAAATGAGAAGATAAATGACGTCTATACTTGATTTTCAAGCAACTTCCCTGCCTTTAATTCAGAAGGTCTACAGCACACACCGATGCCCCAAATTAAAAGATAAATGACGGTCATTTCAAGCTAGTTTCCTGCCTGCTAATATTTTGATGTATGCTCTCAGGCCAGAAATATAGGTAATGCACTGCCAGTGTGAGGTTCAGTTGAAAAGAGGTGTTACCCAGCATGCTTTGTGGCTGGGGTCAGATGAGAGTAAGTCTGATCTGATAACTCGCTAATACTATAGCATAATAGTGTACATTTAGGGGAGCATTCATGATTGACTGGAGGTCTACATTTCACTGTAATATCACATTGGGTATATATGTGTTACCATAATTGAGTTATAAACTGTATTTACAACAGTCAAGGTGTGTAACAGCTTATATATGTATGTACTATTCTTGTATTATTCTTGCTTGTATATTACTCACTATTAAGCACTGAAAAATGTGTGTGATTTGCTTCAATATTTGTAAAAGGCTATTCATATCCATGTTATTTTTCCTTTTTCCTTTTCAATAAAAAAAAAATGTGTTAAAAATAGTATGCTTATGATTAAGATAAAGTAAAATAATATCCTAACAAATACCAGTTTGCAACAGCAAGCAGCATAATGGACTGTTGAGTGGAAGTTCTTATGTTAAAAATAATGTAAAAATAATATCTTGTGATTTAAAAAGAGAGTCTTCACAGAAAAATAGTCTGTGAAGACTCTGAATGTGTTACTCCTTCTTAAAATTACTAGATGGCCTAGTTTATAGTGTGTAATTTGAGACACAGCTATATTGATGTTAGCTAACTTACTTAGCAAGGTTCTATTCGAACTGTTGCTTTGCCATGGCGCTAGTTTTCCTGAAACCCGTGAATTAAGGAAATCAAACATGTACTTGCGTTGATTTATAAATGAAAACAATGCACGAAACCCAGTATGATCTTGTACTTTCCTATGTTTTTGGCTTTAGGCTTCTGCACATTTGATGTCTGTTGGTGTGGATGATTCATCCTAACCTAGTCTTATTCACATTTAAATGTATTTATTTAGCAGGCTACATGCGTTTTTGTTCCTCTGTTTTCTCTGCTGTTGTCGTATCACATTTCAGCGGTACCACAAGGTCACTGGTAGCCCTTTGTGTGGCAGCCTGTTGGGTTGAGCACACTCAGACTTTCAGTCAGCCCACATTAACCTTGCTAGGCCGGAACAACAAGAGGAACACCAACACAAACAGGCACATACGCTCATGAGTCTACTAAACGCAAGATTCATCTCAGCTTAAATGGCTGTCTTTTTTCTTCCAGTCAGTCTATTTTCCTTTTCTTTCATCCTCAGACTCACCCAAACACTCATTTAGGATCATAAAAATCTCCATCTCAGCTTCAGTTTTACTGCCTGTCTTTGTCTTCCCAGTCAGTTTATCTATCTGCTTCCTTTGTTTGACACACAAAAACACATGCGATGATCCATATGCGCTCATTCACAGTCTCTTGTGCACACACAAATAGCACAATCTCTTTCTAACCCCCATTACAGTCATACAGTGAAGTGACTGACTTCATTATTCACCTTTTTCAACGCCCCCGCATTGCTGCCTCTCTTTCTTTGTCTTTCTCTCTCTCTCTCTCTCGGGTATACGGAGTCAAACGTTCTGTCGCCATTCCCTCCAACCTGCCATTTCTCACCTGTTAAAACACCCCCTTAAGACAAGTCTATTAGACCTGTGGCAGGATTCTGCAAATTTTACACACACGAGGATGAGGCCAACAATGACACACTGATTCTTTTTTTCTCACCCTAACACTCTTCTAAACCACAAAAGCTGTGAAGTTATGCAGAGTTGACGGTATTGAGAGATGCGACGATAGCTTTGACAACACAAGATATTGTCTTAAAAGATATGTGTCAGCCTTCGTGACAAAAGAAGGCTATGGCGTCCCAAATTCAGACTGGGCTCAGAGAATTCAGTTTATATCATATCACTCATGTACAGTTAGCGAAGTATAACGGGATAGTCAAGGCTGCTTTTGTGAGTCTTATCACACCTCTATAATTACTGCTATTAATTACACTTCCTACAAAGATTATTCCGAAAGCGATCGCTCCATCTTAGACGTCTCATGAGGGCGGAAGCGCTTAGAGGTCAACCGCAAGGTTACTACACCAATGTGCCATCACACACCAGGATAAGTTGTCTTTTTCAAGTCACACCTGTAACGCTGTCTTAACATTCAATCTTGCTATTTTGCATGACGATGACACCAATCTGCCATAGAAGACATCTCGGTGTCGATTCTGAAGTGCCCAAAAGAATGATGGTGAATGACAGTAAATACACCTTCAAGCCCCAGTGGAACTATCTTTCTCACCTCTCATTGCACCCTCGCTCAGCTGTCAATCACAGAGGTCAGCGCCGGGTATGACCGCCGTCATGGCCCGGCGGCTCTTCTCTTATGCTAATTTAGCCTGTTATCTGCCCCATGACATTTAGCTGCTGCGGTTACAGTGTGCTGTTGGCTACCGGGGTGTGCGAGTTGCATGATGTATGGCACACATGCATGCGTGTTCATGTTGGGGTAATGAGATGTCAGAGTGGTGTGTATGTGTAATGGTGTGTGTTGGAATCTCTGTTTACATGTATGCAAATGAGTTTAGTCGTAAAATGTTGAGTTTATAGCTTCAAGTGAAAGAAAATGTCCTGGTGCTGCAGGTATTTGGTTATAGAGGGCACAATGGTGGACAAACAACCTGTGAGTCTATTAGTAAGGTTGATTATTTTATCAGTTTGTACTTTTTAAAATATGTTTATTATACATTATATTCATTATTATTTGATTGATTGATTTATTTTTTTGTTTGGTCTTACACTTGATTTGTTTATTTGGCATAATGTCAGGTAGCCGTGCCCTCACTATAATGTCATTGGACTAAAGTAGGCTCTCATTGCATATTAATCATCAAGCATGCATTTGTAGTGACCAATTGTGGAAGATTATAAAATATTATATGACAAATCTCTCAAGGTTGACAAAAAAATCAAAATAAGCATTTCTTAGTTTTTGTGAAAGCAAACAGACCGAAAGAGGAGTTTTGATTGGCATTTGTGATTTCCATTTCCACGTTCTGTGTGGACAGAAAGTGCTGGTTGAATTCTGGAAAGTATACTGGCAAACTACTCTTACTATTTCTTTACATTTATCAGAAATACTAAAAATACTATGGTAGTATGCTATTTTCCAAACTCAGTTCTGATTTTGAGCGCTGCATTTTAAAAATGGCAGTCCAGTTTAGATTAGTACAAAATATGTGTCTCAAGATGACATTTCCAATCAGTTTTCATTCAGTTTTTATGATATGTAAATCATTTACGATCACTTTCAAAGAAAAAACAATAGTGAGATATGTTTTAAATGTTTTCTGATTAAGTCGTGTGTTTAATCAGAATGCCTCTGGATAAATGGAATGTCAAACAAATAGCAGGCTATGCCATTTTTATAATAGGCCAACTTTTTTATATTTAAGGTTGATTGATGACATTAATGATGGACTGGAGTCATGTGGATTACTTATGCATTATTGTTTTTAACAGCTGTTTGGACTCTTATTCTGACGGCACCCATTGACTGCAGAGCATCCATTGGAATGCAAATGATGTGATGCTACAAGTCTTTTCAGATGAAGAAACAAACTCATTTAAATCTTAGATGTCATGAGGGTGAGCGGCAGATTTTCCTTTTTGAGTTCAATTTTCCATCAACTTTTTCTTCCGTCCTTCTTGTAACTTTTTGATTTAACGGCACAGACTCTATTGGATGAGAACAGAACTGAGCTGAATGATTAAATCACTGAATCAACAATGAACTGACTCTAACTGAAAATTTGACTTTATTATTGTCCTCATTATTGTTTGCATTATTGAAACATATACAGTAATAATGTAAAAAAAATATTAAATTAATATAAATTAGCTTTAAAAAGCTGCTTTCATTCATCAAGCACTTTAAAAATAAAGGCGACTTCATTGTTGATGTTTTTAACAAAAGGAAGGAATCCTGCGTATCTAATGCATTGTACTGAGTTTTCATTATTTTTCTGTATTTTTCGGCAAAACAAAAAGGTTAAGACTACTTGAACATTTTGCATATCCCCATTACAGACTGATTGCACACCTGCACCGACGCTGTCATGCATCCTCTGTGCCTGCTGGTGCCAGCAACACAGCAATGTGTGTGTGTGTGTGTGCACGCGTAAATTTCCATCTAATGATCATGACTTCTACACATCATTCTTTTCTATCAGCTCACTGCCATTTAGTACAAATTACAGCCATCAGCTCCACCCACGACACATCATAGCCGTAGATTCCCGAGGGAGCAATTCTTCAAATCTTCTTCAAATCTTTCTTCCACATGCCCAGGTAAGACGTGTTCACCCACAGGCCAGCATGCATGAATGCCCACACTCGCCGGCCCCGGTTACCCAATATAACCCTTTCAGCTGAACCCTGGCCAGTCATAACTTGATTTAATTACTATCTCATTACTCTCTGCAGCTGCACATACTCCTTCAACTCTCCGTCCTTCTCCTCCAGGCTTGTGAATTCCGCTCAATTGCCCCGGTTAATGGAGAGGACCCTAATAAAGCATTGAGCACTCTTGGACGTAAAGCTCCTTTATACGCCCCGACATTGAGAGGGAAACTTCAGAGCCCGAATCGGCCAAAGCACAGCCTGGTTCTGTTTAGCGACGCTGGGTTTACATGAACACCAGCCACGACTGCCATATTTATAGACCCCTCCACCATGGCACGCTAATGCAGCCGGAATGAGCAGAGAACTAAAATCAGCCATGCACCCTCACGCCCACCGCTGGCGTCCGACTCCACTGTAATAGTTTCTATTTGTGGAAGAGGAAGGATATAAACAAATGCATTAGCTGTGTCTCGCCACAGGAACGACGGGGGAAAACAAGTCATAGTGAACAGCGGGAAAGAGAGGAGGTGAGGCGGTGGGTGCCGAGAGGAGTGGGGGAAGGCAGAAATGAAATGAAAACGTTGAGATTGGGATTTAAAACTGCAAAGTGGCGTGAACAGATAAGGGATGGAGAGAGAGAGAGAGTGAGAGGGAAGATGGTGTGAGTACTGTAGATCCAATCTCCAACCCTGTCAATCAGAACCGCAGTGTTTCCTGCCCACACATCCCTGCCCCTCTTACAGGCATTACACATGCAGCGAAGAGTGTCTTGTGTCAGCCGTATTGATCGTGTGCCAGAACGGACGGGCGGCCTCAGCTGATTGAATATACTGGATGGCTTCCATTGTGGAGCTTCATCTTCAAAGTGGTTCTGAAGCTCTGGATCAAACGCTGAGTGTCGTAAGTGATTACGGACGGTAATGATAATGACTTTGTTCTGTTCTGGATGACTGTTTGATGAAGTTTGTTAGGCTTCTTCTGCGGCTCTGAAGTTCAAATAGGCACACCAACCACTTCCTGAAATGAGTAAAATGGTTCCTGTCGTTAAATTGACTGTATAATAAAATCATTTGCTAGCTCATGAGCTCTGCAAATCTGTAATAATTCTTCTGGAATATCAGTACTAGGAATTTCTCACCCCTTGCAAAAAAGGTAATACTTTGGCTAGAATCCCGTAATACAGGTTTTGTTGCTACATTAAAACGCGGACAACTTGGTATTAGCCGCCATTGTCATCAAATATAATATAATAAATAAATAAAAGGAAAATGTAATCATCATTTACCTCATGACATTATAAACTGGTTTGACTTTTTCTTCCATAGAAAAAAAAGTTATGTGCAATAAAATCACAAACAAACTATAAAACACTATGTTAGTCTTTTTAAGCCATTCATTAGTACTGTGCTATGCAAAGAATCAGTGTTATCAACTGATCATTTGTGCTTGTGCATATTCAAAATCGGGGGCATTATTAAGCCAAACACCATTCATCATTGGTTCATAACCAAATCACTTCCAAAGATTTGCAATAAAGTTGTAGGGACTATTTTTATGGTAGCGTTTTTCATCTATTGGAGCTTGACAGCCTTTGATCCCTATATTGTTTTGTAGTATAAATGTTATACAACTCATAAAATAATAAATAAATAATATATCCTCACTGTAACAAAAAAAAAAAAAAACTGTTAAATGACAGTAAACTACTGGCAGCTACATTTGCTGGCATAAAGCTGTTTTTCTACAGTGTACCTACTGTAATCTGCAGTTTATTACTGTAAAAATATTACAGTACCATGCCGTAGAAAAATACAAGCTGTTATTACAGTTATATTAGAATTCCTACTGTAATTTAATAGGCTCTTTATTACTGTAAAATGTCTTAAAGTACTGTAGAATGGCATCTTAACATTGTAACACTGCTAGAAGCTAATGATTACGTACATTTTAAAATTAAATACAACTTAAAACTATTGAACACAAATTGCTCGGACAAGAGATGGCTTTAAGCATTAGGATTTTTATCAAAGCATTATTAATGACACTTCACCAGCGAGACTGGACTGAACAGAACCCAATGCTATGACTCGACATGAACATCTAGTTGCAGAACATGTGACTTCAGCTTACTAAATACCACTCAAAGTTCATGAGCTTTTTGTAAGACCTTGTCCTGTCTTCTTCGACAGCAACGTCACTCGGCGGGCCTTTGTTTCCCTCTCGTGGTCCACACCAATGAAGTGCCTAAAATGTAATACTAGAGAAATAAGGAATGTTAGGTGTGGCAAGTAAAAATTCATTGGGGTCCTACTGTGTTCGAGAAAAATAAAGAAAGAGAGCGGTGGGGTGGGGGGTAAAGAGAGAGAACAAGAATTTCTGAACAAAGCTGGGCTGAAAAATTCTGACAATTTTTATCTTTGAACAAACTACAATGTCCTTGTAGCTTTGCTTTCTATAGGTTTTGTAAGTTGCCTGCCAAAGTCTTTATTATACAGCATTCTACATACCGTATAGGTCACTAGTGTGAACTTTGACCCAATTCGAAGGGGAACCTAATGGTTTCACAATAGTAACTTTATCATTTTAGCATGAGCAGTGTTTTCCTATAAGCATGAGAAAGGTCTGTATACTGAGAGGTTCAGATTAGGATAGCACAAATTACAATTGGGCCAGCAATGATGACTTCTTTTCAATGTCAGTGAAGTGACTGGCCCAGAACGGAGCATGACATAAAGCTCCAACTATCTTTTCTGACAGGCTCGTCTTCATCTCAGTGACTCTTTAACTTTTCATTCCCTCCTCTGACCTCAATCAAGGCCTTTCATTTTATCACAGCGCAATTTCCATCGCAGATATAAACTCATTTGCGTTCATGAAGGTCAATGACTGAATGAACACAAACGGAGGGAGTTATCTGGACACGGCCGATCTTACAGCCGAATCTGATGTCATTATGAAGACTTGCTGTGGGACGACTCAGTAAATAAGCGGCTCTCAAAGACATCAGATGGCAGACGACTGACGCAAAGCAGGACGGAGCCGGTGAAGGACGGAACTGTGCTGGAAAACCTACTGGTGGGGGAACATGTTGTGCAGTGCACACACACATGTAATAATGCACTCCTGTAAATATACTCTTCCCAGAGCAACCACTAATGAATGTTAATTTCAGTCCCATGGTGTTGATCCAGTATGCTGATAAAGAGAGAGACGGTGTTTCTCTATGTGTGTGTGTGTGTGTGTGTGTTTGAGGCCTGTGGGAGCACCTAAGCATCTCGTGGAGCGGCGCTTTCATATTGAACATTAGTAAAATGGACCACAATGTCCGGCTTTCTTCTCTTGTCTGTAATTAAAGAGTTGATTATTAAAACGAAGCTGTGGATAATTCCCTTAAGCATGCTGATGTTATAACACAGAGTGAGGAGCTCCATGCAGATGCTCTAGCTGCTCTGTATCAGGTGTAACTATCAGAGGCGCTCGGGGATTCTCAGGAGACCAGCGCCATCCCTGACCTCTGCTGTGGTTTCTTTCTCCCTACTCGCTTACAAAAATCCTCCAGAAATAGAAGAATATATTGATATTCGAACTGGTGTGGGGTTATAGTATCGTCTTGCTTGTTCACAAAGTGATAAGATGCATTCATTGAAGCCTGCATTTACAGTCCACATGGCAGCTACAGGGTCAAAATGTCCTGAATTAAAAAAAAAAAAGAATGAATGAAAAGTGAAACCTATTGACTGTAAGTTACTTTACCATATCACTGAAAAAAGAAGAAGTAGATTTAGAGACAATGCGTGTAGTTTTACTCGGAAATACAGAGATTTTTTTAAAAGAAATTATTATTATTACAATGGATAATATTCAACTAAATTATTTTTATGTGTTTTATTTGTAAGTAGAAAATATATTGTATGCTATTTGTAAAGGAAAAAACAAGGCACTTTTTTTTTACTTTTTATGTTATTTTATTTATTAAAGTTATATATGTATATATTTTTCTTGCATTATTTTATAAAAATTACTATATTTATGTATGTATGTGTATATATATATATATATATATATATATATATATATATATATATATATATATATATATATGCATGTATGTATGTATGTGTATATATATTTATACATAATGTGTAGTTTATTTTTTAATACATTATTACAGATAAAATTGTCATCATCATAACATTTTGAGTAAAAACATTTGAATTACATTTAATTTGATTAACTGTATAATGTAAAAAAATACAAACATGTACATTATAATAAAAAGTATTTTATTCATTTTCTAATAAAAATAAAAACTGTAAAAAGATGCTCCCTGAACAGTCCATCACTTTTGTTTTTATTTTATTTAAATTTAGTTACATATACGTTTAACATTACCTTTCAAATAGTTTAGTTAATATTTATTGCATTATTTTAGTATTGCTTTTTTCCCCCACATGCTTATAGGAATTCTCAGTATATTTTAAGGTTAAAAAAAATAGTAGGTTGATACTCATGACCAATTATGTTTATATGAATAAACAGGCAACACAATGCCTCCCATAATGTCAAGAACTTTAGGGTCACATTTTGACATCACCTCATTTTTTTCAGTGAATTTGTGGCAACCTACTGTATTCCATTTTAGCATAAAATATACAGGATTTTTATAGTCTGTAAATGAAAATAAGAACGTCTTGACAGGCCACTAGACTTCTCACATAAGATGCTAATGGAAGTCTTGAGCACATAATGTAGCTTAAATGGCAGTGCTTTAAGCCCCGCCCACACCGCTGGCTACAGTTCATGAACAATAGCAATTTCTGCTCTCCAAGTGAGCAGAAAAGGAAATCTTTAAACTGTTATTCTTTTCTCTGCACTCCTGTGTTCAGCATACAGCTGTTTGTCTAGACAGGAAATATGTCAATAAGACTGTTTCCTCTGCAACATCCATCCGAGTTTGTCACATACAGTAATAATAATCCTCTCTGCCTCTAAAAATAATGACAAGCAGGCAGCGGAATATATCCATTTGATTAAATGTTCTATTTATTATACAGCATCAGAAAAACAAACGATTCATCTGCATAATAGAGAGAACACACACATAAAAACAGAAAGCAAATGAGGCAGCACAAGAACTTCTCAAATAGATTTCTCAGTTTAGGACAACAGCGCCTTCTGTTGGTGAGACATTGAAGCCTGTGATTAGAGATGGACAAGGCACAATAGTGTCTGCAACATGTCATTCATTTGACCTTCTCTTCTATTCATAATTCAGACGAGAATTAAAAAGATCAATGAAATCATGCAACTACAGGACTCCTAATTAAAATATCATTGTAATTTCAAAAAAAAAAAAATTGCACCATTGCACATTGATCATGGTCATAAATTATACAATGTAAAATTTGTATTTATTTTTTACTTCTTGATCATGTATGCATAGGTGACAGATTACACATTGTAATTGGTTGTTTTAGTCCCATTTCATCCATCATTTATTTCTACTTCTACTGAGAGGATAAAAAAAGGGTCATGAAAAACTAAATTTACCTACATCAGAAGTGAACTTTGAGGAAAAACTAAAATAGTAAAAATATGTATAACCTCTTCAAATATTTGTTGCGACTTAACTGGTGCTTTTTGTTTGAAATCCATGTGCTATTTTCAGACCAAAAACCCATGAGAGATTAAAGTATAGAAGAGTTCAAGAGAATGGATCACCTTGGACAACAAACGCATGAACACACACACACACACACACACACACACACACAGCTCTGGAGAACAGTGCAGCTCTGTCACTGCTGCTGCGCTTGCTTCTGGATTCGCTCCAGGATGTTCCTATGGAAATAGAGAGGAGAGGAACGTATCTAATGCCAGGTGATGGATCTCTGTTCATGAGAAGGACTTAATGGAGAGGCTCTAAACCACGAGGTGAATGTGTTGGCAATATACATCTACTTTTCGAACCCAGTCAAAGGTGGACATCCAAAACCTCATCCTGTTCCTCCTGAGAGCCGTCTGTGATGACTGTGGAGGTAAAGACATAATGAAAGGCTGGGAAAGAGTCACTCAAGTCACTGCGAGTTATTATCATTGTTTACTCTTCAAAAGATGAATAGTGCTAAGACTTGTATGTATACTAGACAGGATAGGGATAAAGACCACTAGTAAAAATAGTTAACATTTCTTTTTCTAATTCTAATAAATAATTTTCAATAACAATTACATTCCACTTGACAAAGCATATTTTTACAATATTTTATTATTATTGTAAGGCCATGACAATGCATGTACATTTACATTAAAATTGTGTTGATTATTCTAATTAATTATTGTATTAATTAAATATTTTGAGTATTCTTTGTAGAATATTACCAATAAGTGCAGTATAGTTATATTTTGCATTTCCTAATAAAATGTGCATTTTCTAATAAAATAAAATAATATATATTTAATAAAAAAATAATAAAAAAATATTTGTATAATAAAAATATATTTTATTCAGAAAGAACACACACACGCACACACACACACACACACATATATGAATTGAACAAAAAAAATTAATTTAATTTTAAGCTAAATAAAGGGGTCATTGGAAATAAATTTAAATTATTAACATTTTCATTTTATTTAAGTTGAAATACGATTTTAATGTTGGACCCCACAAGTGTAGGTGTTGGGTTCTATAGCTAGTGTATGGTGTGTGTGTTTTGTGTTCAAGTACACTTGTGTGTGTGCATTTACCCGGGGACTCTGCTATCGACTCTGTCCTGGAGGGCGGCGGAAAGCTGAAAGAGCGTGTTGCCTTAAAGGAAACGTCATTGTGACAACTGATGCTCTGTGCCCGCCTGCGGCACTCGATGGCCAAACGACTGCAGCAGTCTTTATGACAGCTCACCCCACACACTGAAAAAACACACGGGAGGGTCACAATGCCGCTTTTACACAAGAAACAGATAAGAGGGAAGCATTCTACATTTGCTTTCATACCTTTGCATTTGTATCGCTGTTTGTAAAATCCCCATATCTGTAAGAATTAGCATACAATAAATAAACCACAATGACAGAATATATGAGAAATGGATTTTGGGTGCTTTAGTTTAGCTCATTATTTGAGATATCATTTGAATTGGAACTATATGACTCTTATGGATAATTGGAATGTACAGAAGGTTTAATACATTTACATTACTGTCTGAAAGTTTGGGGTGGATTTTTAAACACACACAATCCAAAATCCAGTAATATTTTTGAATATATATTTTTTATTACATGTTTATTCAAGGATTCCTTGATGAACATAAGTTTTAATCTTCTGTAACATTAGAAATGTCTTTACTGTCACTGTTTTGATCAAGTCAATGCATTCTTTAAGTATTAAAGTATTAAAATATTATATAAAAAAGCATTAAATAATAATTAAAAAAAACTTAATGACCCCAAACTTTCAAGTTTATGTAGTGCATTTAATTTAGTTTTTGAAGTTATTTCTTTATTTCTTGTTTAATTGCATAAATGTCATATCTATATTTCATGTGAGTAAGCATATAATATTCAACATTTTACTAAATACCACTTATTTCTTTAAGTAGTGAAAAGCATTAAAAAAGGAAAAAAAAAACATAGAATAAGTGTAATTTATAGATTTTATGGAAAGAGCTTGTCAAGTTCAACCAAAACTCTGAAGAAAATAGAAAACAGGTTCTGTGCTGTGTGGTGGGCCCTGACGGGAAATTCGAAAATAGGAAGTGGTTACTATCTCCACCCAGCTACCAACTGTGAACATACTGTTCACAAACATCACAAACATCTTTCCCACAGACACATCCTTAAACCAAACCCTGCTGCACTCGCACCCAAAACAGCACAGGCACCATAAACATCTGACAGCGGAGACAAATATGAACGAGCGCAAGCCATAAATACGATATGCTTCCGAGTGGTAATAAAATAGGCATTATGTGCATCTGTGCTTTGTGAAATAAACACAGATCTGGATGTCTGTTTCTCATGACGCGGAAAAGATCTTATTTCATCTCATGTGTGGGCTTCCATCCCGTTGGAGATGAAGATAAAGAGTTTGAGGCCCAAATAAATCATGCACTCACCAAATGAGAGCAGTGCCGACACAATGAAGGCTTCACGCTGCTCGCCTCTGTAAACGTGTGAACAAAACCCATCTTACAGTTCTGTAAGGAGCTCGCCTTTGTGAAGTACTCAATCATCTCCTCCCGGCTAATTTTACAGTCCCTGGGAGTGAAAATGAGAAAGAGGAAGATGGGAATTTTACTGTACTGTAGACTTTGACAAATGGGGGAAAAGAATTAGTCCAGTTACACTGGACAGATGTCTTGATGAACCCACTGGTTTTGGTCCAGTTCATCAAACTTGCCAAGGTAAGGGAAATTCCTTCTGATGATCTCGAACTCTCCTTGGGAAATGTAGCCATCACCATCGGTGTCAAAATTTCGGAAGACTGACTGAAAGTAAGACATCCTCCAATTAGTTCTCTTTAACCACGAGTTAACTTATTACAAGCCTCTCTGGAATAACTTGTCAAACTTCTGCAATATCACATTGTTGATTATTATTTGTTCAGCTCAATGGCACGATAGTGGAAATGATATTTGTTTTAAATCAGCCAGTGCATAAACAAGAAGTTAGAATGTAACTTACTTTTTTGACACATATTGGGATTTTTTTCTTCTTCCAGTAATTAATATATTTGCAAACAAAAAGCAGAATAAAGTGGTTTCATGTGTCCAAGTCATGTTCCTTTTTTGTTTTTGAAGAAATTGGTTGAATGAATGATTAAATGAAGGTCACTTGTTTAAATTCTATATGAATCAGTTTTTGAATGAATTAGTTGAATGAATAATTCAATGACTCAGTCGATTTGCTCAAAAACACTGCTTATTTTTTTTTTTTAATAAATCAATTGAGTGAATGATTCAATGTCTAACTCATAAGGTCAGTCACTTGTTTTTTATTTTTTTATAAATCAGTGTTTTTGAACAAATAAGTTGAGTGAAAGATTTAATGACTCACTCGTTAGGACACTCACTTGTTTCATTCCAGATTCATTTAGTTTTTATCAAACAAACCATTTCAATGATTCAATGACTCCATTGATTTGTTAAGAAACCCTGCTTCATTTCTTCTTTTAAATGGACACATCTTTTGAGTGAATGATTCAATGTCTAACTCATAAGGTCAGTCACTTGTTTTTTTAATAAATCAGTGTTTTTTAACAAATAAGTTGAGTGAAAGATTTAATGACTCACTCATAAGGTCAGTTTTTTTCCCCAAATGAATCAGTTGAGTGAATGATTCAATGACTCAGTCAATTTGCTCAAAAACACTGCTTTTTTTTTTTAAATGAACAAATAGGCTGATGAAAGATTTAATGACCATTCATGAGGACAGTCACCTGTTTCCTGATTTAATTAGTGTTTTCAAATGAATCAGTTGATTGAATGATTCAATGTCTCAGTCAATTGTTTAACTACTGAATGAATAAGAGTGTTCGAAAGCATCAACTGAGTTAATGATTCATTTACTAGCTCATAAAGAAAGTAATTTGTTGCAATTGAAACCAACAGAAAGAGTCACTGAAAACACAAACTGGCAGTCTGTCTAGAACATGCAACAAATCATTGCTGTATTTATTATAATAATGACCGGCTTACTTCATTTTATCCCTAAAGAATACTATTTGCAACAATTCGTTTATTTGAAAACCAAATTATTCAGAAAAAAAGATAAATTGATTGAAAGTAGTGCGGGTCACATACCTCCACCATTTTTTCAATGTGCTTGTTGATGATGGCTGGATCCGCTTTAGGTTTGACTGAAGATGCCCACTGTTCTATTAGAGGAGACTGTGACTTTGAGCTGGAACTCTAAAAGGCCAGAAATCAATGGCGTATACACTTAGCAAGTGAAAATAAGGCACCAGCAGATATGGATAAATGACTGCTGTCCATTGGTTGAACAGAATAATTACAGAGTAGTGGTTCAGGCTCCCAGCTGCAAGTCTACATAAGTGGATTATGCAGGCAACATGGGAAAATTAATCTGTCAAATTGTGTCATGAGTGGTTGTAATTGGTGGTTTCTACCTCATCGCGACCACTGATTTGCTATCTGAGCAGTTGATATGTTGGTGGGGTGACTCACTGGTAGTTTAATACTGCGAGGCTCCCTCTGTAGAGACAGCTGATATATCTCGTCCTCTGAGTGGTACTGGTCCAAGGACACCTGGACAGGAACAGAATAAATGTAAATCATGAACAATAATTGGAAATGAACATGGATTTGATAAATCCAACTTCCATGTCACTCATTTTACTATTAATTTACATGGAAATGTAAAGGAATCTAAAAAAATATTTAAATTATATTTATTTCCTTATAAGATTATACAAATAATTGTATATATTTAAATGAAATAAAATAAGTAATAAAAAAAAATGCAAATGTTTTTTTTTTTTTAATTCATCAAAGAATCCTGACCCCCCCCCCCCACCCCCTCCCAAAAAAAAAACACCAATCAGCATATTAGAATGAATGATTTCTGAAGAATCACAGCAAACCTGTTCCTTTGTTTAATAGACTCACTATAAGTAGATTCAGCAGGTCTGAATTGGCTTCTATACTGGGTGGGGTGCTTTGAATGAGCGCCAGCTCTTCCAGGATGGCGTACAATTGATGGGTCTTGGTTAGGTTGACCCTAGTCTTCTCTGGGTCAAGCCAATCAGGCAGGGCCACATGGACGGCAATCAGGTCCTTCAAATGCACCCCAAGGATGGGGAAGCGGAATCCCGAACATTCCGAGAAACGCTGGCGGTAGCGACTGTAGTTCCCAGAGGAGGTGACCAGCTCCACCAATCCATCAAACACCTGATTAAATGCAGAGAACATTGATTAGGATCAAGCCCGGTGCAGCCGAATTATGAGGAAAGGGGATTTTTACAGAACATGGGTACAAGATATTTCTGCTCATGTTTGGTTGCCTGATAACAGAGCACTTGACTTGAGTATTGATATTTCTGTGCAGAGAGTTTGAAAATGGCTCTCAATCCACCTACTGAAAAGTGGACTTTAAGAATCTTATCTCTCATAGCCAGAGTTGGAGTGTTACAGCTGTTTGTTTTTCTTGCCAGTATTGGAGGTGTGGCAGTCCTCACCTTGCGTGTCTCGCTGCCGATGAGCGCCTGCGTATCCTTGAGTCTAGCAATGGAACTATTGCTGAGCCCACCCACTACAGCCATCAGTGTGTTGAAGTTCTGCAGCTGCAGTAGCCTCTGCACACACACACACACACACACACACACACACACACACACACACACACACACACACACACATACACACAGTACGATACTATAAGACCAGACCTTAAAGTAACCTTAAACCTTTTTTTATTAATTAATAAATTGTTTTTTTTTTTTTTGTTATCAGAATAATCATGTCATAATTTAATTGAAAATTGAGATGAAAAGTTGCAAGAAGATCTGACCTTTTAAATATGTGTATATATTTTGTATATATTTTATATATATTGTTTTATATATGTTACAGTTTAATATGTATAATATGTACGAATGCCTTTGGCTTTAATGAAAGCATTATCAAAGAACATCTAAATTCACCCCCCCCCCCCACCTCTCTCTCTCTCTCTCTCTCTCTCTATATATATATATATATATATATATATATATGTGGCGAGTGGGGCGGGGCCGAGAGGCGTGGGAACGAGGAGTGAGGCCAGGTGTAGTGATTGGAGATGAGCTACACCTGCGCCCCACCGCCAGTATCGAGTCCCACGTACGAGATGGAAGGATATAAAACTGGAGCGACTATAGTGAAGGACGAGAGAGGACCAGGCCTGGGACATTATTTTATGTTTTGGCTTTTATTTGTGCGCGTCAGTCGCCGTGAGGGGCTGACGCGCTGTTGTGTTTATTTTCAAATATTAAAATGATTTTTGATTGTGCGCCGGTTCCCGCCTCCTTCTTCCCGATGATTAAGAAGTTCATATCGTTACAATATATAATAATAATAAACATCTGGCCTTTTATCATGAGCTTACATAATTGCTTATTTCATATAAAATTGCTTAATTCATATATATATATATATATATATATATATATATATATATATATATATATATATATATATATATATATATATATATATATATATATATGAATATACATATCAATTTCGAAATCCTAATACATTCTCTATTTTTCAGGTTAGATTCTGAATCCCCAGATCTTCAATGTGGTCTGAGAGTTTTGGACCCTGCTGTAATCAGATTAGCGAGCGAGCGAGTTGGATTAACCTGGGCCACTTTGATGAATTCACTGATGACAGTGGCTCTCTGCTTAGCTGTAGGCTTACTGAGAACCATGATCTGGATCCACTGGGAAACACTGTTAAACAGAGTAATGAAACGCTCCAGAATGGGATTATCCACCGTGCAGCCGTGCATCACGAAACTGTGGTAGTCCTGGAACTGAGGGGGAACAGATCTTTCATTTGCCGTATAAACTCAGATTTGAGATCATGCTATTACGAGCACAAAGACATGACTAATACTGCATCTATAAATTCAGAGATTTACCAGAATTTTGCAAAACGATTTGTACTCCATATAAGTTAGGTGTTCAGCCAGGGTGGAAGCGTCCAGGTGGTCAAAAAGAAGAGAGGTCTTGCGTTTCTTCTGGACCGTTTCATCCAACTGACGTCGCCACTCATATGATGGACTATAGGCAAAACAAACAAGACAATTTCTGTTCCTTGTCCACTATGCTTAGACATCATATTGATTTGTACAGATTTTTAAACAAACATATTCAATTTAACTTTAATAAAAAAGAAAATTGAGTTTTATATACACAAACGGGCATTAAAAAATGTATACAATATGTTAAATACACTTCTTTAAAAGGCTTTGAAATCATATATATATATATATATATATATATATATATATATATATATATATATATATATATATATATATATATATATATATATATATATATATATATATATATATATATATATATATACATACATGCAGTTGTGGCCAAAGTTATATTCCCCCTTGATAAATATGATCAAAGAAGACTGTGAAAATTCATCTGCATTGTTAATCCTTTTGATCTTTTATAAAAATAAAAAAAAATCACAAAAATGTATCTTTTCACTGGATAATAAGAATTTAAAATGGGGGGAACTTTCATTATGAATTTTTTTCAAATACTCGTTGGACACAGTTATTGGCACTCCTAGAAATTCTTATGAGTAAAATAACTCTGAAGTATATTCCCATTCATATTCACAATTTTGAGCACTCCAGCGTGATTATAAACATGAAATTATACAGCCATGGCTTCCTGTTTCACAGAAATATAAAGAGGAGGGAAAACAAAGCCCAAATTCCCTAAATCATCCATCAAAATGAGAAAAACCAAAGAATATACTTCTGATGGGCAGCAAAAGATAATTGAGCTTCACAATTTAGTGAAGTGGCTTTAAGAAAAGAGTTAGAGCAGTGAAAATTCCCATTTCCACCATCAGGGCAATAATTAAGAATTTCCAATCAACATAAAATGGTATGAAACTGCCTGGAAGAAGACGTGTGTCTATATCACCCTAATAGGTGGTGAGAAGGAGAGTTTGAGTTGCTGAAGACTCTCCAAGGATCACAGCTGGAGAATTGCAAAAAAATAGTTGAGTCTCGGGTTCAGAAAAAAAAAAAAAAAGGTCAAACAGCACCTACATCACCACATGTTGTTTGGGAGGGCTTCAAGAAAAATTCTCCTAGCTCATCCAAAAACAATCTCCAGCATACTCAGTTATCAGACACGACTGGAACTTCAAATGGGACTGGCTTCTATGATCAGATGAAACTAAAAATTAGTTTTAGCAGCAAACACTCAAGATGGGTTTGGTGAACACAGGGATAAAAAGTACCCCATGTGTACAATGAAATATACTGCTGTATTTTTGATGTTGTGGGGCTATATTTCTGCTGGAGGTCCTGGACATCTTGTTTAGATACATGGCATCTTTGATTATATCAAATACTAACAGATAAAATATCAGTAATTGTCTTACTCTGTTAGAAATCTTATAATGGGCCATGTTTAGATCTTCCAACCGTACAGTAATCAGAAATGGGTCACTGGGCACAACACCAAGCTTCTGCTATAGCCATTCCAGTCCTCTGACCTGAACCCTATAGAAAATGAGAGGAGTGAACTGAAGAGAAGAGGGGAATCTAGAGGGTTCTGATTCTGGATGAAGGAATGGTCTCTGATCTCTTGTCAGGTGTTCTCTAACCTCATCAGGCATTATAGGAGAACATTTAGAGCTGTTAAACTGGCAAATGGAGGTTTCAAAAAGTATTAAATAAAAGGGTGCCAATAATTGTGGCCAACGTGTATTAGAGAAAAACATTTATTTCGTAATGATATTTCCCCCCATTTTAAATTCTTATTATCCAATGAAAGGACCCGTTTTTTTTAAAATAAAAGATCAAAAGGATTAACAATGCAGATGAATTTTCACAGCCTTCTTTGATCATATTTACCAAGGGGGCTAATATTTTTGGCCACGACTGTATATATATATATATATTTATAAAATGTTGAATATAATGTATGTGTAATATATATACCTGGTCTGCACACTCATGTATAAAATATGAAATCACAAATACAAATAGTACTTTATACCAAGTTCTTGTCATTTGTTTTTAACTAGACTTTTCCATAATCTTTGGCATTCTTATTTCTCATTGACCTTAGATCTTCTAGCTGTTTGAGTGTCTCAGACATGCGGCTTGTTTGTGACGTTCAGTGCACTATCCCTCCACATTCTCCGTATCAAAGGAGCAGCAGTTTGGGAGAGTGCTGTGCCCCTGTGACTCACATGCTGTCTATGTCGATGAGCAGACTACGCCTCACATCTCCATTCTGCTCCAGTCGCTCTTTCAGACCGCGGATCTGCTCAGCCAGCGCGGGGTTCAGGTCAAACTCAGCTGGGAACTCAGATATCCAGTACCTGACAGAGAAAGAGAGATGAAAAACAGAGAGAGTTATGACACAGTGTAGCTGTGCATGAAATAGGCAAGACATCAGGAAGACAAGCATTTTTGGTGAATAGTCTTGCCTCAGCTGTTTTATGTGAATTCACAATACACCTCTGTGATACAACCCAGCTGCCTTATGACAAAGAACATCCATATCTTTACAAGAGATATGCACTGCATGGCCAGATAGTATGTGGACACCACAGCCAGGGATGCTTTTGAGCGTGAAATAGGTCTGCATAAATGCATACATTTCAAAACTATTAGCATTAGAGAGTTCTCCTTAAGGGGGCTTTCACACATATCACTTTTTGCTGTTTTTTTTATTTTTATTTTTATGTTAATATGCACTACCAATGCTATCTCACGGCCAATTAGTGCGTATTTTACGAGGTGGCTTATTCGTCCAAATTTGTCCGACCTCACTCGTACGATTTTATACGATTGGTCTAAACCCTAGTGACGGATAGGTTTAGGGGCGGGGTTAGGTGTAGGTCATTCGTACAAATTCATACGAATTGTGCAACTCGTAAAATACGTATGATTTGGCAACAAAATACGTACGAATAAGCCACCTTGTGAAAAATGTACGAATTGCCGTGAGATCGGGTTGACACTACATGTACTGTACATCGTTGAACACTAGGCTTACATATCAAGTCTTTTGCAGCATCTCACTTTGACACTGCAATTGAATAATGTGCCAATGAAGTCTCAACACCTTTTTCAGCACGTTTTATTCATCCTACTGCCCTGCATCTTCCATTCTTAAATGCAAAATCAAGTTCTGCTCAAATGAACCCTAAGGAAATGTGGAAGCTGTTAGCATCACACAGAACACATTTGGTGTTTAAAAACAAGAAGCGGGACAGTGAAGTGGAAAAATCCACAAAGGTCTTGAGACACTTTATTCTGAACTTATTTTAACTTACGCAGCACGTTTTAAATCACAGAGTCACAAGCAAGCTGTGAATGTCAGTATCACTGATTGGGTGAACACATGAAGTGTGCTTAAATAATGGTTTGACTTTTTGGACCGTTAAACGGCCTTTTCCTTCTGCTTAACATGTTGTATGTTACACTGGTAACACTTTAGAATATGGTCCAATTCACACTAATAACTAGTTGCTTATTAGCATGTCTATTACTAACATATTGGCTGTTTATTAGTGCTTATAAAGTACATATAATGCATGACATCCATAATCCTACCTAATACCCTAAACTTAACAACTACCTTATAAACTATTAATAAGCAGCAAATAAGGGCAAAAGTAATAGTTAATTGTTAGTTAATAGTGAGAATTGGACCCTAAAATAAAGTGTGCCCATAACTGTTCTGCCACATATTTTCTCTTAAATACTTTAACTAATTACAGCGCACATTCAGTGCAATGACATAAAGCACAGTTGTGCTACGGGCGTCGCGAGTTCGAGTCCCAGCTCACAGACCTTTCCCGATCCCGTCTCCCCATCTCTATCCCACTTCACTTCATGTCTACAATACTGTCCTATCCTAACAAAAAAATTAATAAATTACAGCACCTCAATTTTTTTTTTTTTTTTGACTTCACTGTCCATAAATATTTCGTGGGGTAAGAGCTATTCAAATAAAAACAGTTAGAAACTAAAGACTGCACAAGTTCATTGGCTGGTCCAGCCTGAAATAAAAGCGTTTTTAACCATACCGAACGTTAATGAGAACGTTCATGTTAGATGTTGTTTCTGATTTGAAATATTTTATTAAAAGGGAAAGTTCACTCATGTTGGCAACCAAACAGTTGACAGTAGCTAAAACAAACAAACAAAAAACCACTATGGACATCAATGGCTTCAGACAGCATTTGCTTACCAAAATTCTTATTAACATTTTGGGGTGAGTTATCCCTTTAAATATGAGTGTGGCAGACAGTTTTTAAGATTTCCAGATTTCCCTATCCAGGTAGACAGGACTTGGTATTGGATGCCCAAAATAGACTTTGTTTTAATCTAAAACCTCACTGGTTTACACTGATTTTTTGTTTTTAAACACAGGGTTAAAAGCAGTGAAAGATATGTATATATGTAAAAATATGATAACACCAGGTTAACAGTCACATGCAAATCCCATTTAAAGCCCTTCAGAGAGCTATTGTGATAATAAAAAAAGGTATGTGCCACTCTATTAAAAAGTTTGTATATTATGAACTACGGCTGTGTACTGTGCTTGATTTCATGTACACACTATTAGGTTTATGTGAAATAGCCAAACATTTGGTGTCTTCATGCTTTAACCTTACAGTATATGTATAGATATAAAAATAAAAAAAAATAAAAAAAAGGTGAACAAATGGGTTTTTAACCTACTTGACAAGGTGACAGATTTGAGACTGGCGATTTGCAGAACAGTCCTGTTCCTGCGATCTGTAATACTGTCAAGGAAGCTCAATTGTATAACTATCATCGACAGTTAGGAGAGTGATGGAAACAGCTCTCTCTATAAATGACAAACCCCACCCAAGTGCTCAATCTCTAGCGAAGTAAAAGTTGACCTGTCACCTCCGAAACTAAATGTACAAGGACTTGTATTTCTTTTCTGGCATTTGACATTAATGCTAGTTGAAATACAGAGTTCTGAGAAAGTATAATGTGACACGTCCGCTGAAGGAGGATACTTGTGCAGAAGTTTCTTAGCTAGGTCACTGGATGACAGGTACCAGGGATGCATGGTGAGAAACAATCGCACGAGCGACGCCTCCTTCAGAACGCCTTCATTGTCTGCGAGGAAGACAGCAAACCATACAGACATTTGCACATTAATTAACATGAATCCATTAGCATATTGTTTTCATTTAATATACTAATATAATATTACCAGCTTGTGATTGTCTATTCTCATATATATAACATTTTAAAATGGCTTTGCAATGAAAGCATCATAACATATTATGTAAAACAAATTTATATTTTACTAAACGAATATAGGCCATGCAGGCCTAAAATACAACACTCAATTTTATAGTATAAGGGGTCCCTGCTCTATTTCTCTGTCCACCAGGGGGTTGAATTGGCTTGAAAACGATTGAACACCCCTGGGCACGAGAAATTAACATGAGAAATACTGGAGAGCTTCGAAGAATATTGAGAAATAGAAACATAAGCCAGTTTTGATCCGACTGGCTGAACAGAGTGTTTACACAAGAGGAAGAAGAAGCAAATATGACCACTGACCAAAGGCTTTGATGCAGGCTTCCACCAGCTCATCCACACTGGCTGGCTGATCCGATGAAACGCTCTCCATCCCTTTCTACTTCACTGTTCTCCCCCTCCTTTGCCCCCCACTTAATTTTCCACTCTCTCTTTGATCCCCCTCTTTTTCAGGCAACGCCATGTGCAACAAAGGAAACAGAATCAATAAAGCAGAGAATGGTTTAGATGTGAGAGGTGCCACTGCTTTTTCATTTCCATCAAAAGCAGACAAATCCTGGTCAAACATGGATAATACGGTGGACAAGGCTCATCCAGAGGAAAACAAGGTGCATTCTCAAACGAGAGTAGAAGAAAAAATAAGCCTTAGAAATACATTTTCAAAGGAACTCACCCGCTGAATCTGGCATCAATGGACAAACAGTGATCACTGAGGGTCTTTGAAAACAGAAGTGCTAATGAACGCAGGGCTTCAGTAAATGGACTGAAAGCCACAGAGGGCCTCGTTGGGGTTCACTCCGAGTACAGCTGCCTGTAGACTCAGCTTCCTGTCAGTTAAGAAACTTACAGCTGTTGCATTTCCTGTTCATAATGTTTCGAGATGTTTTTTTTTCTTTTCACATTCACAACAAAAAAGGGGTGGAGGACACGGGGTGAGGGAAAAATATTAAAAACAATGCTTGGCTCCTGTAACTTCTGAAACATGTCTGAAAAAAATATGTAAAGACAAACATTATCTTAGTTGGGAACCAAAACTGCATTAGATATTAAGACATGTTTTCAGAGAACATTTCTTGATTAATTTTTTTCTTATGCTATCTTGTTCGATCTATCTAATAGAAAACAATTTAAGAATTAATTAAAACAAAAAATTGAAATGAAATATTGCCTAATTTGTGATAACTGTGTATGTGACTTTTTTTCATATGGTAAATCAGAGCATCCACAATGCACACTGCTGAGAGTGTGAACAGTGTGAAACTGAACAGTTGTGTTGGCTCCCCTCAGCGGCCACATAGTGTCACATTTTAATCTCTCAATAAGGCTATTATTGAAAATAATCGTAAAAAAATAATTTAATGCATATTGAAAGCATTGCTTCAAACAAAGTAAAAATCTCAAACCTGATGGAATAAAGGGAAACTGGTGTTATTTGACTTGAAATAAAATGTAATATATGTTTGTGATTATAAAACGATATCCTGCAAAATCTTTAATACATTTCTATTTTTACCAATACATTATCCTGCCTTGTATTTATCTTGAAAGTAAGTGTGCATTTCCATTTTATTTAGTGTATATATATAGTATCTTAAAGATCTATGACTAACTTATAGGCAAGATTCAAGTCTCAGTTAATAGATTTATCTGGTTTTCTAAAAATACTAGAAACTAAGGCAAACATAACGGGTCATTTTGCAGTGTAGAGGGCTAATGGACTTTTTTTTAAAGCACATCTTATCCGGATCTGCTCTAAAGAATGTGGTACTGCGTGAGGTCTGTAGAAGCAAAAAAAAAAAAAAAAAAAAAAAAAAAATACATATATATATATATATATATATATATATATATATATATATATATAATATATATAAATATATATAAATATATAATATATATATATATATATATATATATATATATATATATATATATATATATTTATATATATATATATATATATATATATATATATATATATATATATAATAAATAAATATATATATATATATATATAATAAAAATAATGATATATTATGATATATAATTAAAAGTAAATTATTTTAAAGACAAGAAAATGCATGTGCGGTGCTCAGCTGTTGTAGAACTATGCGAACCGCATACCGTTCAAATATCATGGCCTTTAAGTTGGGTCATTGCAGCTATTAATGTCTCGGGTCAAGAGTTCTGGATTGTTGGAGTTGTAGTTCAACTTAAAATACGTATATTTATAATGAATTTTAACTTCTTCTGTATATATTTATCAGTCGCGTAAAAAACAATAATAATAATAATTAAAAAAAACAACAACAACAACAACATTGTGTCCTCACTTTCAAAAAGCATAGTAAACGTATTGAAATCTTAATTGGCGGATGGTTGCGCGCTGATCCCGCCCACTAATTACTATTCATGAGGGAGACTTTAAATAAGTAGAGCCTTCAGCGTTATATGGGTGGTATTGCGTGCGGTCTGGTGTTAATACACTTACCTGAACCCGAGACGAGACTGTTGTCACCATGTCTAAACCACTGTCAGACCACGACAGGAAAAAGCAGATTTCTGTGAGGGGGCTCGCCGGTGTGGAGAATGTGGCAGACCTAAAGAAAAACTTTAATCGCCATCTGCATTTCACGCTGGTAAAGGACAGGAACGTATCCACCAAACGGGATTATTACTTTGCGCTCGCGCACACAGTCAGAGACCACTTGGTAGGCAGATGGATCAGAACACAGCAGAGTTATTACGAGAAAGACCCCAAAGTAAGTTCATGCATGTTGAGGTTGCACCAAAACAAAAGCAAGTCCATGCATGACACGACTGCTCCTAGACAGAATACATTTTATATGCACTTAATAACAACATGAGCCAGTGAAGCTCTAATTTGTGCAATCGAAGAGGGTTGCAGTAGTGATGCCCTCCAGCATTGTTGACATTTGTGACCCTTCTTGACAGCACCCTATGCAAAATATAGCCTAAATAAATAACCAGGATTCACGTATGGATAAATACAAAATGCAACTGTAGCACATGTTTGATATTATTATTTTTGCAATGATTTCAACTAGTATTAACATATAGATCTCAACTTTGGGAACATAATTATTTAGGATGATCGATAGCATGAGCTGTACATCACTAGAACAACAATAATGCATCTCCAGATGATTGTGCTATCACGTGCATGCATGATGCTTCTTGAATCCTGATGATCATGCTAGTGATTTTTCATCTTAAAATAACAAAGCTACAATATTTTCATTTTAATATCTATTTTATACTTGTATAGTAGGCTATTTGATCTATTTCACAGCATATGGCACTGAAATGTAACAAGAGGGACAGTTGTTATACTGTATATTTTATAAATATTAAAAGGACCAATAGGCAGAAACGAGAATGTGTCAGTATGCAGGGCATCAAAATCTGAGCCTGAAGATGGGAGATGAATTCACTGCCCAGCATCCCTGACCTTTTCTTTTCTAGTCCATCCCGAAATCCCTGGATGGAAGAGGTGTCTAGGATATAAAGGTCAAAAGTTGCTGCTTTAAAAGAAAGGTCACTGAAGAAACATATAAGGGAGGAAGAAGTGACATGTAATTCAGCCTTATAATAAATCAGAGTTACATAAAGACTATACAAATATTTTTACAGGAAATATCATAACCTAAAATGACCCGGACTTCTTTGGAGAGTTCCATTCTGCTCCTTTTCCTGTAGGTGGACATCAGCAATAAACCTTGACTTGATCATTAAAAGCTCCAATGTGACACATGACTGTTGCTTAGAAAATGTGAGTGCAGAAGTGATGCGAGAAACCGGTTCGATGAGTTCAAACCTTTTGGATGACATGAAATTACTGGTGTAAGCAGAAGCATGAGGTTTACATGGACATTGCTGTTTTCAAACTGTTTTCAACATATTGTTCAACACATTGGTCTGCGCTGAGACCTTCTTCATTAGCTGCTTTACAGAATAACATTACACACTCTGTAACCTTTGCTAGCGACCTCACTGCTGGTTATTTTTGCTGGAGTCAAAATGTCAGTGTTACATAACACCAGTGACCTTCCCCTATCTCTGACTAGTCTGTTTCACCCCGCCGTGCCACCACACACCCACTCTTACCTCCACTGTCTCTTTCTCTCTCTTGCTCTTCATACCCAACACCAAAGGAAGGCCTAAAATGTCAAAGGCTACATCAGGAATGGTATCAGATTGCTATGAGTAAACCATCCCTCTGCCAGGAAGTACTAAAATAGTTCTTAATAAAGTCTTAAAATAGTCCCAAGGCTGAGTGCGGTCTTAGGAGAGCTTGACTTGGTAAACCTAGATCAATATTTCGAAGTACAGAACCATTATGTAAACAATGTTGCTGTATTTTAAGAATATATGTTGTAAAATAAAATCTGTCTTATCCTCCTTGTGTATATTAGCGTGTTTATTACATCTCCCTGGAGTTCTACATGGGCCGTACCTTGCAGAACACTATGGTGAACCTGGCACTTGAGAACGCTTGTGATGAAGCCGTATATCAGGTAAGATCATACAATAAAGCCAGTCTAATGCTTTAGATGATTTTTTGAAACCAGTGATCATTACATGCATTGCCCTTCAGCTGGGTCTGGATATGGAGGAGCTGCAAGAGATGGAGGAAGATGCTGGACTGGGAAATGGAGGCCTTGGTCGTCTTGCTGGTTAGTAATCTGACCTCCGGTTTGAAAGAGGAACCAGCATCCTCCGTATGGATTTTCTGAACTATGCAAAAGGAAATCTGAAACTATTGGAACAGTCCGCTCTTGAAAACTTTTTTTTACAGGCATGATTAATCTGTTTCTGAAAAGCACACTCACCCTTTGTTTGTTAGCTTGCTTCCTGGACTCTATGGCTTCTCTTGGTCTGGCTGCCTACGGTTACGGCATCCGCTATGAGTTTGGGATCTTCAACCAGAAAATCTCCAATGGCTGGCAGGTAAAAAAAAAAAAAAAAAAAAAAAAAAAAAACACTATTAATTAGTAGTGTTTGCTTTTTCTCACACTAAGGGTTAGGGTTTAGTAAACTACTGTCTAGAAACCACGCCACACAGCATATTGCAACATAATGCAGACATTTTTCTTAAAATTAGACGTCTTGAAAAATATCGATGATTGACAGGTGGAAGAGGCAGATGACTGGCTCCGCTATGGTAACCCATGGGAGAAAGCGCGTCCAGAATATATGCGCCCTGTCCACTTTTATGGTAGGACGGAGCATCACCCAGATGGAGTGAAATGGGTGGATACTCAGGTATAGCATCACCAAGCTGTAGGTTTGTGTGTGTTAATGCTGTACTCATAAACCTATTTCATATTGTTTCCTAAGGTTGTCTTAGCTTTGCCTTATGACACCCCTGTACCCGGATACAGAAACAACATCGTAAACACCATGAGGCTGTGGTCTGCCAAGGCTCCTTGCGATTTCAACCTGAAAGACTGTGAGTACCACCAGCAACAGTTACAGTACATGCAGAGATGTCCTGGTTAAAGTAAAAAGTTACTAAAAGTGCAGTCACATTTACTCTTGTCCGGTAAATTTTTGCTTGGGGAAATCCAGTCATTCCAATAGGAATCTATGGAAGCTTGTTTCTGCCACTGAATACAAGAAATTGGGGGGGGCGTAATTGTGACTTTTTCTCTCATTTTCTTCCTCAGTTTATATATTACATTTTTCACAAATGCAAGTATACATCTTGCAATTCTGAACATTTTTTTCCTCAGAACTGTATGATATACAGTGAACTCAGTTGCAAGTTTTAAAGTCACTTGCAATTGCGAGTTAAGTCCAATTCTGACTATTTTCTTACAAGTGTGAGTTTATATCTCACAATTCTGGCTTTATAAACTCTCAATTTTGTTATAAAGTCAGAATTACCAGATGTAAACAAAAAAAAAAGTTGATATCTTAATTCTGACTTCACACCATGCAATTGTGACCTTATATTGTGCAATTCTGACTTTATAACATAAAATTGCGAGTTTATATCATGCAATTCTGAGAAAAAGGTCAGAATTGAATTGTAAACTTGCAACTGCAAGTTACAAAGTCAGAATTGTGAGATAAAAGACGAAATACTTATTTATTTTATTCAGTGGCAGAAACAAGCTACCACAGGAATCTGCGCAAAAACTGTGGACGCAATTTTGCTAATGTTTAAATTGGTCACATGAATTTACCACACTGACCAACAAAAAGCTTGGTTTAAATGTGACTACTTTGTGAGCTGTGCTTCATGCATCCCTACGCAATTGACAACAGACGTACCTTTTTGCCTGCAAAATTTCAATAAAATTTTGATATGTGACCACAGCTTTACCAGCTTAACCATTCAAGCTGGTGTCTGACTCTCATGTTCTCCTCCCAACCTCAGTTAATGTCGGTGGCTACATTCAGGCCGTGCTGGACAGGAACCTGGCGGAGAACATCTCTCGTGTGCTCTACCCCAATGACAACGTCAGTAAACACACAAGTGATCCTCAATTGTAATGAAAAATTTATCCAAAAATGGATATTTGGTCGATATTTACTTACCCACATGTAATTTCAAACTCAAAACGAGAAATTTTAAGGACACCCTAGCACACACCTATTTTAGCATAGCAACAACATAGAACACCCTAGAAACATCAGAACACCATCGCTGCATCACACATTAAACCTTTATCAACCACCTATCATCACTCTAGCAACAACATAGAACACCCTAGAAACCATTCTATCAACCAGAACACTCTAACAACCACAAAGGATAAATTTGTTGCTGGCTGCTCTTGCAGTGTACGAAAACTGCTCGCAATTCAGAATTGCGTGCTATATACTCGCAATTGCGAGTAAAAAAGTCAGAATTGCGAGATATAAACTCACAATTCTGTATCACGCAATTTTGACTTTATAAAATCGCAATTGCGAGTTTGTATCACACAATTAGGAGAAATTTTTTTAAGAATTGCGAGATATAAACTAGCAATTACGATTTAAAAAAGTCAGAATTGCAAGTTTTTATCACACAATTAGGATAAAAAAACTCAGAATTGCGAGATATAAACTACAAATTACGATTAAAAAAAGTCAGAATTGCAAGTTTTTATCCCTCAAATGTGAGTTTATATCTCCCAGTTCTGACTTTATAACTCGCAATTTTGAGTTTATATCACACAATCCTGAGAAAAAAAGTTGTGACTTCTGAGCCTTTCAAGCTGTAAAAAAAAAGGACACAAAAGAATACCATTCAAAAAAATCTCTGGGTCAACTACCTACCTGCCTGAAGCCTTCGGCCCCTGTCTTCTTTTAGTTTTTTGAGGGTAAGGAGCTCAGATTGAAGCAGGAGTACTTTGTAGTGGCTGCGACTCTGCAAGACATCATCCGCCGCTTCAAGGCCTCCAAGTTCGGCTCCAGGGATATCGTGCGCACAGACTTCAGCACTCTGCCTGACAAGGTAGGCATATTTAAATATCTTCTTAAGTCTCACTGAAAGTTGTTTGTCTTAAGGTTGCATAAAAGGATATAGGTGTCACAGCTTTGGACATTGTACTCTCAAGGTTTCTTGGTCTCTTTTTGTCTGGCTGCTCTTAGGTGGCCATTCAGCTGAATGACACTCACCCTGCCTTAGCCATCCCTGAGCTGATGAGAGTGCTGGTTGATGAAGAGAAACTACTGTGGGAGAAGGTTGGAGATTTTTACAGAGGACATTATACATTGATGATTCCTTTATTTGCTTTATTTGCTCTCATACACACAATGGCCACAGACTCGTAACACTAGATGGAGACAGAGTACAGACATCATTCTGTATATCAACATTACATTCACCATTTGTTATATTTAAAATAATATTTATTTCTGTTGCTTTTCATTATTTTTTGTAGTAAAAGTTAAAAGAGTGAAAAATCCCAAGTTGCTCTTAATATAAATGAAGTCTACTGAATAAGTTGGAACTGTGTTGATTTCCTCACTCTCTGCAGGCATGGGACATCTGTAACAGGACCTGCGCTTACACCAATCACACTGTGCTGCCTGAGGCTCTGGAACGCTGGCCTATCGACCTCTTCCAGACCCTGTTACCACGCCATCTCGAGATCATCTATGAAATCAATCGCCGCCACATGGAGGTCTGACTTCAACAGAACACAAAACCATAACACATTTTTACACTAAAAATAATGGTCAAGACTTGGCAGATTTGTTTCACTATGGTGCAAGCTAAGGCATGTTTCTTTATTGACAGCCATGCAAAAGTAGCCAAATTTTCAATATCTTATCATCAAAAAAAAAATTGTTTTAACACAAACTAGCATTTTAAAGTTTCAGGTCAGTGCTATTTTAAAATAATCATCATAATGTTTATACTATTATTCAATGAGGATGTATTGACTTTATAAAACGTGACAGTAAAGACTTTTACAATGTAAAAAAAAAAAAAGTATTTCACATAAATGCTGTTCTTTTGAGCTTTCAATGAATGAAATAATCCTGGAAAAAAAAATGTTTCATAGTTTCCACAAAAATATTAAGCAGCATATAATTTTAATCATTTTTCTTGAGTACCAAATCAGACTATTTGAATGATTTCTGAAGAATCTTGTGACAGTAAAGACCGCTAAAAATTCAGGCTTGCCATCACAGGCATAAATGACATTTGAAAATATATTTAATTAGAAAACAGTTATTTCAAATTGTAATAATATTTAACAATATTTATGCAATCAAAAACTTTTTTATATCAACAAAAAAGTTGTACAACTTTGGTAAATATGTCATAATATCAATGCAAGAAGATGCCATAGCTGCAGAAATGTGTTTTTTATGAGTTTATTGTGTATGGAACCCAGTCTGTTTGTTGTTGTATGTAGCGTGTGTCCTCTCTTTACCCTGGTGATGTGGACCGCATGCGCCGCATGTCTCTCATCGAGGAGGGCGGACAGAAGAGAGTCAACATGGCTCACCTGTGCATCGTCGGCTCTCATGCAGTCAACGGTGTGGCACGAATCCACTCGGACATCCTCAAAGCTACCGTGTATGTATTCAAACACACATACAGAGACACCATGTTAACCAGAGATCTTAACATGCATCCACCTGAGACGTGTCGTATGACATGCAGTTCCTCAACAGACTCAGGAGTTCTCAGTGAATGTTTGACTTCAGTTTCTATTGGTTTTGAATGACATGAGGGTGAGTAACTAATAACAACTATTCATTTACTAAACAGATTCAAAGACTTCTATGAGATGGACCCACACAAGTTCCAGAACAAAACCAATGGTATCACCCCTCGCCGTTGGTTGGTGATGTGCAACCCTGGTCTGGCTGAGGTCATTGCAGAGGTTGGTGCAGTCATTCATACCTTCATTCATTGCTTGTTAACATAACTGACTGTGACAGAATCCCTGACTGTCTGCAGAAGTTTGTGTGCACTAATATAAAGTATACCGTCATGGCGTGATAGTCTTATTCCTGCTCTACTTTACTTTCTTTGGCTTGCTCGCATGTTAGAGAATCGGAGAGGACTTCATCCGTGACCTGGATCAGCTGAAAAGGCTTCATGATTTTGTCAATGATGAGGCTTTCATTCGAGATATCGCTAAAGTTAAACAGGTTAGAAACAAACTATATGTAGCCCATAACAATGGCCTTGTGGGTTTGGAATTAAAAACTGGTTGGTGTTCTCACCTCTTCTAGGAGAACAAACTGAAGTTTGCTGTGCACCTCGAAGAGCACTACAAAGTAAAGATCAACCCCAACTCAATGTTTGATGTTCAGGTGAAAAGAATCCATGAATATAAGAGGCAGCTGCTCAACTGTCTGCACATTATCACTTTCTACAACCGTGAGTGATTCCTGCACTTTCAGTCCTTCGTGTCCTCTTCTCACTAGCACTCAGGTGTTTTCTATGAGAAAAACTGTCAAACATATTTTGATCGCGAAATGAACATACATGTACAAAAACATATAAACTTAAAATAAAATAGCATTAAAAACAATATCCCCCACCCTCTTCTCACTGTTGCTTTTAGTAGGAAGTCAGGAATTTTTTGTTTGTTTGTTTTAGAAGAGAAAACAAACATAAAAAATAATTTATATAAAATAACATGAAATAAAATAGCAATAATGTCTATGGAAGCCTGTTTCCACCACTGTATAAAAAATAAAACAGGTAATTGCGACTTTTGCGCAGTTGCGAGTTAAAACGTCATAATTGTGAGATATTTAACTTGTAATTGTGAGAAATAAAGTCAGAACTGCGAGATATAAACTCAGGATTCTGAATCAAGCATTTCTGAGTTTATAACTCGCGATTACGAGTTTATATCACACAACTCTGAGAAAAAAAGTCCGAATTGCGGGAAAAAAAAGTATTTTTATTGTGCAATTGTGACTTTAAATCTTGCAGATCTGACTTTATAACTCGCAATTGCAAGTTTATATCACACAATTCTGATTTTATATAAATCTGACTTTATAACATATCAGTGAGTTATATAGTGCAAAAATTAGTCCAAATTGTGAGATAAAAAGTCGCAATAACCTTTTTTTTCCAGTGGCAGAAATATGCTTCCATAAATATCCCACTATTGCAAATAACCATAAATGAATAAAATATAAGAAAATAAGCATAAATAAATATTTATTTAATATTTATATAATTTATATTTATAAATTTTTCTGCTAAATGCATTAATTTAATTCAATTTAATTTTAAACAATATTTGTGCATCCCCTTTATTAGCTAGTTGTTTCTCAGATAAGATTAAAAAAAATATATATATTTTTAGAAATATGAATGAATGATTTTAATATATATATATATATATATATATATATATATGTATATATAATAAATAAATTAAAGAAACTAATAAATAACATAAAATATAATGAAAATATTTTATAAAACAAAAGACACTGTCCAATACACACAGCATCAGATAAAGGTTTCGAGCAAGCTATTATGACATTTGTTGGTGTTATTGCTATATTGCAGGCATCAAAAAAGAGCCCAACAAGAAGTGGACCCCAAGAACAATTATGATTGGAGGAAAGGTGATCTTATGATGTCAGAGGTTTATTTAATTATTTTGTTGCGTTTGAATTCTAAGTGTCTGACGATTATGTTCTGCTCAATTCTTCGCAGGCTGCTCCAGGCTACCACACAGCTAAAATGATCATTCGTCTCATCACAGCTATTGGTGAGGTGGTCAACAACGATCCAATAGTGGGCGACCGCCTAAAAGTCATTTTCCTAGAGAACTACAGAGTCACCCTTGCTGAAAAAGGTGCCAGCATATATGATTCATTTGAAATGTTTATATCATTTTGCTTTATTTTGATCATTAAGATGATCCCTTTTAATGTTTTTTCGTCTATCAGCGATCCCTGCGGCTGACCTGTCCGAGCAGATCTCCACAGCTGGCACAGAAGCTTCTGGAACGGGCAACATGAAGTTCATGCTGAATGGAGCGCTGACCATCGGCACCATGGACGGAGCCAATGTGGAGATGGCAGAGGAAGCAGGAGACGGCAACCTCTTCATCTTCGGCATGAGAGTGGAGGATGTCGATGCTATGGATGCTAAAGGGTTGGGAAAACTAGAATTTGTAATACTAAGAGAACACTGAGTTTATTAGTAGAATTAAGAGATATAATAAGCACTCAAGAATAATTCATGCATGTACTGTATATAACCTCCTTCCATCTGGCAGATACAATGCGTCAGAGTACTACAATCGTATTCCAGAGCTGAAGCAGGCCATTGATCAGATCGCAGGAGGTTTCTTCAGCCCAAAACAGCCTGACCTCTTCAAGGATATCGTCAGCATGCTGATGCACAACGATAGGTAGAGAAACTGGAACAAGAAACACACTGCCACACACAAAGACAGACAGTAATAGGCACAAGTTTGTTTTCCGTTGTATAAGGAAAACACATACGATGACCACAATAAGAATTCTTTTTACAGTGCTAAAATAACATTAATATGCTTAAAAAAATTGTTACCAGATATGCATGGCATCAGCCCTGTAAACCAAATATTTGAATTACATAATATAATTACATAATATAATATAACATTGCGAGCTAATTATTCATTATTATTATTCTTAAAGGAACTTACAGACCATTTACTGTTCAGTATGGGTTTAATGGGTTCAGTCCATTTACTCTAAATAAAAAATAAAAAATAAAACTTCTGTCTGGGTCTTTTAAATAAATTAATATAAATAATAGGCTACTATAGAAAATAGTTTCATGATTTGTACAGTATATGAATCAAATGTGTTTCTTGCTGCACAGGTACAAGGTGTTTGCTGACTATGAAGACTACATCAAATGCCAAGAAAAAGTCAGTGCTTTGTATATGGTGAGTAGAAACTGTTTTTTTTTTTTTTGCATTGCCAAAATACATCTGAATGAAGAAGTTTGAAAATGATTATTTGTACTGTAATTCTCTATCCATTTATAGAACCCTAAGGAATGGACCAAGAAGGTGATCATGAACATCGCCGGTTCAGGCAAGTTCTCCAGCGACCGCACCATCTCCGAGTACGCCCGTGAGATCTGGGGCGTAGAGCCCAGTCTGGAGAAGCTTGCTGCGCCCGATGACCCAAAATAAACCTCCACCCGCCCATCTCGAACCAAGAGCAACCTGTATGATCCAGCAACACTAGAGTCTTCCTCTTCAAGAATCCAGCTATGCCTGTCTTGCTCTGTCTTACTATGGCAACTCCAACATGATCTGTTAATTTTCAATCGTAAACGTTCTGCCTCATTCACTTCACAAACAATCAATAACTCCGACAAACTCAGTTTTCAACGCGTAACTTCTTATATCAGCATTATTCAGCAAAAATTGGGGCTGCTTTCCCAAAAGCACCAGAAGCCTAAATAGATTGTGGAAACTATTGGTCTATGATTTATATAGGCTTAAGATGCTTTTGGGAAACGCTCTGAATCGCATTTTCAGAAGAAGATCCCAGAAGGTTCTTGATGTTATATTTGGGTTTTGAATCAACCCAACCCTTTCCCTTTCTGAAAAGTTCAAGTATGGAGGGCTAAATCTGCAAAAATTAAAAATAAATATAGATAGATAAATAAATACATCAATAAATAAATAAATGTAATGTAATAACAGGAAAATAAATAAATGAGGCTTGTGTTCATTTTGTAATCACAGAGAAAAGTCAAACTCCCAAAAGAATAAATACATCAATAAATAGATAAAATAAATACAAAAATGAATAAGTGAGTAAGGAAATAAAAGTAAAAAAATAAAATAAAAGTACATGTAAAATAAATAGGTAAAGGAAAAATTAATAAAAAATACAAAAATACATTCAGGGTTTCATGTATTACATATTAAATAGATTTGTTTTTAATAAAGTCATTATTTTTATATATATATATATATATATATATATATATATATATATATATATATATATATATATATATATATATATATATATATAATTTTTTTTTTTTTTTTTTCTGTTAAAATTAGATTTATTTATTTATCTATATGTTTATAAATTTTGAATTTCAGCAGGTTTTGTCCTCCATATTCAAGCACTGCATATTTGAGAAGAAAAAAAATTCCAATTAAATCCAATCTCAAACACTATTGCATTTGGCAGCTAGTTCTTAAAGGATTAGGAAAATGCTTAAAATGATAGGATTGTCAGTAATGTGTGGAAAATGGTTGGTGTGGGGGGTCACGGATGCTTTTAAAACATTACAGTAAGCATTGCTCAAACACATATGTGAATTTGTGGTTGCTGCTTTTTAGCACGTCTTTGGACTGTGTAATGTGTAAAAGTCACAAAAATCATGTACCTGTATTTAAAAAGGCTCATCCAGCTGTTATTAAACATCATAACCAGTTACACCAGGATTTTTTTCCTATTGTTTTTGTTAAAGGACAACCAAAATTATGTAATAAACTACAAATGAACAACTTTGCTCTCTCATTACTCACCAGTTTGCTGAGAAGAAGAAGAGGAAGTGTTATGTAAACACACACTTGTTGACCCATTCATGCTTGACACTTGAGGACTTCAGTATTTACCCACGTGTGAGCCATGTCTCGCACACTCTCACACGTACACAAACAATGTTTTAAATCAGGCGCCCGTTGTGCTATTCGCTGCCAATAACAAATATACATGACATGCAGTTTTTAGAATGGCTTACTAGCAATGTCTAGAGCTTGGTTGCTCTGGCTCAAATTTGGGAGGAATGCAAAATCCACCCTTGCTGCTTCAACCTTGAGGTCATCTCATGAACTGGCAGGGGATGCAAGAAACTGGCTCAATCTGTCACAATGTGTTTCATGAGATGGTCTATGCTCAGTTATTTGCTCTGGCAGCTGGTGTTGCTCTTTACTGGAGGGATTTGGAGATAAATGGGTCCTGACTGTCCATTCACACAGCAGAACGGAGGTGCACTGGATTATCAAAGACATCTGCTGCTTCACTTTAACATCATTCTGGGTCAAATCAATGTATGTGCCTAGAATGATTGTGTAATGTCAGTTCCTCAAGTTAGCACAGGTGACGTGGCGTTCATCACATTAACAGTGAATAACTTCAACAAACTTCAACAAACTCAGTAACTTCTACGTCAGCCTTAATTCAGCAAAAACTGTCATGATACAGGATCACAGAGTTAGAAACTCAATCTATGCAACCACAAATATTTCACACATTTTTCTTTTATTTCGATTAGTATATGGATTATTTGATCATATATACACACATCAAGACTCTTTTTTGCCACTCAAATTCTTTCACATAAGGGTTTTAAACTGGGTGCCCCAGTGGCCCGCAATGGTATGGGACTAAGGGTATTCAATGTAAATATTTCCAAGATTATTATTTTTTTAGCATTATATTTTCTTTCTTTCCACCTTTAGCTTTCTTATTAGTTACACAATTATTTTATGCTGCTTTAAGGCAATATTTAATATTAAAAGTGCAATGCTTATAAATTTAAATTGAGAATAATAATAATATTGGAATGCAAATATACACAGAATTATACAAGATTATATAATTCTGTGTGTATTTGCACACACTCATTTATATATACAAGTATAATAACTAAAAATAAAATAATTAAATATAAGAAATGTCTATAATTATATTTGTTTAATAATTACTTCTAATAATTATTAAACATTACTGCAATTACTGTTTAAAAGTTTGGGGTCAGTAAGAGTTTTTCATGGTTTTGAAGGTCTCTTTTGCTTACCAAGTTTGCATTTATTTGATAAAAAAAAAAAAAAAAAAAAATATATATATATATATATATATATATATATATATATATATATAATTGTAATATGGTGCAATATTTTTGACTTTTTCAATTTTAATATATATTCAATTGTAAGTATGACATCATAATTCAGAAATCATTGTAAAGGGTTGATTTGAAATTCAAGTAATTTTTCAAGTAATCCATAATTATCAATACTAAAGCTGTGCTGCTTAATATTTTTATGGGAACTGTGAAATAATATTATTTGATGAATATACAGTTCATAAGAACAGCATTTACTTGAAAAATAAATCCTTTGTAGCATTATACATTTCTTAATTGTGATCAATATAAGGCACCCTTGCTGAATAAAAGTACGACCCCAAACCTATGAACAGCCCTGTATAAAATAATAAACCATTTAACAATTACACAATTAATAATACAAAAGTACATATGAATACAAAAACTAAATAACATTTACATTTAAACAAGTAAACATTTATCAGTTAATATTTCAAATAGGTATTTAGTATGATTTAGCTTTAGTATAATGACAAATAAAAGCTAATTATTTAATTTTGCATAAATTATGTGTCATCAAAATGGGTCTCTATGCAAGAAAGAATATAGTTGCCTATATGTATATAAGAAGGTTCATCACAAGGGGTTAAAACGTTAACACAATAAAACTAATATTACTGATGTAAGTTTTTAAAGATGTGTTACTTATTCTTTCAAATCAGTCAGGTTTATGGCCTAACAATAGACTGAACATGTTTAACTTAGGTGTGTGTCTGTTTATGAGCTAAAAGATTGAACTTTGAGAGTCAAAAGACATGCAGGTCTAGGGCTAAACATCTTTGGTTACTTTTCTACTTTCTGTTATTTGTCCTGTCCCACTCATAAAAATGTTTTGCCTTTGTCCCACTTAGCAGCTAAACAAAGAGTCTGTAATTATTCCTTAAAATCGTTAATTTACCCATTATCCCCTCCCCACTTCACATCCATAATGAGACATAAACTCCGGCACACTAATCTACCCTGAGTTGAGCTCTGTTCCCCACAGTAACACCCCACCGGCCCGGACACTGGACCAGCTTCAGCACACAGCAGGTACGAGCACAGAGGTTAACCAAGGGATTCCAGAGGGAGCACAACAACCTCGGTCAAGCTGAGGCATCTTTTTTTTCTGGGCTTCATGGAAAAGTCTGTACGTGCCACAAACAGTTTAAACCTGGACCTTCTAATCCAGTGCAGACCTGAGGTGCATTTCCACCCGAAAGCCTGAGGAATTTCAGAGCTGATTATACAACAGCGCGTAACAGTTTCGAGAGAAAATTCAGGACATCGTTCGAGTCACAACAGGTGCGTATGCACTTGTTTTTTTATGCTCAAATGGTGAATCGTTTTTATTTAGTACATTTTTTTAATCTTATGTTGATTTGATTTTTATTGCATATGCTGCATAGACACTAAACATTTAATAATTTTCACTCAGAAATGGCTATTTACAAATTACTTAACAGCAATAAACGGCAAATATTGAAGTACATTTGCATTGAATATTGAAGTACATTTGCATTGAAGTACACACAGAAATGTGAAGTAGAAAGACTCAAATAGTGCTTTCTTTGAAAACATATTCTAATAATATTTATTTGCAACTTCTTTTTTCTTTTACAGTGATTCCAAAGCTCAGTATATTTGCATCTGTATGATATCCAATAGACTTGTGCTTTTAATCATTTGGATAAACACTTGCTAAAGCATTACATTAAATGTTATATTGGAATGCAATTGTTTTGTGATTGCAATGTAATTCTATTTTGATACATGCATAGCATGGGCTATTTAAATGTCTATAATTGCATTTTTGTATAAGGGTGTTTGACTAACGTACCTTATCTTTTTGTTCCCACAGATAACTTTTACAGCCGGCTTGCTCCTCAAGGCAGAACATTGGGTTATAAACTCTATTTATCACGTGAACTGTGTTACCTGTGTTATTATCTGTCGTTGTGGGCATCTGAGCCATGGCCTTTTCTGACCTGCTGGAGCAGGTTGGCGGCACGGGACGCTTCCAGATCCTGCATGTCACCCTGTTGAGCATGCCTATCCTAATGATGGCCAGCCATAACCTGCTGCAGAATTTTGTAGCCGCTGTCCCGCCGCACCACTGCGCCCCCCACGCCAACCTCTCAACGTTATCCATGGGTGCTGGAGACGTGCTACTGGCCACTGTGCCCCTGGGCCAAAATGGCAAACCGGAACGGTGCAGACGCTATGTACATCCTCAGTGGCAGCTTCTGAGCAGCAATAGTTCAGAGAGCCTGTGGGACGAGGGTCTGGAAGAAATAGTGACGCAGAGTTGTGAAGATGGATGGCACTACAACGAGACAGAAATGAGCTCAACTATCATTACTGAGGTAAATGGTGAATGTCTACGAAAGGGTCTAGCATCATTTGTGCAATAATTTAATAAAGTAAAATACATTTGGGGCCACAGAACTCTTAGAAATAAAGTTTCCCAAAGGGAGTTCTTGCAGCAATGCCATAGAAGAACCATGTTGGGTTCCACAAAGAACCTTTTTAGAGATCAGGCCATAAAATAATTTTTCTTTGTGTCCATATGTTTATGTTTTAAGAGTGTGCATGACTTTACCTGTGCAGAATGCTATATGCAAACAAAAGAAAGTAATAATGTTTTTCCCGTGTGTTTTTAATTGAATGTTTATTCTTTTTTAGTGGGATTTGGTTTGTGATCAGCGTGCCCTGAAGCAAATGAGTCAAACTACCTATATGGGAGGCGTCCTTGTGGGAGCTGTCATTTTTGGGGGACTTTCTGACAGGTTGTGACAAGTTTTACTATTAAATACAACCGCAGCAGCAACAATACAATCATAAACTCTAAATTTCCATTTTCTGATGCAGGTTTGGTCGGCGTTTTTTATTGCTGATCTCTAACCTGATGATGGCGGTTGGAGGAACGTGTGCTGCCTTCTCCACCTCCTTCACCATGTTTTGTATTTTCCGCTTTTGCTGCGGCATGGCCCTGTCTGGTCTGGTGCTCAACTCCTTCTCTCTAAGTGAGTACAGTGAATAGCAGCTGAAAATAAGTGGTTTGCACCTGTTGTATGTTTAGAGAAAAAAGAAAAAAACAAACATTGTATTTGGCGACATCTTGTGACATAAAGAGTCATTGTTGCTTCTCCTCAGTTGTGGAATGGATCCCAACAAATGTGAGGACTGTGGTGGGCACAGGAACGGGCTACTGCTACACCGCAGGCCAGCTGCTCCTGGCAGCCGTCGCTTACTCCATCAGAGACTGGCGCTGGCTCACACTGGCTGTGTCTCTGCCTTTCTATGTGTCCTTCCTCTACTCATGGTGCGTCTTCTGCTCCTGACTGCTCCACTTTTAAAACAAGTCAAGTACATTACAGGTAGTGTCAGTAGGGGTTCAGTTGCCTAAATCTGAAACTTAGAATGGCCAAGGAAGTGTCTTATGTCGTTGTAATCCTTAGCTCACACAGAACAAAACAAATGTCTCGAATTCAATCATCACCTGTTTGAAATTTTTAGGTATTTTGGATTTTTTCGAAAAATTTACTTTTGCGAAGTAGTACTAGGTTTTTCACCTGATCAGAACCAAACCAGTGTAGAAAGATTCTCTGGATAGTAAGTACCAATAATTATCAAAAATGCTTCTTTTTTTATATATATATCTTAAAGCACTTGAACCCCGGTAATGGCTGCTTGCAGCTATATTTATGCGACAACTTGTTTTTGGTTTAAGTAACATTCAAAAGTTTGGGTCAGTAAGATTTAATGGCCCTTTGATATAGTAAAACAGTAAAAGTAACGATTCAAAATATCTTTCTTTTAACACACACACACACACACACTATATAATATATATATATATATATATATATATATATATATATATATATATATATATATATATATGTATGTCTTAAGTCGCTGGGATATATTTTTAGCAATAGCCAATAAAACATTGTATGGGTCAAAATTATAAAAAAAATTATTATTTTTTTCATTAGGATATTAAGTAAAGTTATTTTGTATATATATATATATATATGAAAATATATTAATTATAATGATACATTTTTATTGTATTGTATTTATTGTATTTATATATATTTAACATGTTATTTGCTATATGTTTATTTCAATTGTAAGTAAAGTTTTATTAATTTTTTTTCATGCAGTTTTTATTTGTTTTAGTTATTTTAGTACATCAAGTCTTAAAATGAGACATGTTTCAGCTGATGTATAAATCTCAATTTCAAGATATTGTCCCAAATAATAATTAAGTTACATTTATTTTACTTAATAATTTAATGTTGTTATTTAATTAATAATTTAAATAATTATTATTATTATATTAAAAATTAAGAATTCATCCACATGGCCTATAATTGACACGCATGTAGCCATATGAGATCTGATGCAGTGGATTCTAGACATGTTAGTATCATCTGCAGGTGGTTCTTAGAGTCTGCCCGTTGGCTGGTCCTGACCAAAAAACCAGAACAGGCGGTAAAAAACCTCAAAAAGGTGGCTCGCATAAATGGACGACGTGCAGAAGCCGACAAAATCAACCTTGAGGTATGATGTTATGGTCACAAAGTCCAATTCTCACTTTTAAGTAACTAATAACTTTGACTTTGACTTTAATAAACTCATTATTAATGCTTATTAATAGTTAGTACTGTAGTTAAGTTTAGGTATTCGTCAGGATTAGGGATGTAGAATATAGTATAGCAGAATATGTGCTTTAATAAACAGCCAATATGCTAATAATATGAATATTAATAAGCAACTAGTTAATAGTGAGAATTAGTCCCTTAACTAAAGTGTTACTGATGCTATGCATGACATATCAATTTCAGCATCATCCTGGTCTTTCAGAAAGTTTATTCTGTTGTGGTTGTGCATGCAGATGTTGCAAGATGCAATGAAGAAGGAGATGGCCTGTTCAAAGGGGTCTTACAGCGTTGTAGACCTCCTGCGCACATCCACAATGAGAACCACCACTGTGTGCCTCAGTGCAGTCTGGTCAGTCACTCAATCCTACCATTTCAATCAATACCAACCAGCATATAAAAAAAAAAACTACCACATTTGTGACCTTTCTACTGTAACATCTCAGGTTTTCAACCAGCTTCGCCTACTACGGCCTCTCCATGGATCTTGAGAAGTTTGGGGTCAGCATTTATCTTATCCAGATCATCTTTGGAGCTGTGGATATACCAGCCAAAATCTTGGTTACGATATCCATGTGCATGTTAGGACGAAGACCATCTCAGTGTGGAGCTCTTGTACTGGCTGGCGTAATGATACTCATTAATCTTCTGGTGCCTTATGGTGAGGACTTGAGCCTGGCTGGCAGTAGAGTGCACAAATAATAAAAATGCATTCTCATTGTCACGTGGGGTCATTAGTTTTCAATACATGTTATTCGAGTGAGATCTGGAGGTTTGTCTGTCCTTCTATATCACAGAAATGGAGACCCTGGCGTTTCAAGTATCACATTCACATGGCTGATCATGTCCCTATGTATACGTGTTACTCTTGTTTTTGTGCATGTGCAGACCAGCAAGTGTTACGCACCAGTCTGGCAGTCATAGGGAAGGGCTGTCTGGCTGCGTCCTTCAGCTGCTGTTACCTGTACTCTGGAGAGCTGTATCCCACGGTCATCCGGTAATTAACTAGTGTCAGCGTCATCCTTAAAAAACTACAATTCACAGTTTAATTTCACTTGTCCACAAGGCCAAATCCATTGCACATTGGGGTTGGGGTAATAAAGAAATTAAATAATTCAAGAATTGAAATAGATTTAAGAGGAAAATGAAAAAGAAAGATTTTTTTTATTTTTTTTGTCAAGTAATCAATTTGAACTACTGCAATATTTTTTTATAGTAGGCCTACATATGAGTAAGAGATTGGGTGGAATATTGTTGTCAAATCGTTGTCAAATATGGAATGTTTAGCTTACATCTTAGCTCACACTCTTTCAACTTTATAAGCTTAAAGTTCGGTAAATCCTTCCTGTCTTCTTTGAATTTGATTGAAGTACTTTTAGAACTCTAAGGCAGATCAGCCCAATAATGCATCTTTATAAACCTTTTGTCATCCTAACAACAAACAAAGCATTATCAAGAATATCAAATATTGGGAGAGATTATTTTTTCCATTTTTTAATTAGTTGGAGTGACATTTCCCCCTCTATATCTATGGTTACAGGCTTGGATTGTCCATCATTTTGCTTCTTTTTGACAAGCAATAACAAGATATGCAGAATCCCAATACTAATTTTCAGAGCAAGTGATGCTATTTTCTTCTATGTCCTCTCAGACAAAATGGAATGGGATGGGTGTCCATGATGGCTCGGTTTGGAGCAATGGTGGCCCCCATGGTGCTTCTTCTTGGGGAAGATTCCCCATGGCTACCTGGTCTTATCTACGGAGGAGCTCCAATCATTAGTGGGATCTTCGCCTTCTTTCTCCCGGAAACCCTTTCACAACCTTTGCCCGATACTATCCAGGATGTGGAAGACAGGTGAGCTATGTGCTAGTTTTATACGATCCACAAGACATGATGCAACTGATGTTGCAAGAGAGTGTTGCATCGAAAGTTAAAGTGTAAGGGACAGGATCGAAATGTCATGTGTAAATGAATAACCATAATATTGTTTTTTGACTCTTTCACTTATTACAGAGGTTTTGCATGGAAAAAAGACAAAAGATTAGCTGAAAAAGAAGATTTGGCCAAGAAGGATCCCAGTTGTGTCCACCTGAAAGAGTCTGTCTGAGACAACCACTTTACCTTGAACACAATTCTGGAACACACAAACAGAGATGATGATCATTGTCATACAGAAGATAACTTAGTATTAACATGATGGAAACTGCCAAAGGTTATGAAAGAGTTTACTTGTGTGTGTGTGTGTGTGTGTGTGTGTGTGTGTGTGTGTGTGTGTGTGTGTGTGTTTATTACATGAATGATGCAAATAAATAAAACAATAGACAACACAAATTGGAAAAGATTGGGATTTGTGCTTGTTATTTTAGTATTTATTAAATCTTTCATGTTTAGTCTTCTGTAAATTGCCTCGCATATGAATAAATATCCATTATTTTGTAGAACAATTTCATGTTTCTCTGTCATGCTTGTTGCAGCTTGCTGACACTTGGCACAATGGTTGATTACATAATTCCCGAAGGTAAATTCAATTATTTTATATGTAAGTATTAAGAAATTCAGTAAATAAATGAGTGAAATTTTCATATGTAGAAACCAAAACTAGTTTGTCAAAAAACTACTTCTCAGTAATACACAAATGTTTGTGTTTATTGTTATTTCCTGCTATTTTTTTTGGTAGTGGTTTTATGTATGCTGGTTTCAGGAGTTGAAAAGAAATGTTTAAATAAGGGCAAACTATCATAAAATTATGTCTTTATTTTTTAAATTACGACATTTTGTTGTTGTAAAATGTAAAAATTTTCATTAATAAAAAAAAAACAAAAAAAACAAAACAAAAGCATTATAACACTAAACTTTGTGTTCATTTAATTACCATGGTATTAAACCACAAAACACTTGATGACTGCAGCTTCTGTGAACCCCAGAAATGTGAAAATGGGCCCACTGTCACAGATTTATAAAAGCTTTTGTCTTGAGTAAAGAAGGGAATACAATAATACTGGGATACAAGTGTCAGCAATAATGAAAGTGGTTTTGAACAACTGAACTATGCCTTTCATGTGTAGATGAAAAATATGGTTTGTAAATCTTACTTCATTTTCTTGCCAAATCTGCACTGTCCTAATACAAGCATTAAAAATATAATTTACTTACTTTTTCAACGTTTCATGGTTTTGTGCTTCATAATTAAAATACTGTTTATGTATCTGAAAAGATAACATTTAGTTACAGGCTCCCGATGTTACAACTTACAATAAGTTACGCATGTTTTAAGCAAACTGTCTTTTCCTACCTAAGGCCGGAAATGCATAATATTTTATTTTTTTCAAGATTATGTCTAGGTATTTGCATATACTTCTACAGAAATGGATGAACTGAACTGAAAATTGTTAAAACTAGGACATTTATAACATTAAGAGGTGTTTATTTGTCTTTTGGCATGGGTATGCATGAAGCAATTCAAAATTCCCAGGTCCTGTGAATTTTGGTGCTGGCGTTTCCCTTAGTCCTTACTAGTTTAACAACGAATATCTCCTCATAGTATTTAGACAAGGATGTGAATGAATTACTTGCTCTATTGCGTCAGCTGGCACATGTTTTAAAAGGGTCATCAGGTTTTATAAAGCCAGAAGGTTATGAAAGAAGTAAATGATTGTTCAGACTATTTAACTTTCTCATGAGGAAGAAACAGTGTCACTGTTACATAACAAGTACACGAATTATGTTAATAAGGTATATCTGGTGTCGGTGCAAGATTATTTATTTTTACAGTCTAACTAAAAATTATTTACGCGCGAAAAAACTACAACTCCCACAAGCATGCCGATGTTACCCATGAGCGCTTGCTGCAGTCTAGCCGCATATTCCGGTGTGCCGTACTTCTTCCTGGTTATAACACATTCGATTTCAGAGCATCAAAATGTCTGGACTTCTGCGGGGAATCGCTCGGATCCGCACCGTTCCGGTTCTGCGGGGATCAACCGTCACCCAGCGAGCCAATATTGTTACGCGCCCGGCCAAGGATAAGTTTGGGCCCGCTGTGAGTATCCGTAGAGGGCTGGTTGTTTTCTATGGAGCTCGTGAAGGGCAGGCCATGATCTCCTTGGCATTCACTTTAAGGATAATTTGTGATGATTAGGAACATACAGTTATAAAATTCAGTTTTTTTATATTATTATTTTAGTTTAGCTCTAATCCAGGTGTTGATTATTAATATATCATATCTGTATGTTAACGTTACGTTACGTATGTTAACGTTACGTTACTTAAAATCTTTTTGACCGATCGCGTTTGTACAGAAGTTGCACATCTCCAATTTATTTTCCTTTAAAAAGTGACTAAAAGGCAATATAATACTCGTTTTAAATGTCATTTTGTTTATATTTCGTGCTATTTTAGAAACCGGCCATCACAGATCAGCTTCCGCTAAGAAAAATAGTGCATTATAAATCACCTGCTGTCAACACTTGTATAGTATTACTCAAACTCAAGTTAATATTTTATTTTTATATATTAATATTTCTCCAAATACAACATTTTCTGCTCAGCTTGTCAAAATTAGTACTTTAGATCTCGAGGGCATTTTTTTATTTATTTATTACAGTTTGTTGTCTCAGTAGCCGTTTTGAGTCGTTAGATGGCACCAATTAGCTTGCTTTTATATCAGAAGACCGAGACTGCGGAGTGATAGCAGAGATAATAAAGTAGTACCTTTCCTTTGCCATGAACAGTAACATAAAGCTCTAACCGTTCTTTGGTTCTTGTGTTTGTTTTCACAGGAGACAATAATTGGTCTGACCGTATTTTCTTTTACCATCCTGGGACCATCTGGGTGGGTTCTGGCCAACCTGGAAAACTACAAAAAGAAGGGAACTGCTGAGTCTGAGTGATCCACCGGTCATGGACTGAAAGCAGTTTGTCTGGTTTTATTGCTCTTAACATCTTGGGACCACCATCTCACAGACCTCCAGTTTACCTAAACACGGGAACCATTTCTCTCCTTAGAACCACACTGCGACCTCTCCATGCAACCGTTTACTTTCCTCCAAACACTCCGGTCTTTGTTAGACTGAGCTGTGTGCTTTTTTGTTACCAACTGTGTAATAACATGTAACTCATTATTAATTTCTCCTTAACTGGAGCTGTTACATTTAAAATAAACACTTATTTTAATCTTAATTTCTCTGTTTTCCGTAACTTTTTTTTTTTTTAATACTGGAAAAATATATATTGCTTTTTGGTAGTTTACATGAGACAAGTCACCAGTAACAAACTCACATAGATAATTGATTTAATTGTTTGTGTGTGAAGTAGGTTGGCATTTTAAGGTCTTTTTAAATCTACCAATTAAATGAGTTCACTTAACCCAATAACTCTCAAGGCTTGCACATAAAATTTAAGATTAATGTTGATTAACGTAAATAATATTTTATGTAATGGCCTCAGAAGGCGACAAAAGGGTAAGTTCAATATTAAAATAGTAATGTTCAGAAAAGTACATACTAAGGATATTCAGATCAAAGACCATCTATCTATTATTAAAGAATCCATACTTACCCAAAAAGCGCTTTAAAGCAGAAGAACTAACAGCCATATAACAAACCAATGATCAGATAAATATAACCAATTACAGTGAAGAACACTAGAGTAACATTGATTTTTACTCCACTACAAGGTATACAGTTAATATACATGTTCAGAGAGTCTCTCTTGCTTGTGACCGGTGGGCTCCTGGCCATAAATAAACTTTTTTTTTTTCCTGATTATATTATAAGAGCAACTTGGGAGTTGTGTCTGGTAGATGCTGGGCAGCTGAGAAATACAAGGACTAAAGAGTATATGTTCAAAGTACCACACAAGTCACTTTTTATATTTTATAAAAATAAAAGTTTGCAATCATCCCTTACAAAAAATGGTTTTACTACAAATAAAACTAAAACTAAACAATCATGGTAACTATAGTTAAACAATGATAACCACAAATTAACCATGGTTTTGCTACGATAACCTTATTTTAAACATGGCATTTGTTGTAAAACTGGTTATACCAATGATAATCAATTATCAAAATATATATATATATATATATATATATATATATATATATATTATAATTACAATATTAATATAAAATATTATAAAATACAAAAAAAAATAATATACAATTTAGTTTTGCCTCTCGGAAACGTTCTAAATTATTTAATGTTATAAATAATGTATGTATTTGAGTTTGATAAATTTGTGTTTAGTAAATGAATCATATATGAGAACTTAGTTATTAATAATTATGCCAGATATCTCCCACCAACTTTTATGGGAGAAAATAAAAATTAATTCAACCCGTTCAGACAGGCAACCATTTTAATCATTCAGGTAACGAATCTCAGCCGGAAGTGGGTTGATCTCCAGCTGTTCCAATCAATCAGCTGACCGGAAATGACTGTTCAGCAGCAGGAACATGGCGGAGGAGCAACAGCTGGAGATCTCTCAAAAAGAGACTGATGGTGAGAAGTATTTTACTTTAACCTTTCCAGAACCAGAGTCTGTTTCTATTGGTTTGTACATTCCGATGTTGTTTCGAGCTGTGTGAAGCGCGTGAGCTGATTGGATGAGTAGCTAGCGCTTTGCTAACCTGCTAACAACAGTAGCTGAGAGTCCATTAAAACATTTGTATATTAATAATATTCTATATACTGTCATTAGCGTTAGATAAACATCTAATTAATGAAAATGCTCCGAAGTGTGACACATAAGCGTTTTAAAAACACTGCACTGTGAAACTAATGTAAAAACACCATTACACTCCTGTTAACATCGATAATAATGTTTATGTCTGACCATGTTCAACTATGTTTTTAAGCAATTTTACACTTAATTGCGTTTGTTCTTTAACAGGGCTGAATTGCCTGGCACACGATGAAGCTGTTATTGCACAGCAAGATAAAATTCAACAAGAGGTAACTGTTGACTCATTCTGTTTTTGAAATGTTAAGTGATGCTTTACACGCACCTCGATCCTCTAGAATAAAAGGTCTTAATGCAGTGCATCCAACAAGTTATGGTTTTGCTTCGGTACATTTTAAATGTATTAAAATCAGTGTTGTTATAGTTTAACATCAAAAGTTAAAACCATTATTGTTTTTTATTATTATTTTAAATATTGTATATTTTATTGCAGCTAGATGCCAATGAAATTATTTTAATTTAGTTACTTAAGTAACTCAAGCAAAAATAAAAAACTATACAAAAACTTTTTTTTGTTTTGATGATTTCATGAAAAATTGGAAGTTTCAGTCTTTAATCCATCATAAATGTCTCTGTAGATAGCGACCAGTATTCCTCTGGTGTCAGAAAGACAGGAACTTTGTGTCCTTAAGCAACAATATGCTGACGATGACACCATTTACCAGCAGAAGATAAGAGTAAGTGAACCATTACGATAGAGAATGAATCTTAATGGAATGTTTTGCACAAATGATCATGCACTTATCTTTGTCTTTTATCTCTGTTATCTAGTCACAAATCATAGAGCTAAGAGTGCATTAGTTTATTTATGCACAAATAAGTCCAAGCTTCCCCATCTCTGACTGTTCTTTATAACAATTTATACCATTTTGTCAACAGGACTTGCAGAAGAAGTACTCATCTATACGCAGAACACGGCCAGATGGGAACTGTTTCTACAGAGCCTTTGGTTTCTCACATCTGGAGTCTTTACTTGAAGACAGCAAAGAATTACATAGGTAACCACCTGCCAGCCAACTTTCAGCTGAAGTGAATGAACATTGTTTATTCTTTTGGTTGAAGAAATTATTTCTAATCTACAAAACTGAATATTAAATATGTTCTTAACAACACTGACTGTTTGACACCACGCACTGTTTTCACTTTGTGTTGACAAACTTCTTGTCGCATCAAGCCTGTTAAGATCATTTATGTGAAAGTATGAGGAGAATAATGGTCTAAAGTAGCTTCTGTAACCTTTAAAACATTGCTTTATGTCTCTGTTTGGTTATGTTCACTTGGCAGGTTCAAGGCTATAGCTGCCAAGAGCAAACTGGATCTTGTGAGCCAAGGTTTCATGGAATTCACCATTGAAGATTTTCACAACACGGTAAGTCTTTAGATGGGTGTGAACTCATTTGTTTCTGGCATGTTTTACATTTGTGGAAATGATTCTTTTAACTCATTCTGATGCAACGTGTAGCTTTACATTTATTAAAAATCCATTTCAGAAGATGTACCTGTATGGGGTGAAATTAGACTCAAAATGATTAATAGATGGAAGCAAAAATATCAATGTACTACATCAATTTTATACATGTATCTTACAAACCACAAACTAATGCCTTTGCATTTGATTCAGGATTAAATGATTGTGCAGCGATTTGTACATAGACATGTTTGCAAATAAAAATGTTCTGTTCTGCATTAATATATCATAAATTGCTCATGCAAAAAGGAATCCATGCATATGTGGATCGGGTGACACACAAGCATTAATTGACGTCTAGTTCGAGTCGATCTTGTTCGGTTCATTTGGATTTTGAGACTTCATTTTCGCAGTTTTCAGCATTTCACGACCCCCCCCCACACACACACACACACACGCACAACTACTAATGAACAAGGCCCAGTGCAATTCATTAACGTACACGATTTGAAAAATGTGCGTCACTACACTGAAACAAATGCTTTTCAGCCGGTGTCTGCAGGGTTAAGAATAACATTAATGTTGCAGCATTTTGTTCAAATAGAGACATTTGTGAACACAAATGTTATAGTTTGTATTAAAAATGATCATCATTTGTGCATGTAGGGATTAAAATGTGCATTTGTGGATCAGGCAAGGCACGTGCATTCATTCACGTCTCTTCTGAATCTATTCTGTTGGATTCATTTGAATTTATAAGCATATGCATGGATTGCTTTTTGCATGAGGAATTTATGATATTAATGCAGAACAGAACATTTTTATTTGCAAACATGTCTGTATATGTACAAATCGCTGCACAATCATTTAATCCCCAATCAAATTGAAAGGCATTTGTTTGTGGTTCATAAGATACATGTATAAAATTGATGTAGTACATTTATATTTTTGCTTACATCTATTAATCATTTTGAGTCTAATTTTATCCCATATACCTGTATCCATATTCCAAGAGGACAACGACAAGATTCATTGGGCTCAAATTGTGAAATAGTGGTTCAGTGAGCATGAGGAATCATTTTCACACATGAACTGGTTGTCATAGAGTCTTGGGCTTAACCTCATTGAAAGTCTTTGGGATGTGATGGAGTCAGTTTTAAAGAAGGGGTTGAGTCTCCCATCATCAATACAAGATCTCGGGCAAAAATGAATGCAACACTTGAGGGAAAAAAATTGTTGTGATGTTGCATAACGTTGTTGAAACAATGCCACAACGAAAGCACATTGGAATGACTTTAAGTATGGTTCAGGTCAGGACTCTGATGGCCAATCTTTCACAATTTAAGCCTAATGAAACTTGTCCTCGTCATTCTGGAATATGTACTTCTTCCGAAATGGTTGTTTAAGAAATAAAAAGCTACACACTGCATCAATTAGGTTTGAAAGAATTGTTCCCAAACATACAACATGCTAAACGTGCTATATGCAGCATGCTATATTAATCACGGCAGTAAAGATTAAATCTGCAACTCATTAGTATTTGCCTAATTACAATTTTGGCCAGATCGCTTATATACTACTAGTATTTATTAATATTTTAAAGTTTTATTTTAGTTGTAGTTTAATTTTTGTAGTTGATTTTGACTTTTTATTTTTTCACTCACTCTCACACACACACACACACACACACACACACACACACACACACACACACACACACACACATTTCTATTTAGTTTAAATTCAGCTTAAGTAATTGTAGTACTTATTTCAGTTAGTTGCCAAGGCATCATTTCTAAAGGGGCAGCCCCGCTACACTTTTCATTCCAATATAATAAAATTTTATGAACTCTGACCGGCGAATTTGTATTACGTGGAAGAACGATACATCACAGCACAACCTCTTAGTTGAATTAAAGCAACTTTAAAGCTGAAGGTTTCCAGCAGTTTTTGCATCACTTCATTTCACTTAACTTAATAGAAATCAGGTCAGTCCTGCTTCTTTGTTGTTGAGGATACAATTATGCATTAAAATGAGTTTAACATCTGAGATCTCAAAAAGAGATTTGCCTTTTTCTTTTTTTCCAGTCAGTAAAAATCTTAAACGAGTTATATTTATATTGAATTTCCTCTTGTCTTGTTCACTTCAGTTCATGGACCTGATTGAGACTTGTGATAAGCAAGCGTCTGTAGGTGAGCTGCTCGGCTCTTTTAATGAGCAGAGCGTTTCCGATTATCTTGTCGTCTATCTGCGGCTGGTGACCTCTGGGTACCTGCAGAGAGAGGAAGACTTCTTCCAGCACTTCATAGAGGGCGGCCGCACCGTTCGAGAGTTTTGCCAACAGGTGACAGTCCTTTCTGGCTTCTCTCTTTGTTGCAATTTTGATGATGTGATTAATTTTCACCCAGTTCTTGTAGAGTAATCTGTTCTTCAGTGACTTTGCAACATTTTAAACCAGTGTATCATTCTGTTTTGGCCAGGAGGTGGAGCCCATGTCCAAAGAGAGTGACCACATTCACATCATAGCTCTGGCTCAGGCTTTAAATGTGTGCATCCAGGTGGAGTACATGGATCGAGGAGAGGGAGGAACAGTCAATCACCACATCTTCCCCGAAGACGGAGAGCCCAAGATTTTTCTTCTCTACAGACCGGGCCACTACGACATCCTGTACAAATAACAGATCTGCACCAATTCTGCGAAGGCCTTGTCGGTTTCTGTGCTGTGGTTTTGACTCAACTCTAAATTTGTGAAATGTGAACACGTGAGCCCAGCACTCAACATTGCAATTTCCTGTCAAAACCCCCTCAAGACTCTTGGAGAATTTTGGAGATTCTGTTATACAAGCACTGGACATTGTACGGTTTTCTTTGAATAACCTGCATCACTTTTTTCAGTTGTATGTACAGTATATGGTTATTTCATTTAGTTGTGTGTTTTAGTTTTTTGGCTTGTTTCTTATAGTTGAAGACTGCCTGTCATTTATGATAGGGATGGAATTGCTTTACCATGTTTGGCTCTATTTGACTTTCATGAGAATAAAAAGAACTTGCAGTAGTCATAGTTTGGATAGCCATGTTACTGTTTTAATGTGCGTTTTTAAAAAAAACATTCAAAATGGTGTGTCCATGCTGCAATTTAAGCAGGACATGCGCTGACAAAAACAGCGTGGTTCCTCTCACAGAAGAGAGATGAAGGATCTTGCACCTACACCTTTAGACGGCAACACTTCCACAGAGTCACAGAATGAAGGAGGGATGAATACATTCGGGTCCTCGATTCCTTCCACTAGGTCGAAGAAGCTACGGGAAGAAATGGGTTAACAAATTGTCTAACATTACACACACACACGTACAGATGCCATACTATTATGGCAAGATTTATATATTTAAAAAAAAAAAGAAAAAAACCCAAAGTTTAAATTTTTTAATGCTTGAGGAAATCTTGTACAGCACTCATGAAGCACACATTTTGTTTATTTATGTGCATGTTATTCTTGGATGAAGATGGCTTTGATCAGAGGAAGAGGAAAGGCAATATAAACACACGTAATTGGTTAAGAGAGTCACTGTTGCATAATCTGTTGTTCTTCATCGGAATATTACAAATGTGGTTAAGTTAAGGACAAGATTGCGGTCTAGATTACAGAAGTATTATCCATGGGTTTTGGGTTTTAATGAAAAGCAGAGTTAAACATGGTTACAGGATTTGTATGGGACAGGCTAGCCCTACTTTATCTGACCAGTCTACTTGACTAACCTTGTCATTATGGTTAATTCCCCTTTCTGTGTGAAATCCAGGGTGTAGAGAGGCACACAGCCAAACGCAGTGAAGGTCAGCAGGTAGCTTTCTGCAGAGAAAAGTCCAAAGAACATAAGCCAACTAGCAAGGGAAGTTAGAGAGCAAATTTTACATGGGTTTACTCAACCTGAAATAAGCAACAAAATAAATATATATATTAGCTTATTTCAGGTTGAGTAAACCCATGTAAATATATATATATATATATATATATATATATATATACTGTGACGAGCACTCCCAGAGGAATCAGCGTCGCCCTGGAAACCAAAGCAAAACACCTGCATGTCCTTGTCACCGGCTGATCGGTCACAGCTGCTCCCCATCAGCCAGCACATTTAAAAGGAGCACATGTTACACTCAGAAGAGGTTCTTGAACCGAATGCAACGCTGGTCTAATTCCTCTCTCGTCACTCTACAGAAAGCAGCGCGTGACAGACAGCCCAGCCACTTTGGAGCACGTTTGGACACCCACTTTCACCTTAACTGGCACAGAAGAGCACACGGGAAGCACCTTTCATCAGCCATCACTGTGACAAATCCACCCTCCGGGGCTTTTGATTTCACATACCTCTTGTCGAGTGATTCTTCACCCCGTGACAATACACACACACATTTTTTTTTAACACAAAAAATGAATAATAAAAAAAAAATTATATATATATATATATATACATACACACACACACACACAGTACAGACCAAAAGTTTGGACACACCTTCTCATTCAAAGAAGTTTCTTTATTTTCATGACTGTGAAAATAGTAGATTGCTAATATAATGTAACAAAAATTTAACAAAATTGTTACATTTTTAACAATTTGTTTTACAGCCTGTGCTGGATGTTAAAAACCTGACTTAGATGCCTAATGCAGCTTAACGGAACACAGTACCTTTTGTTTCCTCCACTGTTCCATTCCAGTTATTGACCAGCAGTCCTTGTCCTGGTAAAGAGCTGCTGCCCAAGACCATTTGATGCAGGAAATGGGCATCATGAGGAACCCCAATATGTCTGAATGGTTCCTTTAATGCTGTCTTAATACAAGTTTGGTTGTGGTAGTGTATCTTATAGCTGACTCCCTGTGGAGAGGAGAGCATACTCTCTGAGTCATATTAGCAAGTGTCAGCAACACAATGCCTAGTGATGAACTTTACAATATTTATGTTTTGCTCTTTATACTTAAACCGTGGTACTTTACCTCTCTAAAGAGCAGAAGCCTGTCAACAAAGAAGGTCTGGTTGCCTTCCTTTCCAGCTGCTAGAACTCGGATATTCTGTCCATAGGCATCATAGGAGAATTTCTCAAAAACATGCAAGTGGTGCCCAGGGATGAACTGTGTTGGAACGAAAGCGAGAGAACATTGTCACATAACTCACAGTTAGCATTTGCATGAGGTAGTTTTCTGTAGAGATAAGCCAACTAGTGAAGGAAGTTAGAGAGCAAACTTTATATTGATACATTCAGGCCAAAACAACAAGTTTCTCTGATGAATGAACTATTTTTTTCTCCCCTTTACATAACAGTTTAATATTCTTGTCAAGACGGCCCCGTACCGCAGTCAATGACCCCTCAAGCAAAGGTGGAGACTCTGGAAGTCAAGAGAGAGTGACAAGGTTTATTTAGACTTCTCAAAAGATCAAAAGCAAGCATAAATTACTTTTTTTTTTCTGTTCTTTCAGCTGCTATATAAATATTATATATATATATATATATATATATATATATATATATATATATATATATATATATATATATATATATATATATAAGCTGCTAAAGCTCTATAAAGTTTACTATAATGTGCAGGCAAATGACAACAGGTCAGGATGTCTTACTGCAGGGTTCAGGCTTCTGTGCACAGCTGCTGAGAATCAGGCTCAGGCAAACTGGGATCAGAAAGAGGATCTTCATCGTAACTGTGGAGTGCTGACAAACAGGAGCCAGAGCAACTAGCAGCGGTGTTTCCAAGTCCGGCTCTTCTTATATCCTCAACTCCGGATCTTCATTCCATGTTTTCAGTTTCACTCACACTGGGCCTTCTGGGTATTTAGTCAGTGCTTTAGTTCAACACAAGTCGTAAAGATGGTCAGACAACTTAACAGTATGTAATACTAGGAAGTTTCAATTCTAATGTAAGTGTAAAATATAAAGAAGACTGGACATTTTGGAGTTCCTATACTAGAAATACTGTCAGGTGTCTCTGGAGATGATGGGAGACCGGTAAAACCTGAACTGGAGTAAAATTCCTCTTAGCCACATGATGAAGACTCAGCATATTATGATCTCAGATTTGTTTGCCACAGTTCAATGTTCAGGTGCTAGTCATATAATAATTTACAAGATCATCTGATGATATTAAACACTAGAATACGTTGTTGCACTTGGCAAATACTGTCAATTTGGGATGACATTAAAGGGTGTTCCTGTTACAAAAAAAGAAAAAAAAAAAAAAAGAAAATCCTAATTGATTCTAAACAGATTTGTTGGTCTCCCTGCTGGCTTGCTGGTTTAAGGGCCAAACCCAGTCAAGAACAGAAAATCATCTTATTATTAATATATATATATATATATATATTTTTTTTTTAATTATTATTTATTTTATTTATATATATATATATATATATATATATATATATATATATATATATATATATATATATATATATATATTTTTTTTTTTTTTTTTTTTTTTTTTGGCAGGAACTCTTTGTTCACAGTTTTATTACATGGTTTTCTGAGATACTTGATTCTAATTGGTCAATCACAGAATCCATCCATATTTCCTAATATTCACTACTGTACCAAGAAAATAAAAGTAGCAATAAAAACAAAGAACTATATAGCATAAATGACAAAAAAAAGCTACACTTCTGACATCCCGTATGTAACTTAAATACCTGTGCAGTTCCACTGCAGCATAAATCACATTATGACTGCTGTCCATCTGAAGTTGACTGGGGTTAGTAAGGGTGAATCAAGCCTCAACATGTTGAACACATTTCAAGGACTGCACTAGGCCATATCAAAGACAACTCTTAAGGGTTAAGTGCTTCATTTATAGAGTTCTCATGTTCTCATGTACACACCTTTCCCTTTGACATACAGATTTATATAGTCTGGATTACTGTTTTGATTACTTCTTAACTACAGCCAAAGTACGACAAGCACGGCTCAACTGTCAGGAGATCCATGCAACTCATATGACCTGCGATGTGGCTTCTTTGATCACAGAAGCTGGAGACGGTTACTTATTGTTCGGTTCAAGAATAAATACATAGTTGAACATCATTTAGTCTGATATTTTCTTTCATTCAATCTTTTGCATTAAATGACCTGTAATTAAAGTTTATGTGAATTCTTGGCAGGATCAGAGCATTGTATTCAGGGTTTTGAGGCTGGAGTCACCTGATTTAGCACAGATCAGTCCCACACATTTTATTTCATTTACCGAATTATTATCCTGGACCTTTGAAGTAAAAAAAAAAAAAAGCTTTTAAAAAAGCTCCAGGGCAGATCGTACTTGCACATTTTTGCGGCCTTGCTTATGGGTAGTCTAATTGCCATCTGCATTATGGGTATTTAAGTTTTGCCATTTTTTCGCCATAGCACTTTTTTTTCTGTTTGTATCAATCAATTAAAATTTGTTTGTTAATTATTATTATTAAAGGGTTATTTCATCCAAAAACCTAAATTCCAAATCACTATTTTTAATGTTTGGAACATAAAAGAAGATATTATAATATCCAGTATGCTGGGAAAATATTTACTTTTGGATTTTTTTTTCCTACTTACAGTGGAAGTCAATGGGCATCCAAACTGTCTGGTTACCAACATTTTTCAAAATATGTTATTATGTGGTAAACAGAAAAAAGGAGCTCATACAGGTTTGGAACCACAATTTATGAAATAATTTATATTTTTGGGTGAACCATCCCTTTAAACAGTTCTTTGGTAAAATGGCTGTAAAACTGTCTAAATGGTTCTTTATGGTTCATAATTCCAGTACGTGGACTGCACAGCTCCATGTAAATGGCAAAGAGGCATGTAATACCAGGATAAAGCTGTCTGAAATCTTCTAAACTGTAATTCATTTTAATTAATAACATTATTTTCATAATTAATTACTGATTATTGATTATTAAAGTGAATTTAACTGCTTTTATTATTATTATTATTATTATTATTATTATTATTATTATTATTTGCACACAAATCCAAACCTTTAAACAAAAACTATTCTGAAAGACTGAAAGATTGTAAACATGAAAAGAAGTCCATTTAATCTTTTTATATATATATATATATATATATATATATATATATATATATATATATATATATATATATATATATATATATATATATATGCTGCGTTTTTTTTTTTTTTTTTGAATACATGACTACTATTTAATGGCTGTCAGTGAAAAATATGCACCACAAAATGTAGTTATGGCATCAACCAGCAGGTAAAAAAGCGTTTTACAGATATTTAAATATCACTTCCTGTCACTTCAGTGTCCCTTCCTACTATCCTCCACAGAAATTCTAATGAAGTTTGGGAAAGGACTATCAGTTTTTCTGACCAATAGGAGATATAGTGAGTTTTCAGGTGCCACTAGTGGTGCAAATATGATACACTTCAGCTGTAAACAACCTTGCATATTCTGAATGCTGGATGATACAAATAACATTGTTGCATTTGGCTTGAAAAAAATCTGGCTTGAGAATTTTTTTTTTTTTTTTCCTCAGGTGTTGAAATAACCTGTTCACTGAGTGATTGATGTGTGCATTGCTTCATCACAGAGACACATGTGAACCATCAGATGCTGCACATCACATTTGCACATGCACCCTCTTCCTTGTTAAAGCAGATCGTGTGAAGCTGAAAGGAATTAAATTATTTCCTTACGGAATTAACTCCCCAAGCCAAAACTCAGGAGCTCACAGAAAACAGATACCATTCTGCCATGCAATAAAACAATAAAACTGATCTGGAAAAGAGATCTTCAAGGAGTGCAAACAACACCTATTTACGACCTCCTTCCTCCCTCTCCTCTCCCCTCCTTGCCTCTGACTCTCACTCTTCTCCTCCAAAAGCAAGAATATCCATATGCCATGTTGGTAACACTTTAGAATAAGGTTCCATTAGTTAATGTTAGTTAACTACTTTCGTTAACATGAACTAAGCAAGAACAATCCTTCTACAGCATTTATAAGTCTTAGTTCATGTTAATTTCAACATTTACTAATGCATTATTTAAATCAAAAGTTGTGCTTGTTAACATTAGTTAATGCACTGTGAATTACCATGAACTAACAATGAATAACTGTATTTTCATTAACTAACATTAACGAAGATGAATAAATACAGTAATAAATGTATTATTCATTGTTTGTTCATGTTAATTAATACATTAACTAACATTAACTAATGGAACCTTATTCTAAAGTGTTACCTCCATGTTATATCTTGTGAAAATGTTGTTTTTTCCACTTCATGTTTAGTATCATTTTAAAGGTCTCTGTGCGATTGGTAAAATGGTCGCTATTTCACAATAGTCCTTTATATTATGAGAAAGATCAAGAACTGTGTTCTGTTGAGAAGGAGGTGTGTTCCCCTTTAGGGGTCTTTGAGAATGTTTAACTCCAACCAGGTTTGACTCTCATGTGACCGCGGGAACCTATTGAACCGAAATGTCGACAGCCCTTTACAACTGATTTGAAGATTTCTTTGTTGTCTGGTCTGAGTATTTGAGCCCATAGTGTGGAGTATATCTCATATGCTCCATACTATGTATCTTTCTGAAGTCAGGTATATTATTATTTACTCAAAACTGTAATTGTGTTGAACACATTGTGCCCATAGAGCACATTGTATAGTTGTTAGTGTTACTATCTGTGCACATTGTCTAGTTAAGTTTATTCTCAAAAACACCTGAGTGCTTTGCTATACATTTTAGAACATGTGTCTTAAATTAGAATAACTGTTACATGTGTGGCTATTTTAAATCTGTTTGTCTCCTGTGTGGATCACTTGGCCATTCCCCATATGGCCACAGTGTCTGTGCAGGAGCAAAGTTGCCACGCGGTTACAATGTGATTCAGAATTGCAGTATCCTTTCTAAATTGGCTTCTAATTGTTTTCATTATGTAATTGACATGATACAATTATACCTGACTAATAATCAATTGTTATATTTGATTTATCCTAAACTCGTCTGAAATGATTATGATTAGTAAACTGTGAGGAGGCTTTTGTTACCGCAAAGTTACGGACATGGTAGGTCAAACTGAAGGCTCGAGAATGATAGGAGCATTAGGCACATCATCGGAGACCTTCTGATTTCTGTCTATCACTGCTGTTAGCAAGTTGTTTGGGAAAAGACTAAATAAACTACACTTTTGTAATAAGCAAGCAGTAGGCGGCAGGCAAAACATCTATTAGTCTACCTACATCTTCAGACTAGCATCAGACTGGAGAGTTTGTGATCGTAAGATCCACGTGAAGCTAGCGTGAGACTTAAAAGAGACATTAGGTCCCCAGTGAACGGATAATTGAAAGTATAGTGAGTCCGAGATAATCAAATATCAAAAATGATACATAATCAACCTTTGTGATCAGTGTTTAAATAGAAACATTGTCTAAATTTAATGATCTCATGAAATTGGAGTCAGATTGAGCATGGAGCTGTAGACTAGGATTCAAACTAAATCCTGATAAATTCAGAAGCACAAGTAAAATACCGAATACGCATTAAACCTTCGACCAGGCCGCTGGATTCTGCTATTTGGGCTGGTGGATGGCTGAAGATCCTGAAGATCAGTTGCAGAGATCATGCCTTACAACTTGTACTACACAGAACATTTGCACTAAATGTGTTCTGTTTGGAGAGTAGACTCCATTCAGCCTTTGTGTTACGATGAAGAGCAGCACAGGCAGTTAAGCATGTAGAGATGGTAAACCTCCCCTCACTTCTCCTGGTTCACTTATGACCATTAAAGTTTTTTGTTTTGAGTGAAACATGCATCATCCTGTCATGTTTTCTTTACCTTGCAATCAGAGAGTGTGATTATGACGTGTGGGCAAGTGTACCGTGTGTAATTAACACGCACATCTTGAAGTTGGTGAGAAAGCAGTGTTTTTAAAACGCTGGAAGTATCCAGCTGTCTGAGAAGAAGATTGATCTCAGAGACACACCTGCGTCTCAGGATCTGATGGTCTTAGAGGACGAGAGTGTTCATGATAATGAAAGGGAAAAGCTTTTAAAACACATCTACAAGTTCTTAGAAATCTACTCATTGTATTAATGTTGGCTTTAAAATGGTTTTGAAAAACCTTTTACATTTTGAGACTTTAGTCTTTGCCACTTTACAGATCCTCTTTATTCACCAAGAGCTTGTAACACTCCACAGAGAAAGGAAAAAATTGAAATTGCATCATATGACCACTCTAAGGACTCTATAATATCATGTATACAGTGCATTCTATTGTAGGATTTATTTATTTAATTGGATGTTATCTTCATGTTATGTCACATTATCTTTGTACTTCCAAGTTCCAGATTTATTATGTATATATTTATGATATAAGTTAATATATATGAAGATTCATATATTCATATATAGCTTCATATGAAGATCTTACAATGTATGGAATATTTTATTAACAGACTATCCAAATTTTAATTAAAAAAAATAGGCCGATACCGTTAGAAGCATGGATGTGTCTGTCACTTATGGTTCACCCAAACATGAAAATTCTGTCATAATTTACCCAGGTTGTTCTAAACCTGCATAAAGTTCTTTCTTCTGTTGAACACAAAAGAAGATAGAAGAATGTGGGTAACCAAACAGCTGCTGGCCCTGCATTAAATTCCAAAAATATAGAGAAAAATATACTGTAGGAGTCATTGCATGGGACCAGAAACTGTTTAGTTACCCACATTCTTCAAAGTATCTTCTTTTATGTTTAACAGAAGAAAGAAATTCGGCGCATTCTGCAGACTCTAAAATTGATTTAATTATAATTGCTATTAGTATTATCCACCCTGCAAAATCATTGGCCTTTGTAAAATACGAGACGAATCGCAATACAAATCTTAATTTTACCCTTAAACACGGGTAGATTCCGTATTTTAAAGGTGCAGTGTGTACATTTTAGTGGCATCTAGCGGTGAGGTTGAGAATTGCAACCAACATCTCAGTCCCCTCCTGACCCCTCCCTTTAGAGAAGCTATGGTGGCTGACACAAGTAAAGATGTCGTCGGTAAAGACAGCAGAGAGCAATGAGATTTCTTTACAAAGGTAAATCAAGGAATTATATTTACTTTATTATTTGATCAATCGTATGGTATTGCGAATATTAATGTACTTGTTCATCACTGTGTCAGTGTTTTATTCGCAAGAACAACAAAGTGACGAAACGCGCTCTGTAAACATGGTGGTGACTTCCATGTAAGGGGACCCGTTTCTATGTAGAAAGAAATTGCTCAATCTAAGGTAATAAAAACAAAACGGTTATACACCTCTGAAAACATAGTTATTACATTGCATTTCTGTAAACAGATCTTTGTAAATATTACACATTGCACCTTTAAGGGACGGGTGCCAACCCTAAGATGCCAAATCATCTGGGGAATGATTAGCACATTCTGAAGGTGAAGCAATATTTGGAAAGTTTGAGACCCAAATGCCTTTCATATCAGGTTATCATCTGGAGACTAAAATTCCCTTTTCCACACCTTAATCTTAAAATCATAACTCACCAGAGAGGAGAAAACAACAACGGTGCCGTTCCAAACATGCATAGGCTGTTCTTCCACTCTTTTGAATGAGTAGACATCACATGAAATTCCCTTGTAGTGAAGGAATACATCTCTCCCTCAAATGAAACTCAGAGGTAGTCTGTTTTGCACAATGATTTACATCATTCAGTTTTTTTTTGTTTTTACTGTATTTTTATGTTCACCTACCCAGAATGCTCTAAAACCAAAGAGTCTGACAATTCATATACAGTTTGCTGCACTGGTGGCAAACAGAGTAGCCTATGTTTTTTTTTGTATGATCTGCTCACGCCCTGCTGAAGATTTAATTTTACCCAAATTTTACCAACAAATATGTTTTCATTCAGATTGTATGAATTCATATGACATGACCAACTCATTATGAATTCTTATGATATCAGATTACACCACTTAGCCAGACTTGGAGACCAACAACCACCTTAAAAGGCCTTAAAACAAATCTTTTACAAAAGAAATATGTGCTTTATCGGCATACGATAAGATCAATCCTAAAAAAGTGTCAGACTGTTGTTTAAACAAGCTGTTATTTTATGTAACAGCATGCAACTAAAAGCCAAAAACATTGGCCAGTTGTCTTTCAAATAAACTGATGTGAAATCTAGATTGCAAGGAGTTTTTGCACTATAGTCTCAAGACATTAGCACTTTATAAGGAACTGAAGTATAAGAGAGAACTTACATTACTGAGGTTGAAAAAATAGGGTATTTTAGCAGTTGTTAAACTATGCTACTCAATTCTAAACTACAGCAGGGATCTCCACATATATGACGGTCAGAGACAACATACTCAGCTTGTTTTACTGCATTTGCCTTGTAGAATCAGGCAAGTAATTATCTCTTAAAGTTGTAAGCGTGAAACTTAAACAGGTAGGCCGCGGTCCACCTACAATGAAGTTACCATGGAACTGTGCATTCAAGTTTACTTGGCAGCACCTCGACAATATAATGAGGCATATGTTTCATGTTTAGGCATGTCAAGATTGACCCAATAGTGCAGAAACATATAAAACAGAGAGCTGATCAGGGTCATCGAGTGGAAAGTGAAGAGTTGGCAATGATGGGCGCCAGATGAATGTCTTGGAAATGTCTCACAAGACACAAAGAATCGCCTCTTCGACACTGAAACTCAGATGTGTGCAGCTGGAGGTACCAGCTGTGGTGAGAGAACCATTCCAGCCTCGTTCCTCAGCCTCCTCCGTCTGTCCATGTCGTAATGTCCCACATAAAAGGTTATAATAAACCATAAAGCACACGTTGTTTCGTCCAGAAAAATAAATCCTCAGACATGGGCAATCATGAGATAAGATGAACAAACATAAAATTGATCCTCAGTGCGCTTTCTAGCCAATGTTAAAAGAAGGGTTACATATCCTCTGAAACTACACTTTTGTGTGAGCACTAAACATGAGCACGTTAAACTATTATAAAAATTATGATTTTTTTTAAACCTGTATATTATCAAAACTTCCGCTCAGTCTGCGTATTGTTAAAATCAAACATTTAAATAGTACTTAGTAGATATAGTGTAATGTAGTACTATAATAATATAGTAGTACAGCGTTTAACTAATATTAAATAGTACTTAGTGCATAAATAGTGGGGCAACATGACATGTTTTACCTATTTAGAAAAAAAAAAATGCAACAGAAAATGAATTGGGAGCAAATATTTTCTAATAAAGCAATAGCTGGCTGTAAACTGTCCAGGCATCACCTCACAAAGAATGAGTCTCATTTGCCCTGGGGAAAAAAAGATTGCCAAGGGTTTGTTCACTGAGCTGTAAAAATCTCTAGCCACACAGAGTAGTCAGACAACAGGTCAGATGTGTGTCAAAATAACACCAAGAAAGATTTCTCATATGAACAGGTGTTTTCGTTTTATTTTTACAATCTATGACAATCATGTGCGTTTGTCGCACTTTTTTAAATCCTCTAGCATTTTCCAAGAATGGACATGGTGGGGGGGGATATATTCCTTTTTTATTGCTGAATGTAAAAAAATAAAAATACACTTCCACTGACTTGAGGAAAAAAAAAAAAATCATCTGCTGCTTGTACCATGCACCCATCTAACCTTGACCACAAGGACATGCAGAGGTGAGGTGTTGAGACGTTTCAATCCGGGGGGAAATGAAAAGTAGAAATAAACTGGCAGGACATAACCGTTTAGTAGCAATATCACATTTAAACTAACTAGAGCATTGTCTTTTGGGCATTTCTCAAACATACAAATAAGACCCAAAATGTAAGGAAGCAAGGTAGGGGATCGAAATAACTTTTGCTCAGACTTCAAACAAAACATCTCTTCATTTAAAATAAAAACTGATATTTCATTGTGCTGTCATAACACAGCATGAAACCCATTTTATTAGGATAAAATCACAAAATAATCATGATTCATCTCTTTTTCTTATGGAAGAAGTGCATGAACACATTTATCACGTATCTGTTTAGTTCTAATCTTCCTCCATTTCTTTTAGTGTTGGTTTTCTGTGCCAAAACCAATGGACTTCACCTCTCTCAACATATTATTCTTGACATCTTTAACAAGAAGGCAAGCTGATGCTGACTGTGGATGCTCTAAGAAGGTGAAGAGTTAAAAACAGCTGATTTTAGTTCACTTCATCTCACGCTGCTCCATACTGACTGGTTCTAACTCCAAACAGAATCAGTCAGTGCAGCTGCTTCTGGTTTGGTTTGGGCCCAGTGAGTGCTTCAAAATGGACATGGAGTCACATATACATGTAAAAAAAGAAAAATTATAAACTGACGATATAGCATTTGATATACAATAATAATAATAATAATAATGACCTGCACTATTTAGTGTCTTAGATTAACTGTGAATATATTAAATAATTCTGAAATATGTGGACATAATGAAAAACATTGAGAAAGTTAAACATCAACAGGAAATTTACACACACACACAAAAAAGTGAAATGCATTGGAACACAAGCAGAATATAAAGTTTGCATATTTTGGTATTTTAATGACCCCTAATCATTTTCACAGCTATTTGTCTTGTCGTTTGAGACTGTGTTTGTGTGCGATGAAACTTTTTAGGGCTGTTCACACAGGACACATCTGAACATTAAAAACAAAGCTAAACAATGCACAGAATCAAAAAGAGTATCTTAACCCAACTCATAAATTGCTGTAAAATATAAACATGAGTATCACACCGTCGTATTAATTTAATCGGTCTATTATTTTCTTTAGTTTTCACTGACACCCATCCACTCCGCTGCATGTCAGAGTTAAACTTGCGAAAACGTGATATTCATGGCACACAAAAAAGGAAAAAAAGTGCACGTGCACAATTTTTATAATAGAATAATAATAAAAGCATCATAATATTATATATAATATATACTGTATGTGTGTATGTAAAAACTGGAATGGAATACAACAAACGAAAGCAACGATAAAAAAACTGTGTAAGAACATGTCCTGTGTGAACAGTCCCGTTACTCTCCCTGTCCCAAAGTACCAGGACCATTTGGTAGAGCGGACACATCTATCAGCCTGGTGTCAGTCTCTCTTCAGTCCTGCACTAGAGGAAGATGTACAGTGGAATGAAGTCCTGAGACGCTGTGAGGCCTTCCATTCCTCCCATCTATCTCTCCACTGGCCGCTCTAACCGGATGGATTTGCTGATAATGAGGCCGATTTGACTGAGTGGCGGGAAAGTGGGCTGAGTGGGAGAGACTATTACGCTTTCTTATCTGTCAAAAGCTATTAGCACTGACAGCACGGCCCACGGCCCCCCTCACATTTATCCCACAATCCCCTTTGGAAAAAGAAGGCTTCTGTGTGACAAACCTTAAGGTGCGGGCACATTAAGCGAAATTTTGGGGGCACAAATTTTTGCCCGAACAATGGTAAACGTGACCGCATCTTTACCCTGTAAGGATGCAAAGCAAGTCAAGGCGGTGCATCTGTAAGATGACATCAAGTGCCCGCATGCGGAACTCTAAACAACAGCAGCATATTTCTCAGAGCCACAGTCATTTTGAGGCCTCTCGCGTTTGGTCGTTCTCACTCGCGCACTCATGTACTCTTTTTCTGAACCCCCCCCCCATTGCATTTGTTATTGATTTCCTGTTGGCAAAGCAACATGATCATAAAACATCTCTGTAGATCAAATTCATGTAAACATACACCTTATGTCAGAGTGGTTTATATTGCATGACGGTGGGAGGGGTGGATGTCACAGTTCAGATGGGGGTCAGCTCCCAAAAGAACATAACCTGGAAAGGAAAGTAAGGAAAAAAGGCCAAAAAGAGACAACTTAAGAGTAAACGAGTATAAAAAAATGAGGCGTCCGTATAAGAAAGGCTACAAAAAACTCCACTGGCCCTCTGGCCCTCAGCATACAGCAAAAGGCACCACAATATTACTCGATATTTTTTAAGTTGTGAAAAAGTTGGCACATCTCTTTTTTTTTTTTTTTATGCTGTAAATCAAAATGTACATATAAATAGAGTTTTCCCTATAAAAAAAGTCTTTGCTGTTAACTAGTAGACAACGTTTGCTAAAATGAAAATAAATATTTCATTTGTTTATAATATCTGTCAGTTATAGAAAATAAAAATATTTCTTATAGGTGCATGTCTATAGTAGATCGTTTTTTTTTTTTTTTTTTTTTTTGTGGATAGGTGGCGGTCTCTCTAGTGAGGTGCATTGTCCAGTTTGGAGCGCGTGTGCGTCAGTCTGGTTTGTTTGTTGGTGCGAGGCCCGTGCCGCCCGCTCTGGGCGTGAGAAGTCTGCGTGTCGGGCACGGGCCTGTAGAGGGTGACGGGCTCGGCGGCGTTCATGTTCTGCATACTGAGGAAGGGCGTGCTCTCACCTTCCTCCTCCTCTGAGTCCGACAGGCAGCTGCGCGAGCCTAAGTCCCGGGAGGGGTGGTAGCCGCGTGGTGCCACGTGGCCGTTGAGTCTGGACCTGTGCCAGTGCCGACTGCTTCTCTTTGGTTGCTCCATCGAGGAGAGGTACTCCTGGGTGCTTTCGTACACTTCCTCTTGAGCCAGCCGGTAGGGGCTGGAGGGAAGGCTGCCGGTGTTGTCTCGCAGGTAGCTGCCACGCTGCTGCTGCCGGTAGGGCTCGTGGCCCCGCGCCTCGTGAAGGGGCACCTGGTAGCGCCGCAGCAGTGGCTGGTCCTCCTCCGGCGGGTAGGGAGCATGGGCGGCAGGGGGCAGAGACATGGCGTGGCTGGCGTTGGGAGACGTGATCTGGAAAGTAGGCACCTGCGGGGGCAGTGAGTAATGGAAGTCCACGGGAGACAGACGAGCCGGAGTGGTCAGCGCCGACACGTACCTGTATCGAGAGAAGGGCAGGGAGAGAGAGACAGCAGAGAGAGGAAGAAGAGCGAGCAAGAGCGGGAGAGAAGAAGGTTGTGTGGAACAGATATGCACATGAGTTTCAAGTAAACGCACTGTAAAAGCAAAGGAACCCACCACTGAAAAAGAAGTTGCATTCAGGGGTTCTCAACCTTTTTTTGGTCACCCATGTGATGGAATTAAACCATTCACTTTAGGATCTGAGAGGGCATACCACGTTCTTAAAACTAACAGAACATTTTGACATTTTATTTGAATGGACATCACTGTCCATCCAGTATGGATCTAAAATTGGTAAAATGTCATTATTATTATTAATAATAATACCTTCTACAATTCAAAACTTTTGCATATGTACGTTTTTTTTTTATTATTATTTTTTTTTTATTAAAGTCTGTTATGTCCGCTATTTTCAGGAGCCATTTTTCTATTCTTAAGTGTCACATGATCCTTCAGAAATCATTCTAATATGCTAATTTTGCACTTGGGAAACATTTCTTATTATCAGTGTTGAAAACAGAAGTGCTGCTTAATATTTTTGTGGAAAGCATGATACTCTTTTTCAGATTTTTTGATTAATATAAATGAAGCATTTATTTGCAATATAATCTCTCTTTTTTAAGTCTTTACCATCACTTTTCATCAATTTAATGAATCGTAGCTGAATAAAAATATGAATTTCTTTAAACAAAAAATACACACAAAAACATTTGAATGGTAATGGTAACGGTAACTGGCACTGCACACTGCTTTAGATGTGCATTGAATGGGTTTGAATGCAGAGCACAAATTCAGAGTATGCGACAGGTTTTTGAGCCCATAGGTCACGACTTCAAACCACGACTCACGACTTTGTAGCATCCAGGCAATTCACGCCAAACTTCCTGTGCACAAGGAATTGTAATTAGATTATTAATTTTATTGCAACATTATATTGTCCTTAAATCGTTTTTTTAACATGTACCACTTGCATAAACACTGCATCCATTTGCAGTATTATCTGTAGGTGCTGCCATTGTTGTTTCGCGGGATATGTGACGGCAGAGCTCGTAACTGGGAGTACATCGATCTAGTACGAGTTCATGGGTGCGAAGTCATGGGTTTGACTACTGTTCCAGTGCACTTTCACGGGTATAAGGTTGGAAAAACACGGGTTACGGGTTGCCTGGAATGCGGCATTATACTCAACTGCTGACTAGAAATTGCTTTTTGAGTGCAACCTCTCTAAAATGATGTTAAAATCCTATATGCAGTGATCCTGCATTGTACTTTAGCAGTACTATATCAATTTACGCCCACCTTGCTATGACACTAGAAAAATGATAGTATGCACACTAAGACATGGCGGCTGAAAGCTCAATAGCAAATGACAGCAGACATACACACTACTGGAACAAATGAGGCCAGGTCTAACCTCCCAGTCTAGGCTTAGCACTGTTACTGCAGCAGTCATCAGATGGATGACATCATGCTACACTTAATCATATATGTGGTTAATTTTTTATGCCTTTGACACACACACACACACACACACAAAACCTCACTATCTGTGATTGTTCCTTTGGCCTGTGCTGTGTGAGTTAAAGTGAGCGTGCCCTAAGAGAGGAGGCCAGATAAATTAACACCAGCTACGCTGTCACAGATTTGCAGGGCCTGAGGGCAAACAGCCATATGCACAACAGCTCAGTCAGCTACAGAGCAGGAGAGAAGGTAGAGAGGGAAATAGTGCAGAGCAGAACACCAGAGACCTGTTTCACCCCTGAGATAACATGTTGTTCGGCTCTTGTTGACTTAATGAACCCCTCACGGTATAAATTCTCCTGTTTTGGCCCTTGCATGGTGGTGTGGGTGTTTCGCAGGCGAGAGATAACTGTAAATACAGCTGGCCGTGGGCTAGAATCTCTCTTCCTTGAAATACTGTGTATCTTGAGCAGAGAAGCTTAGCTTGACCCCGACTCCCTCTCTGACACTCAGAGCTGGGCCAGAGCATCTGCACGATTTGTGCAACGAATTTTACTGTTATATTCTTCATGGTACGCAGTGTGCAATTTATAAAATGATTTTTGAGGGGTCAAGGTTCTTATTTCTTATGCTAGCTGCTCTAAAATTGCATGAAAAATTAGAGCATTAAAATAATGTACTACCATTTTGTGAATAATATGTAAATAATTTACAATATTTAATAATAACTGAGTAATTTACAGCCAATGAGTGAATATGTAATCTATAAATCCTGAATCCTGATGGTGCATGCTGTGAATATTTGCTATTGAATCTTTCACGTCACCCATGCCAGTCCCCAGGGGTAAAGGAGACCGCGCACTGAAACGCAGAGGAGTCTTACTGCACACACTAAAATGGTTCTCAGTGCCATGGCTGCGGATAGAGGGCGCTCCTGCGCACCTGTCGCTATGCGGAGAGTCCCCGAGCGAGTCGAAAGAGTCACCATACTGCAGGGCCGGCCGGTGGGGCTCAGTAAAGCCACAGTGTGCGGCACGCCTGGCCCGTGCCTCCATGCACGCAGGACTGTTGCATTTACTGGTCCCCACTGAGGACGACATCATGCCGGAAGGACAGTCGGAGAGGACGCTGTCTGTTCGCTCCAGACTCCACGTTCTCCCTTCATGTCTGAGAAAGAAAGAAAGAAAGAAAGAAAGAAAAAGAAAGCAGGACAGAAAAAGTGCACAAGATGCTTAATCCAGTGGTTCTCAAATTGTAGGGGGAATGGAAGCTTCCCAAGATCTTTGATTTCTTTCATTTCCTTTGACTTCACAAGACTATGATTTCACAAGAATATAGAGCAAATGGAGTCATGTACTTTTCTGTGATTTTTTTTTTTAAACTGGACAGTTGGTCACAATCCTCTCAAGTTTCATCCATCTCTGTTTGTGTTCCACAGATAAAAATACAGATTTATACCGACATGAGGCCAGTGTTATTTTAGGGCTATTTATAAACTATAATAATTGTTAATTTGATCATTTTAATTACACTTATAGTGTCAGATGTACTAACAGCTTGCACTAGCGCAAACCATCTTTTGGCAGTAAAATAGTACTGTCATGGGTACTGTTTACTAAAGACACACAGTTAAGAAATAGAGCTGAAAAGGCTTGGATAGTTATTTTTGCACCTGATCTTATTGAATATGCATTTGTAGGAGTTTCCCTTTCAGATGCTAAATTTATGGGAGGAGAGTATTAAAATGAATGATTGGTATTTGTGCCGTTATTTAATGCATTATTTAAATTGTCTTAAAGCAGATGATAATTTGTGCATTGTCAGTAAATCACCAGCAGAAATTTCCACTGCCATTAGCACTTTTTTGTAAGGTTTTTATTTATTTATTTTTTATTTATTTTTTGCCATTAGTGATTGATTTGTGCTTGTCATTTTTATTTGTTTTTAAAATATATTTCTAAAAAGTATTCATTTTTATTAAGTGTTTAAATTTTCAGTAAGTACTTTAAGTACTTACATTTTAATATCAGGTAGTTGTCAAGGCAGCATTTACATTTTTTTTATAGTTCAAGTTTTTCATCTAATATTTATATTTTATTAAAAAAACATTTTTTTTTCTTTTTTAAATAGTTTTATTTCTTGGTAACAATAAAACCACTGCATGAGGGTGAATAAATGGCAAAAGTTTGATTTTGTAGCTTTTAATTTATTTATTTATAGGCATTATTTATATTTTATACATAAAACTTTGCCATAGATAATGTAGGTGTGCTGACAATAAATGTTCATTTTTCTTTCTTTCCTTTTACATTTAAATCATTATTCACAACAACTACCAAACTTTTTTTTTTTTAGTTTTGTTTTTTTTTATATACAACAATATATATATTTATATTAAACCATAGCTTCATTTCTAAATTGCTTCATGACGTATCGCAATCTGTCAAACAGTTCCCCATTATTCAACAAGTACAAACATTCGAACAAAATTCGCCAACAATGCGGTTGGTTGATTACAGTGGAAGTGTAAAGTTGTACAAAGATTGTTCTTGTTACAAAAGAGTCATGCCAGAAACCAAGAACCACTGGTTTAACACATATGTGTAAGAATCAGTTTGAGTGAAAAGCGTGATGTCAGAGGTCTGAGAGGTGATCATGTTGTATAACCTCTGAGTTTCACTCACTCACTCACTCACTCACTCACTCACTCACTCCTGTTACTTGATTCTAAAAGGGATGAATTATGGCCACCTGACTCAGATTCCAATGGGACAGTGGAAGGGGAAAGAATGCTGAATGAGATTAAACAGACGTATGACTCAGGAAGGGGGCAACTGGAGCACGACCCCTAGTTCTTCGTGAGTCTACACACACAAATCCACTGCTCATTTGTGGTCAAACATGCCACGCTGTCAGGAATGTACCTGTGAGTGGAAGAATGAGCCCGGGTGGAGGAGTTGTGAGATCTGGAAGACTGCCGGCTGCCAGGAAAAGGTGCCTCTGCTCTGTGTCCAATGACTCTCTCAGTCGCCGGAACATTTTTGGAAATATACTGCAGAGAACAAAAGAGGCCTTGAGTTACAGACAGATGATATTACATCACAACCAAATCCATTTTATTAAGAGGAGTGACGTACATCTACCATGGGTATCTCCTCAGGACCAGGGCCTGGGTGATTGGGTCCATTGGCAAGGTTGCGGTTGGGATGATCCACATAAATGTTCTGCCTCAGATGATTGTGCATCTTCTTCCTCTGTTTCCTGGGGGGGAGGCTACAGTGAGGCAGTGTCACTCTCTCAGACACCGGCCCAGAGTCACAATCATCACATCACATGTTGCTGCTAACTCATTTTTCAATATCCCATTTCGTTATTTTCTGTATAATGATTCTAAAATATTCAGACACTTGAGCCACACTTAACATGATGCTAAACCATAGTTCTCTGTTTTTGCTTTGATTGTTTTTTGCTTGATAAAGTGCTGTCTTTCTTTCAAAAATATACCACTTGGATTGATGTTCTACTATGTGGTGTCATTTATTTTTATACCTTATTTTAAGAAGCAAAAGTTCAAACACACTCAAAAACATTCCAAGCAAAAGTAATATATATAAAAAAAAAAAAAAAAAAAGATTTAAAACACATTTACTCAATTCCAAATGTATCCCACAAAACGTACCTTATTAATTTGGATTTAATACACTATTGTTCAGAAGTTGTAGGTCTAAGATTTAAAAAAATAATAATAATACTTTTATTAGGATCCATTAAATGAATCAGTACTTATAGTACAGACATTTACAATGTTACAAAAGATCTTCTTTTGTTCTTTTGACATTTGTGTAAATCAAAGAACAAGACTTTTCCGCAAAAACATTAACTAGCACAACTGTTTTCAATATTGATAATAATAAGAAATCATATAAGAATGTTATCATCTGGAGTAATGGCTGCGGTAAATTCAGCCTTGCTATTACAGGAATTAATCACATTTTAAAATATATTCAAATAGACAACAGATATTTTGAATTGTAATACTATTTCACACTATTTACTTATAAATATAAGAGATTCTTTCAAAAACCCAAACGTTGTGAACAGTAGTGCACTTTTAAAAGTTGATACTTCTAATTAACTTCCATAACATGTGATTTCAGTTTCCATGGAAATTTGTCATACAATTGAGGCCGGTCGAAAAATTCACAAAGGGCACCATTAAATGTTATTACAGTAATGTGTTTACAATTCAAATTAATATTGCTGCCGTTGTGCCTCATACTTACTTGGTTTTGCAGTAGGCCACCACGCAGACTATGCCCACCACCAAAAGAGCCACACAGATGCCGGTGATTGTCAGGACTCTCTTCTGATAGAGCTCCTCTGCCTCTGCACATCACCACACAACAACAATTACCAGACTCATTCACAACTCAAACAACTGGTCCTAAACTCTCACTCCATGGATGCCTCCCTCCACTGGGGGGCGTCGCAATTCAGCTCAATTTACAAGCTCTACAACATTTAAAGGGGACAACTGAAATATGGATGGATCTTCGAGACAAATTGGTTTAAAAAGGGATTGCATTGGAGAAACAATCATCGGCGTCTTTGTTTGGCTCAGTCTGTTATAGTTTATTAATGTATTCATAAGCAATCAAATCATGTATGCATAGAAATCTTTAAAGGAATATTCTGGATCCAGTTATCAGACTGAGCTCATTTGACAGCATTTGTGGTATAATATTGATTAGCTTGTGCTAATATATATATATATATATATATATATATATATATATATATATATATATATATATATTATATATTATATATATATATATATATATATATATATATATATATATATATATATATATATATATATATATATATATATATATATATCAAACCACAGGCTACATCCAGCCTTCTGCCTTTTCCTTGTAAGTGGGCCTTGGTTTGGTCACACAGAACGTATGTCTGAGAGCAATGGTGGCTAGTTAGGGTAGAAATATTTAATAATCAATAATTAAATAATTCAGCTGTTGTTTGCTCAGTAGTGTAGAGCAAGGAAGAGAACATTATTTCTGAAGGGCCTCGTCTGTAGGAACGGAGCTGATTATGTGCTTTAAGCAGACAGCGGGACTTCATAGAGACCCTAGTTTACACGTACCGTAAAATGGACCACTTTCAAGGGAAAACAGAGGCTGTTTTTGTAAACAAAGAACAGACAATTGGGAGAGGTCATATAAACAACCTAATTATGGTCCTAATGCAGTTTGGCATGCTAGGGCACTAGGATTCAGTTTGGTCAAGCACAGTAAAAGTAAGAACAGGAAAGAAAAGAGAGACTGCTTTCAATTTAAGTCATTATCAGCTGCACAAATCGCATTGGTGAAGCAGAAGAATGGCAAAGTAGCGTGCAAGGATAGAAAATAAGTAAGCAAAGACAACACAAAAATAGGCAGATGGAAGAAGGAAAAATGAAAGTAAAGGAAGTAATTTGTTTGGGGAAACAAAAGGGAACTCTTATCCGCAGCACTCGTCCATATTGCCTTGAAAGTCAAAGCACCATGATCAGCTGTACAATAAAAGTCCATCTGGAAAAGTTACAGCTGGTCATGATCAGATTTTATGTAAACGCTTTGAAAATATAGCTGTACAGTCCATGATGTCAAAAGTTAAACTGTAAAAATGATTTATTCAGTACTTTTGTTGTTTTCTAGTAAAAACAAAAAACTAAAAAAAAAACTTTTTTTATTGTTTTAAGCATTTATATATATATATATATATATATATATATATATATATATATATATATATATATATATATATAAATGCTTAAAACAATAAAAAAAGTATATATATATATATAAATATAAATATATATATATATATATATATATATATATTTTAATTCTCTGGAAGTCTTAATATGAAAAAAATAAATACTGATAAAAAAAAAACAAAAAAAAAACAAGAAAAACAATCTGTGCAAACAGGCAAAATCCTGAAAGTGCGTGTGCAAGGGAAAATGAACACATTGATCTAACATGATCCAAGGCTTTCCAGGTATAACAGGTATAATTAGATTCAATGTTAGTACTACTCAAGTGCACATAAATTCATTTGAAGCTACGCACTTGTTATGTTTACCGTTCAGTAAATACCAGGTTGGTGTGTAAAACTGATGGCGGTTTACACAAATCACCCCCGCATAATGCTAACTCCTTAAGAGCCTGTGACTATCTGCATACACTTGAAGAAATCTGTGTACATCTTCATGTTGATGACAAAAAACCGACTCAATAGCCGACTCTTTATGTCATTCCAACTAATTCAACAAAATATATGGTTGTCAAAAGTCTTGCGTAAAACTTGATCTAACTACGCACATTGTTAAATGCTCACAGTAAAACTGTTTTTGGCAACATTTCTGGGGCCGCGAGAACATTTATGGCAAATTTTAAAAACCTAGGCTTTATTAACACTGCACGCAAATACAATTTAGTTGTCAAAACTGAAAAGTTGTTTGTTCAAATAGTGAAGAGAATTTATGGTATTTGTGCATTGTTTGTTACACATGATGCAGTATGGATTTTTGTTAAAAATCTGCTTATGCAATTGGTAAAAAAGTACATTGAGGGCACATAATTGACCCAAAGGGAACATTTCTATATACCTTTTAAGGGTCAATAATATACATTATTTTTGCTGCAAGAAACTAATTTATTAAAAACTATATAATGCAGTTCATTAATACAATGACTTGACTAAAAGTCACTTTTCTAAGCATCTTTTTAATTTCTGAATTAAAACAAATTTTAATATTACCTTTAATATTACCTTTAAAGTCAGAAATTTCCTGATACTGTGTAATGAGGAAAAAAAGCTTTATATATATATATATATATATATATATATATATATATATATATATATATATATATATATATATATATATATATATATATATATATATGTTTGTGTTTTATTAAATAACATTCATGCTGGTTTTGTCTGGATTTTATGATGTTTTTTGTCAGTTTGTATGATGTTAAATCTGAGTAATGTCGCTGAATGACAGAAATAAATAAATAAAATAAAACATCTGGAATCTGATATGATTCCAAAAAGCACAACCCCCCCCCCCCAAAAAAAAACAAAAAAAAAACAAACACTGATTTTAATCAGATATTTAGACCACAGATGGATGTTTATAAACATCGGATTTCATGTTGTTTTTTCCTAAACGGATTGGAGTCAGATCTGATTCTTTCTGCTTGTCTGAACAAAGCCTTAAAATCCCACTGTGATGAGACGAGGGCTGCAGATAATGATTCCCATGCTGACTCTTGGAAAGAGGGGCTACTATACAGAGCAATGGCTGATTGACAGATTTATTAGTTCATCAATTTGTTCATTTGCTTTAGAGTCCACCAGAGAGAGGCTACGGAGGTGTGTCGAATGGAATGAGAGCTACACAGTTCCATCTGGAAATCGGAATGAAGGATTGGTCCATACCCATAAATTCAATCCCAAGAGACTCTGCCAGTGCAAAGAGTTGATAATGAAGAGCAAAACAACAGGGAAAGAGGAAAAACAAGATTTAAGAGAGCGATATCCCACCATACACAGAAACACATATGGGCATTATGAAAGTCACACTGTGGACACATCATGCAGATACTATGATGTGAAAAAGAGTAAGTCCTTAGATCATGCAGGTTAAAGCATGTCTGAAATACGTGTTTCTAGACGACAAACCTGGATTAATGGCTAAAAAAGATTATCGTAACTGTGAGTAATAAAGAAGAATTTTGATTAAAATCATCAAACTATCATCTAGCACCAAACTATTTCGGTATTTATTGCATGGATTAGGATTTGAGATTTTGAAAACGAGCAGCTAGGTTAGTAGATTTAATTTTATGAATGAATGCCATTGTGGGGTAAAGTCACTGTTAGACACTTTAGTTCATGTTATTCTACAGCAGTTATTTCAACTCAATCATTGATATAATTATTGTTATGCTACAAACAAAACATCAAGTATGCAAGAATGCAAGTAAATCAATAAACATTCCAGTGGTCATTAAACTACACAATTGAAATATCTCTGATGTGTCTTACCTGTGGGGCACACAGACAGCTGATATTATTCATGAAACATTTTGGTGCATTTTTATGTTAATTGTTAATATCAAGATGCGATTTACACTCTGGGACGCGTATATTAGTAAAGCATGCTCTATGCCACAAATATTATGATTAGACAAGGTCATTTATTTGCCGTTATCTTCAATCTGGTTTGAGATTGGTACATTCAGATACTTGTAAATAAAAAAAGCAGTCATAGCGGCTTTAAATGAGGAGCTCTGAGTGTCATAACTGGTGGTATACTGTAGTTGATAATCCTTTCAAAATATGTTCTCGCACAAAGGGACCTGGGTTCAGGATAATTTGATTATTTGAATTAATGGATGAGATACAAGCACTTTTCTGGCAAATTCACGTGACTAATACTAGCTGCAGGAAATTCCCACTGTTGTCATGACAACGTAATTTCACAAGCTTGATAGAGGTGGAAAAGATTAATTGTCAGGTAGAGATAAGCTACTGCTTTTTTAAAATACTTATTTTTTACATAGAAAAAGCTAAATAAAAAATAAATAAAATAAAATTTGTGCCAGTATAGTAAAAAGCAGCTTGGATATTCCTCAAAATTTCTCCTTTTATGCTCTACAAAAGAAAAAGTGAGATCTTTGATCTATTCAACAGTAACAGCTCTACATTATTTATTTATTTATTTACTAAATATACATTTCATTAAAAATTATGTCAAACTAGTGTTTTTAGTGTGGAAAAGATGAAGTTGACTACCCTGACTTGCCAATCTCTTCGCTAAATGTGGCTTTAGAGACAAATGCATCTTTATGGATTACATAATGAAAGAGTTTTTGTTTTCGATTTGAATGATTTAGTTTGAAAGTAGTTCAAGTATCGCTGAGTTTCGGTTCATTTTGTGTAGCTCTCCTGACAGAGATGGCATAAAGCACATCCTGATGGTTTTCTTTATTTTACAAAAGCACAGCATTTGTTGATATTGTGTTTGCACACAAATAAAAGTTCACCTTTTGCGCTTCCGAATGATGTAGTTGCTATTAGGCCTACTCTTACGTTTATGAGAAGAAATGAAGGATATTTTAAGTTTCCACTCTTATTATAAAAAAAAAAATGCAAGTTATCGTGCTAGAGCCTTTTTGTCCTTCATTATGCGTACTTCAGCTTCCACTCTTCGCATAAATGACTGGATATGCGTCTAATAGTGCACATTTATCTAGGTTAAATTTTTAAATTAATATTGTGAAATGCATGAAGAGTTTTAGATCTCTATATTTTTTTTTTTAAGCAAGTCATGTTGATTTGAGAAGACTAAATTGATTAAACATATGCTCACTGCTGCTGGCTGCTTGGTTGTTACTTAAAAAAATAAAAGAAAAAACTTGAATTTAATGAACATAAAATGTTACAAACATATTTCTAAATTAACTTCATAAAAAAACAAATAAAAAAAAAGAGAGAGAAAGGGGTGAGACTCGTTCCCTCGTTTCAATTAAAAGTTCCCCCTCAGATCATCGGGCCACATATGCACCCACATACCCTGCATAGCCAGACGAAACGCCCCCAATCTACACGCACTTATTATGCTACATATATACTATTTACATTTTCTTAAGGTGTATAAGCCTCAGTACTACACTGTTTCAACATCTTATGTCGACAGACGCTCATTTCCAGACCTCACATAATGAACAATGCTACAAAGTACAGAAAGGAAGCCTGGGTGTTGACAGTGGAAAAGCTAACAATCCACACATGCAAAGACTTGATCCACTGTCCTGATATAGGTAACAATTCCAAGTCGATAAATCATCGCATTGACATGACATGACATGACACAGGTTATAGCACAAGTGTCATAGAATTTTTCTTGTTTTGCACCACTTTGAGTGTTTTTAATAACAACTAATAAATCATTCCATTTATACAGAGAGGAAATCTATTCCGATCTCATGCAACTATGTGCGCTTTCTGTCCACAGATAGTTTTGTTAATGTCAATCTTTTGTGTCTTACCTCCTGTCTTTTTATTAACTAATAAATATATGTTGAGATTTAGGTCAGTGTAAAATGTAAACAGCGGCAGCACAGCAATGCTGTCTAGAGCACAAAGGCCTGATTATATGCACTTTGTGGACACAAGCAGGAGCCAATAGCTCACAGGCATGAGCTGTCAGGTGTAGTGATTCCTGTACCTCCCTCTAATGTATGTGTTTTTCTGTAGTTGATGAAAATGTGCGGTTGAGATGCCAATCTGTAGCCTTATACAGTTAAAATGTGTCACCTCGGGGAAGTGGAGCTGTTTAATTTCACAGCATAATTAAGGGGTGGATTTGTGAACTGTGGGGTGTGTAGAGTATTTGTGGCAGGATTGTTTGAGGGAAACAATGCTGGTACATTGCACAGTGCTCTTATTTTACATTGCACGGACTTGTGAAACTACACAGCGGTGTATTGTATGCAATTGCTACAAGTTATAAAATAAACAGGGCCATATATTTATACATATATTTATGAATTTGGAACATGCTTTTATGCAAAGCATCTTTGCATTTAAGGAATACAGCTTTATACATTTCATATATTCCCTGAAAATCGAACCCAGGACTTTACTGTTGCTATCGCTATGCCCCACTAATTGAATCATAGAAACTAGCATTGATATTAAAGGCTGATTACTGATAAATGGCTGACATTAAAATACCACAACACACTCAATTCTAATAAAACTCAAAAAATTATTTTGGTTGTGATGGATATTCATTTTGAGATTTGCTAAAGATTATCAGTGTTTAAGATTAACTTTAAGAGTCAAAATATCAAATTTTTTATTAAAATGTCCAACTAAATTCAACCATTTATATGAAAAAAATGAGAAAATGAGTGTGCACAATTACATAGCCAATACGAGCCCATATATAGATGCTAACAAATAAAAATAATTCTAATGATAACCAAATTTATATGGCACTGATAAATTGTTCATCCTTAAGACTTTTTTTTATTAGTGCTCATTTTGGGATTATGCATTTTTGTATTTAAATAATTATTATCTATCTATCCATTAATTTTGTTTATTTTCTAGCTGGACAATCTATAGCATGTTAGTAAATTGACAGTAACTATATTTCTGTTTTATATGTTAAGGAATAATGCAGCATTTAATTAGAGGTGTTCATTCCCAATATGATTATATCTAAGTTATGGTTCACTTTATTAAAGAACATGCATTCATACTTGAAAACATGCATCTCTGATCATGCTATGAGATAATGTAAAGTAGAATCGATAAAACAATGATGCAGGGGGTGAATGACATACTGGACCAAATAAAAATCATTAATTGTAAAAAATAATAATAATAATAATTTGATTCTGTTAGACCGATAAGTAGATTATTAACCATTAAGGAGCAACATTCCACATTTTCAGTTCCAGCATGCAAACAAGTCAGAGACAGACATACAAGAAGAAATGGACATACGGTAGAAACTGGCCATAACGTAGGTTTGACAGCGATCACCAGTAAAGTCATTTGGACACCTGATGGAAGGAGACAAAACCATAGAAAGAAAGAGAAAGGGAGAGAGTGTCGAGCAGAGAGAAAAGATGCAAGAGAAAGAGGAGAGGGTGAAAGCAAGAGAGAGAGAGGGGGAAAAAGAAAGCAGAGAGAACATTAGGACAACAGCACAATGATGTACAGCAGAAGCAGAGGATCCCACTGGAGGCACCACTGTGTCTATTTCAGGACAGACTTAAGCCAGCAAGCCTTGGGAGGTGGAAGGAGGTAAGGGAGAGACCACAGTGGTAACCCAGTGACAGCTGGTCCTCTGTTTGCAGCTGTGCATCAAAAGTCAACATACTTTTATCAGGCATTGTTAACTTCAGGGGCTCTGTCTGCAAACACCGCTTGCCGAAGTATCCGTCCGGACATCTGGGGGAAGGAGAGGTGGAAAAGATGACACACAGATATACATCAAACACACACACACACAGAAGAATGTATGCACAGCAAGGATAGAAACACAGCTGTACAATCATTTGAATGCCATTTCGATTCTTCAAGCCATCGTTTGTATCATTTTTCATTTCTAAATATCTATAAACCATTCTTAAAAAAAAAAAAAAAAAAAAGATTGTACTATCTAATATTCTTACCATCTAATATTTAAAGATTTTTTTTTTTTTTATTTTGTTTTGGAAATTTATCTTCAGTTTACACTACCATAGTTTGAGTTTTTTTTTTTTTTTCTTGTTTGTTCTCAACAAGACTGCATTTATTCAATCAAAAATCTGATAAAAACTGTGAATTGTGAACTAATACTGTGAAATATTATTACAATGTAATATAACTGTTTTCTATTTGAATATATTTTTAAATGCTATGTATTCCTATGATGGCAAAGTTGAATTTTCAGCAATTTTCAGTGTCACGTGATCCTTCAGAAATCATTCTAATATGCTGATTTGTTGCCCGAGATTTCTTATTATTCTCAAAGTTGGAAAATATAATTATATAAAATATATATATATATATATATTTTTTTTTTTTTTTTTTTTTTTTCGGCATTCTTTGATAAACAGAAAGTAAAGACAGAAAGGCATTTATTTTTAAATATACTTTTTTGGGGGGGGGGGGGGGGGGGGTGTGCAATTTAAAAGACTTTAAAGTCAAATGATCAAATGAATGCATCCTTGCTTAATAACAGTAGTCATTTCTTTAAAAAATAAATGAATAAATAGAACTGACCCAAAACATTTGAATGGCAGTGTTCAGGGTAGACATTTATGCATTTGCCAGACGCTTTTATCCAAAGCAACATACAGTGCATTGCATTCAGGAAACACATTTACATTATATCAGTTCTTATTTTCCCTGGGAATCAAACCAACAGCTTTGGAGTTATTGGCACCATGCTCCAATTACTGAGCTACAGGAAAGGCAGTGTATAATGTGTATATATATTTATTTTTTATACCACATTGGCAAGTTGTTTTACTCTTGTGTCTTAAGCATAAACCACTATGCTGTCAGGGGTAAAGTATGCAGTCGGTACAGTATCAAGCTGGAATGAAGCAATCCCATTTTTTGCAAACACAAACAGCTGAAGCTGTATCTCAGCTTATAAGCAGCACATAGCTATTACGGTCACCTGATTATGACATGGCTCTCATTCATGGATTTGATTGGCCAATTATGCTTATTCATGTTATTCCAGTAAACAAATTACGGCTCATCAGTGTGTAATGAGCTATATGGGTAATGTTTTCCCAGCGTTAATTCCTCTTACTCTGTAACTGCTCTAGTCAGCTATCACTGATGAATGGCCACCTCCAATTTCCAGGACAAACAGAAAGTTCAGCTTATCCTCTGAACGCCGTATCACTGTGCTTCCCAAGTTGGACCGCCAGAGGCAGGAGTGAATCGTAGCTCAGATTTATGTTGTTTTCCATGAAAATGGCCAATTATGTGTAAGCAAAGATGTGTTATATATTAAAACTTTGTTTTCAGAGAGCATGTCTAGCTTCAGTCTTGCTTTAGGCCTAAATCGAACAAGATTTAGTGAAAATTAAGTTTATATGCAGGACATAGAGGGTGTGCGTACATATAAGGCCCCTTTAAAAGTAAAAAAAAAGCCCTTATGGTTAGTTTTTGAATTTTATTTTATTATGCATGACACAATACATGCAGCACACGCATTAAGCCGTCGGTGAGTTTATAGAGTGTAAATTAGCATACAGTTTCTGACTTGTCCTCGTCTCTTTACCTTGAAGAAACACGGTAATGTGAGGACATATCTGAAATGTGGCCTAACTTTCATATACCAGTCAAAACTTTGGACTTTTGAGAGGATTTTCAAAACACCTTGTGCTTTTATATTTCCTTACTGATCCAAATATATATACTGAACTGAACTAACTGAAATTGATAATGAAAGGCAAACAATGTTTTTTTTTTACATTTTTATTATTATTTATTTATTATTAATAATGCCTTTATTAATGTTCTAAAATGCATATAATAAAGCCTTTATTGATAAAGCAATACTAAAAGAATTTGACCAAACTTATTTATCATTAACCTCCGGAAGTCAAACTAAATATTAGAGTTGCATTTTCTGTCCATTTCATTCAGAGGTTTCCCATTTTAGCTGCCTAAACTAAATTTTAAACTTGGGGAAAAAAAGTGAATTTTGTGAATTTCAAGCAATGAAGTCATCATTAATTATAAATAATAATAATAATAATAATAATAATAATATGATGTATCCAAACCTTTGACTGGTAGATTAGTTAAAGTGTATTCACATTCTGTCATGCTGTTTTCTCCAGTCTCCCCCCTTCCCAACCCCCTGAGCTCATCCTCCTCAACTCTGGCCATTTTTCATTCCTCTCTTTCCCTGTCTTTCTCTCTTTCTTTTGCTCTCTCTCACTGGCAGCAGGAGCCAATAGACTCTGTTTAATGAAAAACTACCAAGACGATGAGAAAGAAACAGAAAGAGCTAATTTTTGCCAGAACTGGGCTGTAGAAGTAAACCTGAAGAAGATAAACATCATGATATTCCAAACAAGCCTGGCCATCAGGAACACAGATACCAAGAATCCAGCTCCAGGTGGCCAAACCGTATAAACGCACAGCGCAGCACATGTAGCGAAGATGAACCAGAACCACATTCGGCAGATTCAACAGTGCAATGAGCCACACAGATCAGAAACAACAAGAAAATACATGGCTATCTTTGTATCCAAAAGATAGATTTTCATTATCAGCATTTTTTTTTTTCACAAGTAATTTGTGAAGCAAAACTGGGCAAAATAATAAGATTATATATCTTGAATTAAGTTTAACACCACTGGCACACAGTTATTGGTTTAAGCATAAATAATTTCCTAATGGGTTAAGAAGAATACACTTAATTAAATGTATATCAAAATGATATTTTATTTGAATACACACATACTTTATAGATATGAGGAGATTAAAAAAAAAGATACTGTCTTAAACAATTTTGCTTCTCAAGTACATAAATCATGTTTTAAGTAATATTTTCACTAGAAAAACATTGTTTCATACAGAAAATGTTCTGTTAAACCAACAAATGTAATTTTTAAGAGACAGATCGGGTTCCAAGTTAAAAGCAGCCATTTATATTTACAGTGCAATACACTGTGGAATAGAAAGCTCTGCAAACACTAAAAATAAAGTCTAAAAATAGCTCCCTCAGTCCGCTAGTTATAACATCTAATCCTGTTTTAAACACACATCAGTCTCTAACCAGCACCGCAGGCATTATAAAACACACACAAATATCAGCCAGATCCTCAAAAAGCTCAAATGCATCTGTACTATATTTGCTGAGCCTTCATGCTTTGTCATTCTGCTAATCTGTTTTGGTTATCTAACTACTCAGTCTATTCTTTAAAGCTTTACTGTAAGGCTGTAGGTGACGTTTCACTGGGCAAAGCTGCTATAAATCATGTGAAGGGCTCTGAGAGAGAAAAAGAATAAAGGGTCTCTCTTTTGCGCCCTGCTACCCTCGATCAGATTACTGCAACTCTGTAAAACGAGAGACTGAAAGAGTGCATTCTGACCCAGAAGGCATTGTATCACTTCTATCCTGCTGGTGAATCTGTCCGAATGAATCAAAGGACGTACAATTGATCCAACACACACACACACACACGTCATACCTAAATGACATTCTCCTGGAAATAAAACCTGATCTCTTGATCGTCATTGTGTTGCATAATAAAGGATGCATCTGGTCTAAAGAAAAAGCACTGCTGTTATGAAAAAGCAGCTGTTTTCATACAATAATATTTGGAAAGTTTAATGGCGCTTTCCACGAACAGAGTACGCAAAAGTGCCTGAAGCACTCGTTTTTTCAACAAACGGTCAATGAAAGGAGGCACTTCAATTGTTGATCGTCAAACTCAGGAGGTCAAACGAAATTTTTATATGAGCGATTTTCTTTTCTCTTCATTTTATACGAGGTTTGGTATTTTTGCAGCTGTCTAGCAATAAATGTGAAATAGGACATTAATAATATTTAATCAAAAACACAAAACAATGCAAGAATGGGGGACAGGGTTGGAAGTTTAGCTTAACTTAAGTTATAATGCAAAACACACTAGCTAAAACATGTAGGTTTAAAGGTTGAGCTTGATGAATGCAGTCACAAAAAAAAGTTTGTTAAAATGTAAAATACAATAAGATGATTTACTTAATCTATCGTCATGGCATAGAAAGAAACCACATAATGTTTTTCTTAAATTCCAAAATTGCAAGGAATATTACGGAATGTTTTAAAGAATGCATTTTTAAACCACAGGTAAATGTTTCTATTCATTAAAATGTGTTAATAATTTTAAAAAATTATAATTCTACAATAAACTGAACATCAGTTCAGCAGGTTAAATCAAAATTAAAAAGGCAGGAAAGACCAAAATAACCATTATAAGAAAGTGCTAGGTTAATCAGTCCCTCCAGAAAAACGCGATTATGCGATCGCCTGATTTAATGCATAATCAGCCAAAGGCCGCATATTTATGCGGGGGTCGCATTTTTTCAAATATGCCGCTCTTTTGCTGCATAAATTGCCGATTTCAGAAAGCAAAATATGCAGGGCTAGCATGATTTCATAATCCCTGTATTTTCGTTGCAAAAACCTCACATATATATTAGCAGAAAGTTGAAAAATGTTGCGTTTCCTTCACACAAGTAAAGCGCCATTTTCTGCCTATTGCCATGGGAACCTTATGAAGTGACATAATTACGTGACGTAAACATCATCTGCAAACCCCGCGGTGAAACCAGGGTGAAACTTGAAATGCGCAAATCATTCTTATTTGCCAACAAAAATAAGCACAAAAGAACGCGCGAAGCAGTTTCCCGATTTGTTACATGACAGTGGAGGCAAATTATATTACGAGAACTTGCGAAAACTGCGGAAAACTTGCTTGCTAACAAAAGAAGTTGATGTAACTTTACAGTTTTAAGATTGCACTTTTTTGTTACAGAATAGTACCAAAAACTTACAGTTGTAATTATATTAGTAGTATGTAAAATAATTTACACTGCAGTAAGAGACTGCAACTTAAATATTCTGTGATTTAGTATGCTCGCTTATCATAGGAAGTAATACGAAATTACTCTTTACATTGAGGTAGTAGCCTAGTGAGAAAAAGGTGTTTGGGGAATCACCTTTTTTTCTCTTTTTCATCAAACCGCAGTTTTTGCAAGTTCACGCAATTTCATCGCATAAAATTGCAAAAATATCCTGTATATTCCATTGCATTTTTTAAGAAAACTTGCCGCAAAATCAAGGATTTTTGCCCGCAACAATCACAAAAGAAATCCACATTTTTCTGGAGGGACTGTTTAATAATAATAATTTAATTATAACTGTGTTCAAGAGAACACAGAGTAAAATGCACATATTATAGTAAAATGGCCACTATACTCAATGAGTCTTTAGATCAGAACTTGTCCTTGATGTTCAGCACAAGTAGGTATCAGGGGTGCTGAAAAAGCTGTGCAGGGGCCCCCTCACTGGCGGGATATGAATCTCCTCTGGCATTTCTCTCTCCTCTTCAGTTTTGTCGCCTGTCCCGGTCTTATGTAAACATGACAGGGGTGTCGATGTGGAGCTGCTGTAACTTGGCAGGCCGTAAAATAGCGAACCCCCCACCCCACCCACCATAATCCCAGCAAGAAAATAATTACGGACTGGGTCCATTCTTTCTTCACTTCCTATATGTGTGTCTAACTTTGTATTTCAAAGAAAAAGGCAGGCATAAATATGAGGTAGCTTGTATGGACGGAGTTGTCCGACTGAGTAATTCCTATGAAAGTCTGGCCTATATTGAATGAGATCGCTTCGGGCCAGCAATTCCCAGCGGCCTTGACTGCATTATCCGACTTTTCTGGACCTGTGCCTCACCCAAGAGTGAATTAGCTGCAGCAATTGAGTTATTGCTCCTTCCAATTTGTACACAACCTATTGAATGGCTGTTGCAGCCATGTCTTTGCCGTTTGCTTGCTGTGCAGTATTCTAGGGATACACACGTGCAGACGCGCACACCATGCAGCTGGGTTGAAAATACCAGCAGGTGCACTCATAACATGGCGCAACATGCGGTCTGAAATTGATTAAAAAAGAAAAAAAAAAAGAAGAAGGGGAAAACCAGCACCTCACGGTTCACTGCTATAAGACCCTATCACATAAATAGCCCCATATAGTGCACAAACACAAACTCGTTTCCACGTGCATCCTTATTTGTCATCTCGCCCTTCACAGCTACTTAATCGCCTTGGTCTTGTTTTAATAATGCGGCTGAAAATATTTTGTTCGGCGCATAACAAGATGTCCTGAGCATCCCTGATTTAAAAGCGTCTGTGTAAATCAGTGTCCTTTTTCCCTGTGATTGAAATGTAAGCAAACCGACTTATTTACCTTGTGGGAGGCCTCTGACTCTCGTAAATATTTGTTCCAGCACTAAACCAGCATGACATGGCATTTCACAATGGCTTGATGCACATCGCTCCAGCACGCTAAACATGGGCCACCGGAGCAGGACAAGAGGCCTGCTTTTTTTCAGTTCCCCAAGCCCATCACAGTCATCTCACACTCATCAACATCTGTAACAGTGAGTCAACCCACTGTGCCCTGACTCAAGAGGGACTCGAGTGAAGACAGAGCGAAAGATAGAGTTAGAGAGAGAGAGTTTAAGTAGAAAAGGATGGGTGACTTGATGGATCCCATTTGGCCATTACTGGAAAAAGACAAGGAACTCCAAGAACTAGAGATTCTTACTTCACTTAGCGTGCAGTTCTTAATCTCTCAGTTAGAAGAACAGAAAGAAGGGAAACTGTAGAAGAAAAGCATTGAATGAATAGCTGTTTATTTAATTATGGGTATAATTATGTCACAGTGGGTTGATATTTATTACAATAAACAGATTTCAACTCTTCTTTTTCTATTTTCAATGTTCCATCATTTTGAAATCATTACTAGATAAATAAGTAAATATTAAATGACATCCGTTTGTTTTAAACAAACTACGTCTTTCAGTTGTGCTGTAATTTCCACCACCACAAACAGAACATTTATATTACGTAACATACCCAAGCTGTAATTTTGGTAAATTATGCAAGAAGTATGAAATCATTCTTCCCTGAGTTTATCTAGGATATCATGAAATGCTAACTCTGAAATTAGCTAGAGGAAGCGCTTTTGTTGAAAACAATGGATAATTTGAGACGTGGTGGAAATTATATTTGATGGCAAAATAAATAAGCATAAGTTCCTTGATGAATGCATATACTGCACACCGTTGAACAGCGCTCCGACCTTAATTATTATCAATGTGCACAGGACCTAAAGTGCCCATAGATTAAGATATAGCAAATATGCTGAATCCCATTGATTTTAATAAAGTTGGGTTGAGTGTGACTGAGAGATAAAGAAGGTGAAGAACAACGTGATCCACCAGGACTGTAAATAGACATGTGGGAAAAGGCTCGGGAGAGAAACTCACTTGCAGGATAGCCGATTTATACCATGTATGTAGTAACAGTCGCCGCCATTCACGCAGTACGCCTTCTCGGACTCGTTGCATCTTCTGGCGTGACCCGAACCCGGAGATAACGTTGTGGTTACTGCAGGAAACAAAGACACAAGCATTTTAATGCATCAGCATGCCACCCAAAAAACAAAAGACAGAGCGTTCAGTGAGTGCAAACAATAAAGAGAACAGGCACGTTTTCACGCTTCCCAGTTAACAATCATTACATGTTACTGATCATTTATCACATTTCAGCTCATGTCCCATTCCCTACAACACCAGTCATTCACTAGAACAATGACTGATTGCAAATCTCTCTGCACACCTTTGCTGCTCTGCTGAGGTTCGAGACGTTCGATAAGCAAAGATAAATATTTCAGCCCCACACACACACCGCCTGCTCCGTCTGATTCACAGGTCTGGAATGGATCCGTAATCCCGCCGCATTATCGGAGCAACGTTCGACATGTTTTGAGGAATACTGCACCTCAGGGGTAAGAAAAAATGAGAGGCCTGGTGAAAATTGCCACACTGTCAGCAATTTGTTTACCTAAGGTAAAAGTTCAAGGGGTGTACGTTGTGGCGCATGAACAGGTTTACTGAATTTGTAATCAAAAGCAGACATGTGAAGATTGACAGTCCCGCTGCCACATTATGCACATACCTATGCTGTTTCTCACCGCTGTTAAACAGAGCATGTCTGCAAACACTCGTGTCATCACCACCCAAACCATGTTTTTTCAAACACACAATGGTTTCTGTTTAGCCCAGCAAAATGGAGCATCTTCGTCATGCTGAGACGGCGTTCAAAGCAAATGTTTAGAAGGAACATGCTTATTTAATCTCGCTAATCACAACGAAAAAGACAAATGGGTCTCCTCCAGTCATTTTTTAGGCATCTCTTTACCACATCAAGCCCAACATTATTTATGTAATCAGAGAAATATTGTGATATCCAAATAAATGTTAATAGAGTTGCTGGTAAGCATGGCTCAGTTCGCCCCTGCTAGTCCATCCCGTTTCAACACCATTAGGAAGCAAATAAAGTATCTTTTGTAAAGACAGCCATTCAAAAGTAGCTTGTATTCTTGTATTCTTTTTTTGTATTTTTTATTTATTTTGTTTTCAAGCAGCATATTATATATAATGGGTCAATAAGGTCGATTTATGCTACCCAAAAATAATATATAAAATAACAATACAATTTAAAGGTTTAGGAGGCAGTACTTGTATTCATATTTTTGTGCAGCAAGGGTGCAACAAATTAATCAAAAGTGACAGTAAATACATTCATAATATTACAAAATATATGTCTTTTTCAAATAAACGCGTTTATTATAAATACAGATTTGCATCACAGAAATAAATTATGTTCTAAAATATATTCAAATAGAGAAGTTATTTTAAATTGTAATAATATTTCACAATGTTAATGTTTTTACTGTATTTTTGATCAAATATGCAGCCTTGGGGAGAATAAGAAACTTCTTTCAAACACATTAAGAAAAGAGAGATTTCTCCACATAATGTAGGCCACATATGTGCCATTCTGATCCCACCGACTATTCACATAACAAGTATATTGACTGTAAAAGTGTTTCCTATCCATTTATACACACTGCGGGACAAGTTGAAATTATGGTCTGAGGTAACTGACAGCATGCCACACATATGGTACATCAATCTAAGATAGAAAACAACCAGGAATATTGGTTTTACTCAAGTCTGGATTCATGTTTGAGACCCTCCACTGCAGACCACCAACCAAACATTTAGTCTTCACAGAGATTGCATGACCAAGAAATCATGAACATGTCATTTAATAAGACTATTGAATCAACTGACTAAACATGAGGGTGCAGAACCTTAAACGTTTCTCATTCCTTTTTTTTAACATATCATTTATTTGTGTAAACTTTCACATAATCCCCAAACTTCCTTTTTATAGGGAGAAATTAGATTGTGAATGTTAGATTTTCAATTCTGTGTCAGACTTGTCTCTTATTTCATGAGACATAACGCTTCTTATACAATGATCGCAAATGCATGATGCAACATTCATAATGATAAAGTACAACAATATACAGTAAGAAATACTATTGTAATAATAGCAAAGTGATAGTGTGAAATATTATTACAATTTAAAGGAAATTATTGTTTTCTATTTTTAATATATTATAAAATTGAATTTTTTTCTGTAATGGCAAAGATAAATTTTCAGCAGCCATTACTCCAGTCTTCAGTGTCGCAAGATCCTTCAGAAATCATTCTAATATGTTGATTTGGAGCTCAGAAAACATTTTTACGTGATGATGATGATGTTGATGATGATTATGATTATTATTATTACCATAGTTGTTTTGGTGGAAATCATGGAACATTTTTCAGAATTCTTTGAAGAATAGAAATTTCAAAATAACAGCATTTTTTTATTATATATTTTTTTTCTAACAATGTTAAAGTCCTTACTGTCACTTTTGATCAATTTAATGGATCCTTGCAGAATAAAAGTATTAATTTCATCCAAAAAAAAAAAAAAAAAAAAAAAGTAACTGACCTCACACTTTTAAATGGTCTTGTAAGATATCTAAAAGAAAAAAATGTAATGGCTAAATTTATTTATTTTCATCTTTGCATTCATTTATGATTGAAAAGTGTCTTTTTCTGAATTAAAAGAGAATTTTTTTTAAATGAGTCACAGCCAAACATTTGCAGGGGATAGTCTTCAGCCTAGCCTCAGGCCTCCGACAACATAGGCTAGAAATTCAGCAGAGTACAAAATGTGCATCTTGTTCTTCCACTCTTTCTCTCTGCAAATGAAAAAATCCAGCAGTCCTGAGCCATAGATTTCCAACCAAGAGCAGCTCCCCGTAGGACCCCGGTAACCCCGTACATACAAGTGTTGAACACCCGGCTGAAGTCAGGCCAAGAAAAGTAAAATGCTAGCAGATGTGGAAGTGCACTCTATGTGTATTGGGGCCCTCCCTCATATCAAACATGATCTAGGGGTATTAATGTTACCACATCAAATCGCATAAGTGAAATCAGAGCACAGTTAAGGTTTGAATTTCAGGGACAGAGAGATTCTGAACTTTCCTGTTGACTTTCTTGTTCATGAAAATGCATGTCTAGTCAGGTTGTGTATTTATATATAAGTAATAATCACCACGTGTGGCTCTGGAACTCTAGAAAGCTTACAGAACACCTTGTGCCAGTATGTTGTGCAGTGTGGAAAAATCAGCAACATTTGGTTGTGGTGGTCTTGCATAACTTGAGTGAACGTCAGCTGTTTACTGAGCTAAGTTTATTTACTTGTTTTTTACAGTTTTTCGCAGAAACCGTCCTCAAATGTGGATGTCTTTGTTATAAAAATTTAAAACTCTCCCGTTATTTTTTATTCGTTTTTAATATTTATATTTACCTTTTGCTTTTCAATAGTTGCAATATTTTCACCACTAGCATCACAAAAAAAGAACCACAACAAAATTGACTGTTTTCAAACAGGTTTCCAGAACACGTCTGTCACTGTTAGGCCAAACAGACAGTTCCGTCCCAAACTCATGCCATCGGTCAAGGGATTTTACAGAACATCTTGTGCAAGTTTGTTAAAATTGAATCCAGGTGCGGAAAATCATTAACATTTGGTTGTGGGCTATGTTCAATCAGCTAACAAGTTTATCTCCTAGCTTTTAATTATTCTGTAGATGTTTTTTTTTTTCGTAGTAACTGTTCTCAAACTCTGGCATCCTTTGTTATAAAATGCATGCTTTTTCACTTAAATTGAATTAATTTTATATACTTTATTTATTATTTTTATGTATTTGCCTTTTTTAATAAATGTACTTTCTATGCTACTAGCATCAGTAAGCAGAATTGTTACAATATTGACTGTTTTCAAACAGGTTTCCAGAACAAGACCGCCACTGGCTGAACACACAGACAGTCCCGTCCCAAAACAAAAGGTTTTTTGTTGTTTTTTTTATTTATTTTTTTGGATACTACAGATCTGAGTACCACATCTCTAAGAAAAAAGAGCGTAAACAACAGTAATATCCAACTATAATAACACTTCTTACAACATGGATACGGGCAGGCTGGGATGCAATTTTAGTGCAGGTTTACCTCACTAGAGCACTAATGACACAGCAAGCTCAACAAGACTCAGCTACCTTGACTGAAAAGATGCCCGCAGATATTAAATCAGCATTCCTCTGAGAGCTGCCCTCAGAGCTTCATAAAGACCACATCCAGAGGCTCGAACATCCAGCTCGACCTTTAAAATGTGCACACTCTCCTAGAGCTCCAGGAGCAGGCACGTTTGTATTCCTTACCGTTGACTCGGTTTGTCCCCTTGAGGGTGAACAGGGGTGCACTGCAAAGCTGGTTATATTAAAATGATATTCACTTCGTGAATTTTGCCGTGCTTGATGCAAAAGCAAGCAAGTGTTCTGGCTCATGCAAAACATGCCGAAATTGGACAGCTGAATATTGTTCATTTAAATTCCTCCTTGTTTCATGCATTACATAAATTTGGACTTGTCCAAACTGAAAGTTTCCTAGCTTTCTCTTGCAGTCAGAATAAAAACAGCATTATGCCAATGTTTCCAAAGTTGCAGGAAGACTTGCATGTCAGCAGCCTGGGGAGGTTAAAGATGCGTTCACGCCATATTGGAATTCCAACTTGTGAACTGGGAGTTTTCTGAGAGCTATGACTTGTACCACGTGACTGCTGTACCACCTGACCCCCACAGGCTCTGTTTAGGCACTAATAGTGCTGTATAGAAAAGCATAATTCCGAGTCCGAGGAGAACGTCATGTGCTGTCATCTTGAAATTACGGTAATTACGATATGGCAAGAAGGCAGCATAATTCTGCCGATATCTGTCATGTTTATGCCTCTGGTCAAGTGATAGACTTCACAAATCTCCCTCCATCAGTAATTGAGCTTTGACAGCTACACGCCTGTACAATATTCCCTCATGTTTCTTCGGCTTACATCAGCTGTCTGCTAGAGATCTGGGAAAACTCGACAAATACCTGCTGAGGCAGCATGTGCCAGGGAGATGTGGTGGAGGGGGGAGTGTGAGGCAGAGTGAGGGAGAGAGAATGCGTTGGGAGTTTGAGGAGAAGGTGTTTTCAGAACATTACCTGGAGAAAACTAACCGTTAACATTTTTATTTATTTCAAAGCAAGTTGCTCGCCCAGCAGAGACAGCACCCTGCCATACCTGTTGCATAAGTCCAAAGAACTTTTAAGCCAGTTATTTGAGCTGTAATGTGGCCAATCATTATGGAGCTGCACGGAAACTGATATATATATTTTACCAGATAGTGAAGTTTGTCTTTTTTGCTGTCATTGCGAAGCAGGTTTATCAGACTGGTCTTAACTAGTGAGACTAGGAGACCAGCTAACTAACCAGCTAAATCAGCTTAGTCAGGCTAGGAAATCAGCTTGACCAATTTAAACAAGCTAAGACCAGCCAACTAGCATAGGTTGGCTTTAGCTGTTGTTGTTGTTGTTTCAGGTGGATAATAAACCTTTTACAAATGCATCTTTAGAAAGTGATCTGCGTATAAGTACTGCAAGATCTGAGATTTCTGAATAGAAAACATGTCAGTTCCTTTGGAGTACTGCTGCATAGATAAACCAGACTTAGGTTAGCCATGTTAAAGTTCAAGCTAAATTCTCAACAAAACATTCCAAGTTAACAAGGTCAGTTGCATGCCAATTGCTGTTTATCAAATCTCACACTGCCAGGTCACTTTCCAAGCCTCATGCTCACTAGCCAGGTTACGTTTCTATTCCTGACAAGCGAAAGGCCAAGTTCTTCAAGTTCCTAATTGCAAACACTAGGCAACTTTCACTGCAGCTCCCATGAGAGGTCACTTTCTCCTGCCTGAAAAACCAAAGGTTTGGCCAGTGAGCTCAACCCTGAGTTTGTTTAATCCTTCATAGCCAAGGAACTGAAAAGAGGGCCTGGGTGGGGGCAAACCAGGGCCACCTGGAAGGCTTCATAAACATGTCTATCTTTCTGCACTCTCCAAAGGGTTCTAGGAAAGTCATAAAGAATTAAAGGAGAGGTCCCTTTGCTGAGAGGTTTTATTTTTTCCTCTGGAGACATATTCACTTAGTCCAATCGAGTAATTTCTTAAGCGTAGAGACGTCCGTCAGGTGGCCGCAGCATCTTGTTGCCTTTCTATTAATTGTCAGGCTAAAACCTCATGTTCTGTTTGTAGTTTCAGAGACTTGATAGCTCAATAGACGAAAAGATTTACTTAACAGTAGATTATCAAGTTGATGACTTTCCAAATCTTCTTACAATACTCATTACATTTCTGAGTGCATGTGGTACAATAAAGGAATAAAGCATCAAATATATGTCAAATGGGTCTTGATCATATTAAAATAATTTAAAGAAAAAATGTTTTTACATGTTAATCACTGGGTTCTCTGGACTCCAAACAAGAAACAACAAGTCGACTCAACAGAACTTTTGGGCCATTTAAGGGGTGAAAACAAATAATATCCGCTAACTCGGATTACATTTACATTTCTGGTACGCCCTGTGGTAGCTTGAGAGCTAAAGAAAAAGTTCAAAAAGCTCCGGCGGCTGACAAATGATGCTTGAGAGATCATTATATTGAAGCCATGATCAGACCCCTATGCCAGTACACTGTCTCACCCCGCTCTTGCAGGAGATGTCTCTTGTTGCAGCTGGGAGCAGAATCCCATAACTGCACAAGTGGTCAATTTATACAGCGTGCAATCTTACAGCTTTTGAGTGCTTTCCATTATGCAAAACCATTAGGTGCATCCCTTTTGTTTAAAACGTTTGCCAAAGCCTTTCAAAGAGGTCTACTCAATTTCACATTTATATGTGCACCACTGCATTTATTAAAAGCCTCTAAACAAAATCATATGGCCCTGAGTAAGTAAAGAAAAAAACTGCTATCACACTATCAGTTTTGTAGCAACAGCTTTGGTGCACTGCAGGGCACAAGAGTTCAGATGTCAGTGGGGTTTTGATTGTGTCGCAGACTGGCGCTGAAATTGGGGGCAAGTCATGGCCTACTGGTTAGGGTTTGACTCCTAGTTCTTGTGCAGTAAAACAAATACATATGTGTGGTGAATGTAGAATACAGCTGTGGTGTGGGTGCATTCTTAAGTGCTTTAAGGGCCCTGTGTAATCTATTATCTCTTTAAGACCTTCTGTGCAGACTTAAGACTTTTCATGTTTGCATTAACGACGACGCACACCAGCAACAAAAGACAAGTCTGTTAGGAAACAGAACTTTCCCTGAAGCGTGATTGCTATAGTGATCTGGTATTTGGATGTTTACTTAAACCCTTGTAAAAAAGCAACATTGGACCAGTCGGTGGAAAGAAAATCCAGTTCTTAGAATAAAAACTCAATATTTACGCCTAAAGTCAGGCAAAGCAACTGATTCTTCCATGACAGCTTCACTAGCATGAGAACAAGCAGGTAAGACATTTACATACAGTATTTGCATGCTCCATACTTAGAAGTTCAAAGGGAGCTTACTGAAAACATGAGTCACATGTCGAAATCTTTCCAGTCACTGTTTAGGCAGAAGGCCAAATCTAAAATGCATTTAATTTAAATTAACTCTACGACTCTTTAAGCTCAGTCCACCATAACAGAAGCCTAGTGTGAACTCTGTCCTGTATTTTTCCCTTTTCATTCACAGGTCTTTATTTTTCTCCTCTATTGCCTGCTTCCTGCTGCATAGCTGATGTGTCTGGACTTGTCCTCCACAATCATTTCACAGACAACTCTAAAAAAATCAAAGAGCACTATAGCTCACGATTGCACAACAGGACGCGGGTGTAAACAAGCAAGTCTCTGGGCACTTACCCAGAAGGGGTGGGGCACTGCTAGGTGACGTGAGGGCAAGGGTGCTTGTCAGGCTGGATGTAAGCTCGGAGGAGGCAGTGCCTGGGCCAAGTGTCGGAAAATACTCGGGGAACCATCGGAAGGATGACACGGGAGTGCCGTGTATCCATACATCATCATCCGAGTGGAGCCCCTCCTCCTCATCCTCTCCTGTGAGGAGATCCAGCCAGTTGGGTTCCCTGCTGTGGCTGGCTCCTTGAATCAGAGCCCAGCGGAGCAGCAGCAGACAGGCTCCAAGTCCCAGAAGCAGGAGCAGAAAAGCGGCCGCAAGGAGTAGGGTTCTTCCTCCACATGCATCCCTCGGAGGGCCATGTGTGGTCGGCTGCAGTGGAGGGAAATGCTCCACTCCGGCCCCCGACATGAGCCCGATACTCTGCCCCTGATAAAGAGACACCAGAAGGACAGGCAGCGAATAGACAGACACATCTGGGTCCATCGGAGGCTCGTCCAAATCCTGTTCAAAATCTCCCGGCTTGCACTTCCTCTGCAAGCACTCAAAGGGCTAACGTGTCTGGTATGAAATCTCCAATACACGCTTCTCAAACTGACCTGCATACACATACCACAAAGCCAGTTTTCAGGTGTCACACAAAGCTGCCCTCACACACTACCTGGTGTGAAATTGCAGTGTTGTGGTCCTTGCGGTGTGCTAGATGTGGGGTTTCAGATGTGGGGTTTCAGATCCGGGATGACCCCACCAAGAAACAGCAGCACCAGCCTTCTGCCCACAGCTCTGATGGTCATAGCCAGCTGCAGCAAATCCTCCCCACTGGGGCACACATTCACACACCCACATATATACCAGAATCCGGTCTGATGGGGAAAACAGAGGGGCTCTCCAAACACACTTAATGAAGTAATGAATACTGTGAGCAAGACCACCAGCAACATGTGGCATGGGGGGAGTTGGAGGGACAGCTGTGGTAGATGACTACAAAGGGTAGCACCTTTAAAAACAAGCAGAAATTGGAAATATATATATTCCTTATGTGACCAGAGAAAGAGCACGAAACACAGCACATGGGCCTAAAGAATCTGACCCTAGAGTCAAAGTTCACACACGGCTCCTAATGGCCAATGCTTTGAAATCCAAAGCATGCTCCCTGGTACATATAAAACTCACTTACAGGACACACATGACCTCGAGGAGAACACATACCTCATACTAATTGTGACCATAAAACCAGTCTTAAGTCGCTGGGGTGTATTTGTAGAAATAGCCAAAAAAAAAAAGATTTGTATGGGTCAAATTTATAGAATTTTCTTTTATGCCAAAACTCATTAGGATATTAAGTAAAGATCATGTTCCATGAAGATATTTTGTACATTTCCTGCTTAAATATATCAAAACGAATTTTGTATGTATTTAGATTTTTTTGCACCCTCAGACTTCAGATTTTCAAAATAGTTGTATCTCAGCCAAATGCTGTCTTCTTCTAACAAACCGTACACTGATGGAAAGATTATTTATTTAGCTTTCAGATGATGTATAAATCTCAATTGAAAAAAATTGACACTTAAGACTGGTTTTGTGGTCCAGGGTCACAATTAAATTAGGGGTCATACATTTGGTTCCCCCAGTCTTTGTTTTATATATATATATATATATATATATATATATATATATATATATATATATATATACTGTCCAGTTCACATTAGAAAAAAAAATTATAAAAAAATAATATATTTAATATTGAAGTACTTAAAATAATTAAAAATTACCTAATTTAAGAATATCAAATATATATATATATAATATATAATATTGCATTATTTTCATAATTAAGACATTCAAAATAGTTTTTTCCCTAATTATTTTTATGCAGTAATATGATTCAGTTCACACTTTATTTTAAGGTGCTCTTGTTAAATGGCAATTATATCAAAATAGTATATGCTAGAAATAGGGTATAATGTAGGATTTTACATTGCAGGTATATGCATAATTATCATAAAATAATAGTAAAATGCAAAAATTAAATAAACAAATAAATGTGTATTTTGTAAGTGTAGCTACATTTTCTAGCTACAGGCAAATACGGACTGCACAATATATTATGACCATACTGGTATTTTTATATTTAAACGCTTTAAAATAATACTACACAATAACAATACAATAACTACACATCTTTAAATAAAGCTGTGATGCCTAAATTCAGTTCTTTGCGTGTGTTTTATATCCAAAATGGTAGAAGATTTAAGTCATAAATCAGTAATGAAAACAACGATCAGCTTAATGTTATTGCCCAGAATTATTAATTAGTAAATTCCCAAGCAAAATTTTTTTTATTTCATGCCAGACCACAACATATTCCTAGACAGGTTTTGTGAGATTTGCACACACACACACACACACAAACCTTGACTCTGCAGTAACCATAAAGATATAATGTAGAACTCAAAACAACAGAACTATTTGGGCTCTTGGCAGTCTTTTGTTTGTTGATGTGTTATGTAAAGCTGCTCTATTTGTGCTGAATAAGGGCTGCTGTCACCAGTTGTTCCTGTTGGACTGTAAATACAGTTCATTTGCCATGAATCTCCATTTCTGAAGGCTGACACCAGTCGTACCGCTCACCCACAGCGATCGATGTCTTCAGTTCCCTTACAGGTACTTGACATTCTAGAACAGTCACTGCAAATGTCCCAAAAAGAGTTCTAGCATCCTTTAAGCCCAGTTAATCTTGTCATTTGGGTTGTCGGAGAAAACGAAGAGCCTGTTTTTTGCAACAGCAACAGAATGAGACAAGAAGGCAAGAAATGGCAGATCTGAATCAGAGGGGTCAACGTGGTTATCCCCAGATTTATGCTGGTGCTTGGCCAATGCCTGGAGTTAAAATCCTACATTAAAGATAAGTGATGATTTATATTAGTCAAGTTAGGCAGAAATGGATTGGCTTTCATCACAGAGGCAGGTGTTGTGTTTGAAGTTTTGTGAGGAGCTTCACAGTGGTTTGTGAGAGCGGGAAATCGGCACAGAGAAAGGAAGAGAGAGAGAGAGAGAGAGAGAGAGAGAGATTGCTGCTGGTGGGCCCCAGCATGACTGATGAGTTTGGAACAATCGGCTGCCCAGCTGCGTTTTCCATCAAATACATTCTTCTCCCCTCACGCTTTCCCTCTGTCCCCCTCGTTCACTCTGCGGCTGTAAGCAGCGCCCTCTAGGGATGTGATTTTTATGTGATGGACAAAGTCTTGAGCCATCTGTGGCAGGAATATCCCCATATCTGTACTACCACAGCCTGGATTTCACATCATCCTATTGTTCCACTAAAAAAGTTTACTTTGCTTCTGACGAGATTGAATATGATCTGATTGTATGCAATCGAATATCGCTCTGTTTTTATTTGATCGAATCATTGAAACATTGAAAATCTCATCCATGTGTGCAACTGCCCGAGGTACTATGCAAGTAAAGTCCCAGTTGTGAACTTTTCTATAGATGTGACACACGCAAAACTGAAGCATGAAGACCGCTCCGAACCCTCCTTAAATGGCCTGCTGCCTGAGAATCCCCAATCCTGTGGTCCGCACAGAGGAGATCTAAGAGAGGAATCACCTCGATTCGTCTCTGGCCTGGAGTTCTGGAATAACATAGAAACCGATTTCAAAATATGTGATTCTGACATCCTGATTCTGACAAGCACTTAAAGCACTTAGCAGAGGTTTGTAGATTCTGCAAGAACAGCATTTTAAACCTGATTTAAATACAATATGATGAGAAAAATCATTCTGAACTTAGAACTTAACTTAAAACTGTACTTATATTACATATAAAGTGAATATGAAGTCAAATAGGGCTCTATTATATTGCCTTTTTACAATTTTTATTTATTCATTTAGCAGAATTTTATGAACAATATGATATAGATTATTTTTTATGCATACGGGTGTCTGATAACTGATATGCAAAACTGACTTTTTTAAACTTACTCTATTTCTGCTTTTTGAAAACATAATATGCATATTGCATAATGGATATTCTTGGGATAATTAAATGAATAATAATAATAATAATAAGAAGAAGAACTATTAACTAAAAAATCTGTTGTTGTTGTTGCAACACTTGCAATATTATATATTTTACAAACAAAAGTACTAACAAAATTATTATGTAATAATTATCACATATATATATATATATATATATATATATATATATATATATATTTTTTTTATTATTTATTTATTTATTTATTTATTTATATTTATTATTATTATTATTATTATTTGTAATGAGTTATATAAGATAATAAAAGTATATAGTATTTATAATAAAAGTTGTTGTTGTTTGAAATGTTATACATTTTTCAAAAGCAGTATCAGTGAATATTACTATAAATAATATAAAATAATAGAGCGATTCTTTTTATGTTATGTAAAAATAGCAGATCTTTGCAATAAGTGTAAATAGTAATTAGATGCTATTTATTCTTATAAATAGTGACAGATATTTTTTGCACCTCTTTATTGTTGTACATTAACAGCGTGCAATGATAACAGAGTGTAAATGATTAAAGAATTGTTAAATAGACACTGCCTTATTGGTACATCAAAGCCCTCGCTATAGCCTACCAACCCGAGTAAAACATCTGAAGTGATATGTGATGAAAAAGGGAAGAGTGAGTTCGAATTTTGGTCGACGGCATCATACTTCATCCACAAGCATTACTCTCTAAAACCTGCTTTACTGCAGACACTGACGAACACTGTCCAACCAGTGTCCGACTTTTTTCTCAAAATTAAAAAAGAAAATTCTCAAAACACGACTTCATTCTCGCAATTTAATTATATAATTCTCAACATTTTATTTCAACATTTTCCTTGAAATTTAACGAGTTTAATCTTGTATTTTAATTAATTTAATCTCGAGATGGTTTTATTTTTATTTTATTTTTTTATTGCTTGGCCCTTATCCTCTTCCGTAGTAATACAATGAGTTATATAACAATATTATAATAATATTATTAATTATTATCTATATTATTATATTATTAATCCACAATAATAATAATAATTGTTATTATTATAGCTATTTATGCCATTTTATTTACATATAAATCCCACCCTACATTTTTTTATACATCTAAAATATATTATATTATGCAAATAAAACAACTTGTATGGTCAAATTGCTAGCAATTCTTCAAACGAATATGAAGAGGTTTGAATGTTCAGCTTATGAACATTAATGTTCTTGCTATTGCTTAATATGGAATAAGATAACAGTGGAGGGTATAAGCATGTTTTGGTGTGACAGCACATTTGTAACACTAATACTGCTGTCTGCACGGGCTGATTGTTTGCCCACTAAATATTCGTCCACAGCATAACCTTCTGACCTTTTCATGTCCCGCTTCACCCGACTGGTGACCTGTGACACCACAATGCTTTGATTAACCAGAGTCACCTTCAACACAGACACATACACAAACACACGGTAGCAGCAGGCAGTGAAGGGTGACAGCGCTGTGGTGTTGAACTGAGAGGCGGCTATCATGGGCTTGCTGTACAGAGAGAAGAAGCAGTGTTTCGGAGGCAACCACGTAGCCAAGCTGCCCCCAGAGGAAGGGGGTGGGGTCTAAAATCATCTGTTGTTTGTCTTCATTAATTGTAGTCCCAAGGTCACAGGGTCTCAGGACACCCTCAGTTCAACAGCCATAACTTCAGCCCTGTTCAGCTATAATTAATGAGTCTAATTACTCAGCTCAACTTATCTTCTTAAACTTCCTGCTGGAAGAGCCAAAATATGCATGTGTGTGTTTACTGGAGTCATTTAAAAGGGAGGTGTGTGATGAAAAACAGCCTTTATGAAGAGAGAGATTCATTTCCTGTGTCATACCACCAGGGCAGTAATGACCAAATCAGCCAGCGATCTTATTGGCCGGGAGGGTGAGAGGCAGCATGCAATTGGCTGAGTGCCTGAAGAGAGCCAACGATCTACAACTGCATTATGAAATGGGTTTGAAAAAGCTGCTTCTGTAAAGAATCTTCTGCTCTGCCTTCATCTTTCACTCTTTTGCCCTATCTTTCCTTCTCTTACGACACCTTCCCATTTCTTGTTCTTCTTCTCAGGCAGATTCACAGATAGCACTAGTGCATACAGCTGCCGCAGGCCACCAAAACGCCATAGCTTTTCTCAACAGTAGCTGTTCAGCTAATGACCTCAGGAAGAAATCAGTCTCATCAGCGACTAGAATAAATTAAAGGCGTGTGTCCTCCTCAACACAAACATCATGCAGACTGTACAAGCACTTCCCATAATTTGCACCATAGAAATTGTTAGAGCCAATTTGGGTTGCTCTCCGTTTGATCTTTTCCAAACATCTTTTTCCAAACTAAAAGTTTGAAGGGTAAATATATAAACATTTTTACTCATCTGCCATGTAGTTGTATAAGAAGCCCAACTCCTGCTGTAGAAGACATCCCCCAAACCACAACACTTCCTCCTCCACCTTTCACTGCTGTCTTTCCCCAGTTTGCACGAAAAGAATGTTTCCTTTCAGAGCCAAATCAATTAAACTGGCTATCTCAACACTAAAGTGTACTCTGAATCAGTTCTTCTCTCTCCACACAACATACTTCTCATCAAAGGTGAGCCTAACCTTTTGATTCTTTCTGCTGATGAGAGGCTTGGTCACTGCAGAATGCGTTTTCAGTCCCACTTCTCTTAAACATGCTGAGACAGATCCATACCCTGTTCAGCGCTAAACTGTGAGCATTTTCAGCTGCAGTGTTGAACCGATTCACCATTGAGAGTCTCTGCATCTTCCTGTCTTCTCATGCATTTGTCTTACGTGGACAACCAACCTCTTTGGAGGACTTGAATGAATTAGTGTTTCCATTCAAAGTTGCGAATTTAACATACACAAAAAGGAATATCGCATACAACATTTGTGAATAATAACCACTGTTTCCATTCAATGAATCAAAGAGAACAAAATCTGATAAACTGACACTAAATATCACTAATAAAAGTAGGAGAAGCCACTGAAAATAATAATTTTCATTTATAATAAACCACTTGCGCCTCGAGCGTGCAGACGAAACACAATAAATGCGTTAATAAATGAGGTGGATGCTGCTGTTTGGGAAGACGGTAGAGTAAGACAGCTCTGAGAGGCAGTTATACAGAAATACTTTCAAGAAAGAAATTGCTTGGGCATTTAAGAAGGACCATAACAACCTTTCAGATGCTGTGCAATGAGATCTGTCCGCTGGTTAGTTAGGTTTGCCGTCCCATAGCGCATAGAGGAATTTATTTGTAAATTGCATTACCATCTCCCATTGTTCGCATTAACCCTTTTTTGCTCAAGCGAGCATAAAAACTTCATTGCGAATTAAGAGATTGTTTTATTTTGTTTTATTTGTGCATTCCATCATCCATTTCTGATACAATACTTAAAATGGTTGTACTACTATGGGGCTGTTGAATGCTTGAGTCTGATGAACATTCTAAGGTCTTAATTTTTGGATAAATACTTGGCTAATGTAATTCCAGGCAGGTCTTGACTGCATTACATGTCTGTATTACTTTTTCCAATGACTGCAGCTTTTTAAAAACGTCCTTACAGCCTCCAACAGCAAAAGAAGCAAAACCCACTGTGACGTTGACTAGTTTAGCTATTTGTAGAGACACTGCTGCCGAAATCTGTTGAGAGACACACAGACTCAGGTAACTCTTAATCTCTCTCGGCCTCTGTCTCTTATAACTGCATTAACAACAGCATTGGTCTGCTATCAACAGCTCAAGCCTCCGTTACAGTTCTAAAATTATGTTTTGGAATTAGCAATGGAGGCATGGGATGAGATGTATAAGAAATTAATCCTACACACAAGAACACAAGAATGTCTTGAAATACATCATCTGAACAATGTCGAAAGCTGTGGTAACTGTAGTATAAGTGAAAAAACTGACTTAATTATTAGAAAATAATGCACACCCAAAGTAGTGATGCGGCCACAATCAAGTGTTTCCTATAAAAAATCTCACAAATACAGAGTTCTGGCATGAAACTCTAGATGGTGCAGTCCGATAGGTCTAACTCAATCTGACCTAATGACATCATTATCACATGGCACAGATGATTGGTTCTCTCCTGTATCAGTAGCCAATGAGCTCACTGCTCAGCATGACTAGCGCTTACCATAGCAGTTTCAGCTTGCTTCAGAAACCCTTCCCCTTCCCCAGCTCCACCTGTATAGATCTGATACGAGGTGATTTGTGTGTTATATTTGCAGCAGCAATATTTCTTACATGGTCACAGCAGCATGTTGTAGATATATTGGCAGTAGCAAGTCATGTACATTACTTTGCTTATGGCAATTGTGGTTTTATTTCTCACAACGTGGTTTTATGTCTCGCGATTCAGCGTTATATCTCAATATCAGGCTTTTTATTTCAATGAAGAAGATTTTGTTTCTTGTAATTGCAACTTTTATTTTTATATCTTACTTTTAAATTTTTCTCACAATTTTATTTTTAGTTGTTTACTCTGAGACCGAAAAAACGTTCCTTAGCAAGAGTTGAACTTGTGACCTCCTAGCAAAGATTATTCCTCTGAGTTACATCAGCTCCTGCTCAATAGGGGCCTGATCCCCCCTGAGACAGAAATCCTAGACTTGCCCTTTTCTGCAACGTCAGAATTCCAGAGGCTGTGTGAACAGTATATCGGACAATTAGTTGGAAGGTATTTCCTAAGCTGATTTATGTTTCTCCCCTGGGCAATTGAGCACTTCATTGGTGGTGGCCTCATTCAGGTTGTTGATCTATGTTGCATGCTCTTTTTTTCTTCACTATGAGGACTGTATTGGGGGCAGGTCACTCCCTGAGCCTGGGGCCACACCACCTCCGATGGGCTTTGTCTTGCCTCCACCTTCCTTGTACCTGTGTGTGTGTATGTGTGCAAGCTGTCTACCGTGATACTGTGAGACCTGTTCTGGGGCGCCTCACATGCCGACAAACAATCAGAGTGAAACATACACAAACACACATATGCACGCACCTCTCCCAACCCTCATGCTGCTGCAAACCTCCACACGCAACTACAAAATGCACAACGAAGTGTAAGTAATTCCTTCTGGAAAAATCCATCTTAACTGAGTTTTGAAACATGTACTTTACCACCTTAGAATAGTAATTGATTTTAGATAATAAACAAATAAACTTGAAATTTGAGATAGTTTTATTAAGTTGGTACACTATCTTGGATCAGCTACAAATCAGATATCAGCTGTTTACACCAGCCTAAGGTGGTCATGCTGGTTTTGAGAACATGGTGGGTGGTCAACCAGCTATTGACCAGCTAATAAGCAGATTTAAACCAGCTACAGACTAGCAATCATGTTCCAAAACCCAGCTACCAGCTTGAACTAGGTTTTCTATCAGGGGTGAGATACCTGGAGTAATCTCGACTTAGAGGAGCAGCCAACTATGCACTTACAGATATGTGCAAAACCCTGACATAAACACACACTTGTTTTTAAATATTGCCCATGTTGTGATCTTGTGCACGTCTTCATCTCTCACCACAATACATTGTCATCAAAAAAGAATGTATATATCTGGCATTCGCAAAACTGATGGCAGCCAATCAGCAAAGACAGACTCTTGTCTTCCTTCCTGTTGTACACCATGCTGATCTATTACTTTAAAGAAAAGTTTTCACTTACTGCTTTGTACGTGCACTGTACTGGTGCCATTCTCCTTCCCCCAACTATTCTCTGCCACACATGTGTAATTCCCAGAATCCTCCAGCTTTGCACTGCTAATCTGAACTTTGGAAGTTTTCCTTCAAGAAGAAGACAGACAGAAATGGGAGAAAGAGTCAAGGGTTCGGCTATTACAAATGGCAGAGGGAGAAACTCTCCAGAGAAAATGTATAAATTAGAGATCAGTTCAAGTCTATAAATAGAGATATGATAACTCTGTGAATCCCAGCGTTCTAGTTTGTAAAAAGTGAGCTTTACATTGCTTTTGCCTTCCACAAATGGCTCTTTTTGGTGAAGAAAACAACCAACGAATCACTTAATTTGAAAAAAAAAAATCTCCTTTAACCTTAGATAATTTCGTTATATTGTCTTTTCCATAGAAGATCGTTTTCAAAGCAATTTACTCACATTAATATTGCTCCAAACCAATTTTTATGGAACTCAAAATGTAGAAAGAATCTTCACACAAATCTTTCTACATGACAGCTCATAGTGACCATGTCTGTCAAACTCCAATAAATAAATAAATAAATAAATGCACCATGAAAAGTATACATATTCATTAGGCGTTTCTCAATATCAAGGATACTTCCTTGGAAGGACTGCTCCTTCCAAGTCACTTCCTTCAGAGGCTAGGTGAGACTCCTCTTTAGCACACGGAGAACACGCAAATGGAACAGGCTAGCAAGTGCACATAATTGCGTCATTACGTCAGTGAAAAGGTCCATTTGAATAACGCTGTGAATGTAACTAGTTATTTATAAAAGAAATGCCATTGACGCAACCAATTGTTAAATGACAGGTCCGGTTCAGTTAATCATTTGTATTTGTATAATTTACAATATCAATACGGTAGTAATTTGTACTGGCATTTTAACGTCAAACTTTACTTTGAGTTTTACTCACTACAGTTTTATTTACAAACAAATGTTTGGTAACGTAAATAAAAACCGTTAACGCTCCGACTACGTTAACGTTCGACATTTTTTTATTTATTTTAAGAGCGTGAAGAGCGCGAAGGATACACATATGCACCCTTTCCTGTGTATGGGATATTCTTCGAACAAAGGACTCAGGCCTTGGTTGAAATTCCGAGGATCCTCGACATTGGAACAGTCCTTTGACGGATGCCGATGACGTAGCATCCTCGAAATACTGGCTTCCGAGGATCCTTCCTTGACATTGAGAAACACCTATTGTGTTATATATTTCATGTCTTCAGAAGTCATATGAAAGCTTTTGTGAGGAACAGACCAAAACTGAAGTCACTATTTACAACAAATCATGCATGCTGAAACACTTCACTTTAATTACAAGGGCACAGTCCACAGCTTTAGGACACTGCCCTTGACTTATGTGAAGGTCACAATCCACTCTTCGAATGTTTAATAAACGTTGAGACCTGGAGGTGTGTGCTAGTGTGCTAGTGGACATGCTGACTCACTTGCCGTTCCTGGAAATTTTGATCTCTTTGCTCTTCTTCAGTTCAGCGCCATCTTTGTACCACTTGTACTGCGGGGTGGGTTTGCCAGAGGCCCCACACCTCAAAATCAGCCTGCTTCCTTCGTCCACCAACACAGGATTTTTCATGCGCTTCAGTGAGGGAGGAGCATCTGAACAACAGAAAGAAAGAAAGGAAGAAAGAAAGAAAGAAAGAAAGAATGAATGAATGGTATTACAATACTTATTTTAACACCAACATGTAGCAGCATTGATGCAGTGATGGAGAAAAGAAGGGAGGACGCATAGAGAGAGAAAAACCCAGAAAAGGATCTCTTAGCTGGCCAGATGATGTCACCAGAGACACTGGCAGTATGAAACAGTTCTCTCTTCCCTTCATTCCAGCGCAGAGCTCTCTCTGCTCTCAGGGATCAATGCGGCACATTTACAACACTAAAGGGCCTGCATTTTGTGCTGCTCTTCACTTTCATGGACATGACAACACATGTGAACATGTGAACTATGCCTCATTCTCTATTCTCATGTTTAGCATTAGAAAGTCTGATTAATTTTTTTGTAAATCGGTTCATACTATGCAGTCCTCTGAGTCTATCAAATCAGAATCAGTTTGTAAAATCAGTTTGTGCTAAATGTCTCTATCACTAACATAAAGCATATGAATGTCTGATTTGTTTTAATAAATTGGTTAATATTAAGGGGCCCGTTTACATAAAGTTTTCAGCCTAAAACTGGAAACATTTTATGCGTTTTGACTGTTCGTTTACACAACAAATGCATTTTGGGGACTGAAAACGCATATTTTTGAAAACGGGTTTCAAAGTGCAACTTTTTGAAAACGGCATCATTATTGTTTCCGTGTAAACACCCAATATGGAAATGTTTGAAAACAGTGACGTCATGCGTGTGCATAGTACATGTTAGGTATGTAGACATGCGCAGTACGTGTCGATTTTAAAGGCAAGCGCGAACAAACATACACAACAGTGTCTTAGTACAAGGTACTGTTGGTGCTGCTCAAGAGTTTGCTAACGCTTCTTCAGCAAAGTGTGGATCTACTTCACTAGTATTACAACCAACAGCGGAAACGCATTATATAGAACATATACTGTAATTGTCACTTCCCTACAGGTACTGTTTACTAACAAGGTGACAGCGTGGACTAAAACGTGAATCATTTTGAAAACATTGTCATTTATATGTGTAAGTTTTAAAAAATGCAAGGGAAAAACATTTCCATTTTTGACTACATTGTTGGTGTGTAAACGTAGCCTAAGTGGTTATCTCTTCCAAAGTGTTGATATGTCTGATTCAAATCTGGTTATCTGATTCAAATGAATTGGCTCAGGCTAATCGGCTCTCTTTGTAGGAAGCATCGGAGTGTTCAGTTCGTTTTAGTGAATCAATTCATACTAAGCTGTCCTCTCAGTCAAATGTATCATTCATTTAAGGGAATCACCTTGTGCTAGATGGTTATTCCTCTGATATGAAGTGTTGGTGTGATGGATTCATTCGAACGAGTCAGTTTATGCTAAACTCATCTCTCAATGTACCACATTAGAATGTACGATTAATAATTCTGAACTGGTTTGTTCAGTTTGTGTTTTTAAAATGATTCACACAAAAAGTATAATATTGATTTCTATTACTATGTTTTCAACTTATTTATATAGACTAGTGTCTATTCTACTTTATAGTTGTTTATCTGATTGTTTTGTGTAAAAAAAGTGTTCTAATAAAAAAAATAATAATAAAAAAATAATTATATATTTTAAAAGACACTGACCCCTCTACTAGCTTAAGCTATCTACTTTGTTCAAATCAACAGTGTTTGTTTCACTATTCAGTTCTTTTCTTATAAGAAGGAACTACTAGAAATTATGATTGCTATTATTCATGATTTGATGACTTCATCTCATATAATTTATGAATTATCTAAACTTACAATAAAGAACCAAATTAATCCAATCTAAGACAATGACCTTAAAGAAAGTTGTTTTGAAAAAGCATGTCGTCAACACACCAATGATCAAGAAGAAACCAGAGAGGCATAGCTTGTTTTTGGCACGTTTTGAAATTATGTAAGTTTTGTATTATGTATTTTGTATTATGTAACTAATGACAGCTCCTTCATAAATCCTAAAGAGCCACTCAATCTCGACAACCGTCAAAACACCAACAAAATGGAGAACAACAGCGCTGAAATGAGGTGAAGTTGCTACATGTGGGCAACCACATGCCCAGACGCTGGCATGCATAGTCACTCAGGAGATGCATTATGGGATTAATGCAGACTCAGACACAGCAATAACAAGGCTTCAAAGAGATGCGGTTCAACAACAGAAGGGCAGAACTAGGCAATGCTGTTTGGTCGTACCCTACTGTCCATGATGAGGGAATGCATGCTGCCCCAAAGCTGGGACAGGAGTCGGTGTAGCTCTTTGGGCTTTTCCAAAGCAAATCCATGTTGGCAATAACACTTTTACAATGGCTGCCACTTCATTTCTTGACAACGCCAGAGACAGTTTATAAGAGACATGCCACTTCCTCAATCCTCAATACAACTATATAAGGAAAACCTGTAACGGCAAAGATGGCGGTTGTGTGCACATGTCCCGCCCCTCCCGCTGGAAAGCCAATCATCTGCTTTTAACAGTCATGCCGGGAAACATTTAAGCCTATCGTCTGGTTCCACTGAGATATGCGCACCATTGAGGAACCCTTGCGCATGCGTAGTAAAGGTATAACCTGTGGGGAAAAAGGTGTTTTAAACCTTATTTTGGGGCAAAGTCATCAACATTTTTCAGCGATTTTTATCGTATTTCACTGCTGTTTCTGTACATGCTGTTTTTATGTCCCGGTGACCAGTGAAAGTGCAGTTCTGACTCTCTGCCCATTCATTTAGATAGGAGCTGGTCTTGTTATTCTGAAATAGCTGCCTGGAGGTGTTGCCAAGATGGCGGCCGAGTGGCATGACTTGCCTGAAAGGACTTTGACAACGCACATGATCAATACCCAATTAAAAGTCATCAGCTATTATTGCAAAGGACGGAAAGCATCAAAAAATAAACAGATGAGAATATACAAGCATTAACATCAATTAGAATCTTGACAGAGGTTGCTAAAATAATCAGCAGTCATCCTAATTTTGGAACTACCGTCCCACTTCCCCGTCCCAGTAAAGGCAGCTGTTTTATCTGAACATCTGCTTTCATGGCTGAATGATACAGTCTGTTCTGATGTTGCGTAGCTCAAAGTAACATGACAGTCTCTGGCACAGTGTTTGGATTGTACTGTCAGTTGAATAACATCTCAGGTTTCCCATGACAGCCTCCAGTGTTTCTCTCCGAAAAACCGCCAAGTGTCCGACATAGTTCTGCTCCCCACCATTTAATGCTCACTGCTGTCTTTACCCCTCAGAGGCCATTAGACTGATGGGATACAGTGCGCCAGAAACGCAATTCATTATACAAATATTTAAAGACACTGTAACCTCCCTGTATATTTGTGCTGAATGAAACCGTATTGTTTTATCGCCTGAAAACCTCCTGAATTCAATAAGCAGAGTTTTCTTTTAATTAAACAGAAAAGTTAAAGATGTTTAATTAAAAAAAAAAAAAACATCAACACTGACTGAGGAAAAACAAAAGTGGTTAGAAACTGATTTCATGATACCCAAAAGAAAGTCACGTGAAAAACAAACTGAAAACTTTGTTGTCTGAGCGATTTTATCATCTGTCTAGAAGCTGGATGAGTAAGCAAAGCCCTTTGTAATTTGTCCACAATGTTAAATTGTAGCTTTTTCTCACCCTAAACTCCGGGCACCTGCATCATGCATTACTCAGCATGCATTTAAGAGTGACTTGTTGTGCAACACAGCTTGAGATGAATTCAAGCAGAGCAAGTTTGTGTTTCGCATTACACGGTGCATAATGTCAGTTACTGCGACTTTATTGAAGAAAGTATTAGTGACGGAGACATACTTGCGCTTTATGGCTGAGTAGGGTGCATTGGGGCTGAATCGGGGGTTGTGGGAAGTCGCGGTTAAAAACATGACATGTATGTGAGGGTTCTGTGGAGAACGACTGACATGAGGCATCTTGTTTCGAGTTGCTTTTGTAGATGCAGGGTGATACTTGCCCGTGTTCAGATAAGAAGGGTGGGGTGTCTGATTTGTACGCTTCATGTTTTCCCGACTCAGAGTAATATTTTGAGCTTTATACAGTCATACTCCATGACAGAGTCATTCTAGACTATTCAAACTCATAAAAAGATCACACAGAAGTATCTGGTTTATTAAACTAGGCGCTGAAAACTGTCAGATCACACTTAAATGCTAGTAACTAATACCACATGTGCGTGATATATCAAGCATTATCATGTCTCAATTTGAGGAAGAATAAAGCCCTACACAGACTGAATAATAACCAGCAGAGATAGAAAACCATTATTCTTAGTTTATTGCTCATTTACCAGCAATGCGGCTTCTGCGACTGTGGCAGGAATGTTTGTTTGCGCGGAGAATGTAGATTGTTTCTCCATACCACCCCTCAGGTGAAGTATTTAATCAGAGCTTTAACACAACTGTCACACTTTTACGAGACGCATGACACTGTCTCTGTGGCCGTGCCTGTAATTCTTGGAAATTCATAACCTGAGGGACATTGCCAAAGCTCAGATTTAAGCTGGCAAAATCAGTCTGTGGTTAGTAGAAAGGGAAGGATTATGGGAAAGTATATGAACCGCACAATCTTTGCTGTCAAGCCATGGCACAAATCGCAGTTCTTTCACCTTCCTGCTGTTTCCAAGGAACCGAGCGTTTATTTTCACTTTCGTGCTATGACACATATCTTGTTTGGATAAATAGTTTCAGTATTCCAAGAAAATTCCTCACGCAATAGCTGTCAGAGTAAGGTGCAACATTGTGCTGAGAGTTTATGTTTTATATAAGGGAGTGTGGCATGTGTGTGTTCTTGAAGAATAGATCTCAGTTTGTGCCTCTGGTTGCTATGAACAACAAAAAAAATTTGTGTTCTCTCCATAGACTGCATAAAAAATGGACGTAGTGTCCATGACGTCACCCATAGGTTTCTGAAGAGCGGTTTTGAAAAGTAGGCGGAGCTGGACGTGGCCATCTTGCCAGCGCGTATCCGCGTGTCACTCCCAGACAATCGAAAATGGGCAAAAAGTTGGGAGCTGGTTGCTGAAACCATCCCATCTAGCTTGACAGCGGTGACAGCAGCGGCAATCCACCTGTAACTAAGGTGGCCGCACCCTTAATTATGCAGGACGTTAAAGCTTAATATAATTTAAACAGATGAGTTATAAAAATATACAGTTGTCTGTACAGTCAGTTTGCTTGTAGTTTAAGTCACAGTTTTGGGACATTCTAAAACACTCGGTGGGGCCAATTCAGTATTCATAAATACTATTAATACTAATAACAGTTATAATATTAGTAGCCTTATTGATAGCATTACTATCAGTAAAGTAGATAGCTATGAACGCAACGTTAAGCTTTTCTCTCCCATAGAAAACCATTAGGCTATAGAAAAAGCATAAAGGAGGCTAATGGACGAAGACAGTATAAAACCAAAATATGATGCATATTAATAAAAAATATAGCCTATTATGCACAGGAAAGCAGACAATCTCAAATAGCTTTAAACAAGTCAAAACCTAATTTAAAATGAAACTGATTGTATGGGCCCCTGTACCGCTCTCATTCTGCACAAATACAAATGTTTCCATATTCGCAATGTATTTGAAGCTAAATTAACTGGGCTTTCTACGTTCCAATACCAACAGAAAAAAATCATAACTGCGCTGCACTTTAGAAGAAAGGAGCTCATGCTGTAGCTACGGACTATTAAAATTCACTGTGTAACATTTTATCTGTATTGGTGATTTTATGTTGATTTTAATAATGAACAGGCTGTGCTGTTTGTAATGTGCGCATTTGGCACTGGCGCCATCAATTAGCAAAAAAATGAAATAGCCTACTCCGTAAACATTAGGTCATAATTCAATAATATAAAAGATTATTCTAAATTTTACAAAGTGAACACTTTTACATTATGATTTTGCTCTGGAACCTACGATAATGCAAGAAGATAATTATTTTGTGTTTTTGGTGTAATAGAATGTGTTGACATGATTTAATGTTAAAAAAAAACTGTACATTGTAGGTCCTCTATGCCCTGCCTCTCTCAAGCATGTTATTTTCTACAAAATCCCTACTTCCAACAAGTGCGGTCTGCTCTGATTGGCCAACTGACCCAGTGAATTATGATTGACTGCAAAAAATGCGCAAAACTCTGCATTTGAACAGTCAATAGCAAATATTTAAAGCCCATGTTGCAGGTTAACCACCACTGTCGATTAATGGGTACATAAATCACTCAAAATATGTATATTATTTTTAATATGTCATTTTTAAAATTGTCTTAAAGACCAGTTTTTAACATTTTTGGTATTAACATTTTCTTTTTTACGCAATTCAGTGATGACATCACGTTGGGGAGAAGTGGAGGAAAGGTAGCCTCAGTCTAGTATTAAAACTATGGTGACTGACTGGGATGAGGAAGAGATGGCAAGAGCCAACATGTATGATGGCAGCAGCCGTATAATTTGGAACCTGCCAGACGTGAGAGGGAAAATGAGGAATTACCTAGAACTGATGGCCGTCAAAGCCAATTAAATGCATTGTCCGAGGAGAATGAGTGGAGAGTTGGTGAAGTGTCCTGGTGATTTGCTATCATTTAGCAATGCAGCAATGAGCACTGGAGCTAGTCTACGAGCAGCAGTGCACAATAACGACACATTTTTTTCTTCTTTACTGTAATTTAATAGCACTGAGTGAAAAAAATCAACGTTTTCTTTATATCTAGTGGCAGTGATTGTGACGTCAGTTCAGATAAGTACCGGTAACCTTTGTCATAGTGTCGTAGTACTGGTAAACTTTGCCTTTGTCATCTAGAAATAGAAGGCATCATGCTAGCTATATGGCCATTTCTAAGCGTTTATCTCTTCCTCCAGTGAAAATATTGTTGCAAACGTAGCCGTTTGTGTGGGCGGTTCCATCCCATGGAAACTGCGTTGGAAAGCTTGTGCTGTAGGGAAGTGAGTGCGTTTTGGTCGCTGTTGGACGATATCTCTCTATCTATCTATCTATCTCTCTATCTATCTATCTATCTATCTATCTATCTATCTATCTATCTATCTATATCTATGTATTTATCTGAATTCTCTCGTCTACTACTCGTCTCTCTATTCACTCTCAATGCTCTTAAGGCGGGAATCGGCAGATTGTCATAGCAAAGTCAAAATTACCTCCTCTCTTTGGTTTATGAAACGGTCGTCCATAAAATGCATTGCTGTTCGGTTGTAAGTAATCTTAAAGATTCCTAAATGCATCTACTTTTGGAAGGCCAAATAATTGGTTTTTGCTTTCGCCTAAAAACACACAGCATCTCCCTGACATGGTTGCTTCAACACTAACTGTGGTTACTGAATCCACAGTTTCTTTCTTTGAGTGAACATTTGGGCGGCGTTACGCAAAGATTTCCACATAGTGACGTAGACCTTGTGGGGGCATGTTTAAATGAGCCATTTTAGGGGGGCATGGCAGAGTCTTAACTTTGATAAAGAATATCTCTTTGGGTTTGAGACTTTAGTCTTTGCAACTTTACAGATCTTCTTTATGCACCAAGAGCTTGTTACACTCCAAAGAGAAAGGACAAATTTAAAATACATCATATGACGCCTTTAAATTGCATATGCATTTGTGCCCATTTGTGCACCCATAGGCATGCTGGCCTAAAAAAGAGGTGTCTTCAGGCGCATTGTTGGTGCGTTGCTATTTTGATAAACTGAAAATAGACTGCGCAATAGACCAACTCAAACCTGGTCTAAAGTCTGTCGCAATATTTTGTCTTTGTTATTTAAAGAGCGCATTAATAATATGCGCCTATAGGCGGGTGCACAATGCATGTAGCATTTGCGCAGGAGAACACAATCATTTTTATAAATTGAAAATTACATTCCGCCATGTAAATGGCGAATCCAACATGGTGTGAGCACAAATGGCATTTAAAGGGGATGGGAGATGAGAGACTGATTGGTTTATTACATGTTACACCCAAAAAACACTCATTTCTCATTAAGAGAACAGGGACAGCCCGTTTAGACCATGCACCCACAGCTTTCCCATCGTTAAACTATCAAAAGTGAATTCTGACACGTCTTGAGTGCATCTGCACTGTGCGCTTTAGACCATGCACTTAAGATTGTTAAAATAGGGCCCCTGGTGTGTGTCTCCATGCAACAACTGTGTTTTCTTAGTGAACGAATCTGCAGCCTTAAATGATTTGAAGAGTCAATATGATTACTAACCAGTTCATAACTACAACCATGTTTTATGTTACTAAATGAATGAATGAATGAATGAATGAATGAATGAATGACACAATGCCTTACTCATTGGACAGTGACTTGTCGCCAGCTATTGCCAATTTTATTTTTGAATCCACAAGTATCAATTCCTTTTGCTATCCTATATTGCTTTATTTATTATATTAATAATACACTTAAATGGAGTGTTAAGATTATGACATAAAACATGACATACAATTAATAAGGCAAAAAAAAAAATAAGGCTGAAAAACTTTTTCAGAATTTTTAAACAGTTTTAAGCATTATTTTTCAATCTGTAGTAAAATAATAAAAAAAAAGTATCATTATTTATATATTTTATTATTATTATTATTAGTTTAATATGACTTTTCTTTATTGCTGTTGATTTCAGTTTTGGAAAATAACAATTCACTTTCATTCAAACTGATTATACTAAAATAATACAATCAGGTGTTTTTCTATTTACAGGTATATGTTTTTTTGGCAAAGTGAGCGCATGAAATAATATCAAAACAGATTTACGAAACAGCATTTGAAGTAGAGATGCAACCTCAACTGCAATTGAGCAAGAGCATGCTTGGTATGAAACAGATACATTAAACCTGATTCAGCAAGTAATATTTCACAACCAAGAAAATATTCTTGTGAAATGGAATTTGGCTGCTTATTATTCTTTCCATATGACATTTCCAATTCAATCGCCAGCCTACTGAATAAATATTTTGGGAGAATTCATTAAGAAGGAACTGCATGCACTGTCTGTTAAGCAACTGGTTCAACCAAGGAATTATGCAAATAATTTATGCAAAAATTCATTAGTCAAAATATACTACATAGCACAAGGTCTTTTCTGCGGTGGAGAATGCAGCACACCACCGCAATATGGCATATTTTACTGGTACATTAATGCATCCCCTGAACAAATGTGTTCCACATAAATGTAAATGTGCTTTGAAATGCAGACAGCACAATCATATGTGTTCTCCATAATTTTACCATCCTTTAATATACTGCTGTTAAAATTAACAAAGTAGATTGTAATAAAATTATACTTCCTTTCTGCTTTTTATAAGCAGTAATATCATATTTATTACACTAAACAAATAGTTTAGAGCATTATCGTATGAAACAAATAGAGTGTGGTGTATACGGATCAGTACTGAGGAAAGTTACTTTTAAAACTAATACATTACAATATGCATTACTCCATAAAAAAAATAATTACATTACAAAATTGTATTATTTACTTTTTATAGAAAGTAATGTGTTACATTACTTTTGCGTTACTTTTTCTTGTCTGAGCTAGGCTTGCTTGTTTGTTTTTAATATAACAAAACTTAATGTAAAAGTGCTTTCATGCCAAAAGTGAAATAATTATCGGGGCCGCAAACCTTTCTTCTGTGCTGTTACGCTGGGTGGCAGTTCAAAACAAATGTGATGTGAATCCAACAAATGGGATCTTTAACTAAAGTCATTTTTGCCAATTTGTATTGTTGAATTGGATCATCGAAGGTCAGCATCAAAAGACATTGGTTAATAAAATGGGATTAACTACTTAAAGGATATTTATGTTATTTAACATTTAATTATTGCAGGTTTGCGTCATATTCTGAGTGTGTATTTCACTGTTTTCATTCATTTTGAGAAATAGAGAATCTGTTATTGTGCAAGTGAGATGAGTAAATCTTTGTTCACATTTAGTCTAGAACTATAGTAACCATCATGTTTACCCAGCACACACAACGCCTCGGCACTTAATCCTGATTTCTCTCAACATGGGGACAGGAGAGCTGTCAGTCAACAAAAGGCAACACAAAGTAACCTATGTTACGTATTTGAAAAAGTAACTCAGCTATTTTTCCTGTAAATTAAAAAGTAATGCGCTACTTTACAAGTTACTCGGAAAAAGTAATCTGATTATGTAACTCAGGTTACTTGTAAACCTGATAAAGATAAGGAGTAATATCTATACTAAACCAAATTTACATAAAAATGCTGTTTCTACTGAAATGCCAGTTGAATAAGTTGATTTAAATTAAATGCATTTAACAGTTTGATTTTATGTAGTTATTGAATTTATATATATATATATATATATATATATATATATATATATATATATGCACTGAAATACCACGCAAAAAAATTGAAAATCATCTAATGAATTTGTCCCTCATTTGCCAAACAGAAGATTTAACTAAATTCAAATCTGAAAAATGTTGACATATTGCTTACTTTAGGCAAGCTGCTGCTACTTTTGTGCCAAACCTGATCCTAAAACTATTTAATATCATCATCCATTTTATAAACAGAAACACTTCTGAATGCCAAATATGGAAAACATCCTGTCATGGGGATGCATAAAATGTCCAGTGTATTTCCTCAAATGGGGATATACCTTTTGTACAAATAGCATGTTTCAGCTCTCACCCACACACACAGGATTCACACGTACGCATTGTTACGGAAAGCAAAGCCTGTTTTTGTGGAACATCAAATATCCATAGCCTGAGGAGATGCTGTGCTCTCTCTTGCGGCTTGACAAGATGTGTCATTCAACCGTCATGAACAGCCACGGCCAATGTGCCACCCATATTTTGCCGATCAGATAGGATTCGCCACAGTTATGATATCCAAAATAAGTATCATATGTAAATACATGATTCATCACCTAAAAACCCCTTTAGAGTTTCCTTTTCCTTATTTAAACCTGTAATATAAACAAGATAAGTCCCACTTCAAAACTATCGCTGGAAATCTGTAGCGACCTTCAAAATATGAGACAAAAATGTGAAACGTGTTCAGGTCTCAGCAGTCCCAAGATAGCCACAGTTATTTAAAAAACTAAATAAAGCGAACTGCCATGTAGAGCTCATGGTCACAAAACTGAGCAGGATATCTAACGTCGACATATCCGAAAACATTGAACAGTTTCCAGACATTCTTATGTATAAACTAAAAATGTGGTTTATCAGTCAGCTAGACACAGTGACAGAAAGCCATATGCATGTGTGGTCTTGGCAATCAGTTTCAGCACGCATGCCAAATATAGCCGCATGTTAACACAATCAATCCCTTTAAAAATGTGTATATAGTTTGAAATCCTTCTGTTTTTTGTTTTTTTTAAATACATCACAGTGTAAAGCATGTCATTTATCAGAATTATCTGCTGCGTATTCTCTGATTCAGTAAGCACTTTGTTAAGTCAGGCATGATTCTCGCTTATCTTTCATGTCGTTTCAAAGTCAGAACTGAGCTAAATCCAGACTTGGTTAAATTTAGCAAGAAGGTGTAATGTAAACTAAACCGGAGTTACACAAGTGCACACAGGGTTAACACAAATGTCTTCTCTCTCTCTCAGGAGGCACTGTATAAAACTTCTCCCGGGCACTCTTTTTTCTTTTTTTTCTTTTTTTACCCACAGCTGTGCTTTGTTTCCGTAGACATAACACAGGTGATCAGCATCACTCTAAGAAACTGTTCTTTTCTACCACATCACACACACTTTGACGTATATCTGTGACCACAGGCAGGCAAAAAAACCACAGTCTATACAATGTTATGTCTTACACAAGTATAAGCACACTATGTTAAATTACACCTGTGTTAGTATTGGGAGGTCAAGCGTGTTAAACAACTGAAATCAGGACCACATAAAAGCTGGGGAACATAATACTCTCTCTTTCAGAGTCCCCCTCACATCAAGCCTCGGGGTACACAGGGTATGGAACACCCCCCCCCCCCGCCCCCCAAGGGATCGGACACTGAAAGACTGTGAAAGACATGTCTGTAAATGAATGAGAGGTGGGGGGAAGTTATGGGAAATAGAAAGATAGCACAATTCTATGCCGCCTTGTCTTCACCTGCTAATGGAATTGAAGAGTTTTGAATCTCCCAAGCATTCGAAATAACTCTGAATGGACCTGACATTTGGACTGTAGCACAAAAAAAAAAAAAAGACTAAAAACTTTACTAAAACTTTTTTAACACTTAGTATATAAGTACAGTATATGCTGTTCTAGTGGTATAAGTTGTTTAGCATGCAAGTAGACCTAATTTTTTTTTTTTCTTTTTTGGTCCCACTTTATATTAGGTGGCCTTAACTACTATGTACTTAAATAAAAACTAAGTACAATGTACTTATTGTGTTCATATTGTACTGTAAAACACTTTGCTGCTATTGAGGTGGGATAGGGGTAAGGTTAGGGAGAGGGTTGGAGGTATGGGTAAGTTTAAGGGTGGGTTAAGGTGTAAAGTATGGGTCAACAGTGTAATTATAAATGTAATTACAGAAATTAAATACAGATGTAATTACATGTAGTTTTTTAAAAAAAATATAAGTACAATGTAAAAACATGTATGTACACAATAAGTACATTGTACTAAATTATTAATTAAAATGTAAGTACATAGTAGTTAAGGCCACTTAATATAAAGTGGGTCCTCTTTTTTTTTTTTTTACTAAACTGACAACCAGCATTAATGCACAATAATAATAATTGCTCCTCAAGTATTGTGCTGAAAAATAGTATGTGTTTTGAGCATGGGTTACTGACAGAATTGTGAGGTTTAGAACAAATTCACATAGACTGAACATATTTCCACATGTGAATGGGTGACTTCAATTAAACATGCTTTATACTAACTATCTTTTTTTTTTTTTACAATAATTATGACACTTAAATAAAGACATGTTTGAATGGCGTTCAACGCATTTTACTCAGATTTTATCAGCCCATCATAAACTAGCATAATGGGGTATTTGACCAGACAAAAAGGGATTTGCCTCTTTCCTGCTGTGTCTCCCACCTTGACCTCAGGGTCAAACTGCAGTGACAAGCCGTGACTTGCAGCAGTGTAAAGCCAGAGAGTGGGAGCTTGTGCTCTTCAGCCCCCTATTCAAAGGTTTCACAGCAAAAACCATCTCCCTGAAGTGCAATCCAGTGGAGGAACCATAAAGCAGCCACTTGCAAAAGTGTAGACAGCTAACACCGGGACAGAAATTCGAACAAGTCCTTTAAAAGTACTCGAGGAATGAGAGCCTATGGGAAGCAGCCCACAATTTGGCTGAATTTTGGCAACAATGCAACTCATTAGGCGACAATATGCAGAAATCAGGTGAGTGGCGTAGATGAGAGTGCTGGCTTGCACGCAAAACACACATTAATTTAACAATTGTGTACCAAGGCTAGATATTCTGCTACACATTGACTGCAGCAAGCTTTGACAAGACAGGGAAAGAGATTCTTTCACATGTCTCTCACCCCAGAACCCTTTTCTGCCACAGGCACACACACCTTGCATATATTTTCTATTTACCTTCTGTGGGATCTTTGCTCTCCTTGCGTCCTTTCTTTCCTTCTCTTTTTTTCCCATTCCGTTCCCTCTTCTTACCCTCTGACATTGTGTCAGTACCAAAACAAGAGAGAAAAATGTAAATCCACAATGGAAAGAAAATAGAAGTAGTCCTATAGGGAGTGTGACCGCCGCAATTGAGACTGAACTTGTCAAAGCGTTTGGGCTCCTATATACACACACTCTCTCACATCACACAGGAAACACCTACTTGCAGCATGGTGAGAGAGAGAAAAATAGGGAAGCAAAGACAGTGGAAGAGAGAGAGAGAAGGGGAGGGGAAGAAAGGGAGTGAGCAAAGGGAGGCATTTCCCATAGCTGTCAAGCAATTAACTATTCCCTGCCCGGGTTTTTTAGATCTTTCTGTGTCTTGCAGCCAATGAAGTTGGTGTTTGGAGACACCACAGTGCTCTGGCCTTTCTGGTTCACCTGCACCTCTTGGCCCTGTCCCTTTCCACTTGTCTCCCGGAGTCCCAGGGCAGCAGGAGAACAGATTACAGAAACCACAAGCTGACCCCTGGCGTATCTCTCCGCCATACACTGCTCTAGCACTCTTGAAGATATACAAAAAACTCTTCACTCAGCCAAAAGCATTCAGTGACACAGCAACAAAAAGGTACCATAATTCCAAAAATGTTTTGATATATATGTAATTGTAAACTAATGCATGCGTGACATGACACAAAACAATTCTACTGTTCACTTTCTCTTTCCTTTTATACTCCCCAATGTCCCCTTTTACCTCGCCTGCTCTCTCTCCCCCTCTCTCTCTTTCCTCTTTGCTCCCAGTTTCCCATCCTCTGCTGTAGACGAGTCACAACACGTTCCTGATAGTGTCGCTCCCTGCTAGTGTCGTCAGGAATCCCAGCAGTGAGCACGCAATCACAGACTGGGAACCTAGTGAGAGCACAGAAAACATAATGCCACAAAGCTACACCTCCAATGCCTGTGCTGCAGGTACAAGAGAGGGAGAAATGGACAGAAAGAAAGAAAGAAAGAAAGAAAGAAAGAAAGAAAGAAAGAAAGAAAGAAAGAAAGAAAGAAAGAAAGAAAGAAAGAAAGAAAGAAAGAAAGAAAGAAAGACGGGAATGAAGGAAGGAGGCTAAAAGTTATATAGGGTTGAAGAAAAATAAATAAAGAAGCAACCACAGTAAAGAAGACCAACAAACAGGATGGAAAAAGAAAGAAATGAAGTTAGGTTAAAAAATACACTACTCTTAGAGGAAGACAGGAAGAAAAGAAGGGAGACATGTAGGAAGGAAGATGAAAAGAGAAAAATTATATAAGATTCTAAAAAGAGGTAGAAAGTTCGGAAGAAAGGAAGACGTGGAATTATCAAAGAGAGGAAAATAGGAAGGATAATAATAAGAATCATTACAGAAACAAGTATAGACAAGAAGATAAACTGACAGACAGGAATAAAAGAAGGAAGGAAGAGTGAAAAAAGGAGGAAAGAAAAGGAGGAAGCAAAACATATGAAGGATTCAAGAAGGAAATATTGAAGCAAGAAGAATGAAATTAAGGGAAAAAGATAGGATCCTTCCTTCATGAAGACAAGAAAGAAAAAAAGAAAGAAAGAAAGAAAAGATGCTATAATGGGAATAAATCTAGCAGCCCCACACGGACAGTTTCAAAGGGTCCATCCAAAAGCTTGGGACACTGGTGGGCTGAAAGCCGGTCACATGACTAATGTGATGAAAATATCAGAGGGCATCATAAATAAAACACAGTGTCACCATCACTCTACTTCCATCTTCTTTCCAAGCCCCAAAAATTGACTAGGGAGGAATATAGAGTTAAAGTGTTAGTTCACCTAAAATTAAAACCAACATTTGTTTACAGGATCAAAAGAAACAACGCTTCCCTACTCTAGCAAAGGAAAACCAGTCTCCTGAAAATCCTCCGACATTCTTCTTTTAGTGACGTTGTTTTGTTTTGATATCTCCGCTGCATTTCCGCATGTGTCACTTCTGAGCAGCGCATGCGCAAAGCTTAACTCGTATGTAATTTCCCCGTAACTGCTTCCATTTATAACAGTGAGCACAAGCTGGATTCAAGTGATTATTAGATTTTGAATATGGATATTTTTTTTTACAAAAACGCGTCAATGCACTGCAAGAGGCATTTGTTCACCCAACTGTGCTATAAAATATGAGCTTTAAAACATGCAGATTATGTAATGTCCCGTTGGGAATTCAGTTTTGACAATGATGATACATTTAAAGAATTAAAGGGGTCATATTATGCGATTTAAATTTTTTCCTTTTTCTTTGGAGTGTTACAAGCTCCGAGAATCCAATAGCGAGTTGAACAGCTGATGTTTATTATACTCAAGTTCTCAAAAGTAGTGAAAGACAGTTCACTGGACAAAGCACAGGCACAGGACAGCGACGCAGGGGTGCAATGGGCGAACCAAATCGGTGGGATCCAGGAATCCGGAACGAAGAGCCAAGACTAGGACACACAAAAAGACGAAACCACCAGACACACTGCAACAATCTGACAACAAGGCTGGGTGAAACACAGGTTTAAATAGCCCCAGTGATGAGTGCAGCAGGTGGCAGTGATTAGAGTGATAGGTAATCAGTAACCACGCCTCCAACACAACCACACACACACAGAGAAGGTAAGACAGTGAATTCATGAACCGTGACACTAAAGTCTCAAATCCAAAGAGATATTGTTAATAAAAGTTAAGACTCATCCACACCCCCCTATAACAGCTCATTCTAACATGCCCCACATCTCTACGTCACTATGTGGGAATATTTGCATAACGCCGCCCAAATGTTCATGCAAAGAAAGAAGGCATAACTTTTATTTAGGCAACTGAATCATTTGAAATGGTTTGCGTCTCCAGTATGCACTTATCCATAAATTACTTAAGTTATTTTCTTTATAAACATGCCTTACACTCCCTCTGACCCGAAATAAACCAAAAGTCTCGTGCTGCACAAAATAATGTTCTTTTTAGCAACATCATATGACCCCTTTAATATTTTAGAAGACTGTCACATGTTTCACTTCCATCTAAAGCTGAGTGCTAAGCCCAGATAACATTAATGCTGGCGGCAACAGTGTTAGAGGTTCAAATCTGTATGACTGAAATCATATTGTTGTGCCTCTAAGCAAGGCACCAAAGTTCAGATAAGTGATGTGAGATACAGTATCAAAAGTGTCTTCATAAGGGTTTTCTCAAAACAACCTTATATCTCCATTTTCATCAAGCAAGATGCACCAGGATCAAAATCTGTCTAACATGATGTCATTCTTTAAACAAACATTTCCTCGTTATATTGCAACAGTGTATCCTGTAATCTAAAAAAAAAAAAAATACACATCAAGGAACCAGCAGCTTGATCCCAAAAATAGAGGCATTTTGTAATTCCATCTCTACCACAGAGCACAGAGCACCATTTCATCAATACAAATTAAAGGTAAATGGGGATTATGCCAGTACCCATGCAGGATTGGCAGAAACTAGAATGATAGAAAGATTGTGACGAGAATGAAAGCATGATGTGGTATCAGGACCTCGCTACGTGGCCTCTCGTGACTGTAACCTCCTTGGAGCCATGTCATCATTTAGCTGGTGGGAGTGTGTGTGTGTGTGTGTGTGTGACCGGTAGGGGCAGGAACTGGCATGCCCCAACACATGCAATGTAGCCTCCAATTTAGAAAAGATCAAAGTGCCACGTTGTAGGCATAAACAGTGTGTGCATGTGTGGAAGTGCTTCCTTCATGACAGCTTTTTGCGTGAGTGAATCTGTCAACAGTAATGACACTGTGTGGGTCACCCTCCCCTCTTTGCAAGGCATGATGGGACTTGCTACCCGACCCGACCCCTCTCTCTGGCACCTATGTGTGCATACGTACACATGCAGAACTGTGAGATCTACAGGTATCGGGATACAGGTGCTGTTCATTCAGAGGGGAACTCCCTTAAAAGATTATTTCTCCTTGAAATGCAGTAAGGCTCCTGTGTTAGCTTTGCCCCGCCATCACTACAGAAGTGAATGCGTTACATTTACTACAAAGGTGCTGAGAGTTTCTGGTGGGTGGTGCTGACATCACGGGACACAATACCACCAGTGCTATGTTGCAATATGCTGTTACAAGGAGTTTCAGAAAACAAAAGGAGAAGAAAGAGAAAAAAATTGGGTGTATCAGTGACTTGTTCTGCTTTATTTTTACTGTGAACCACCCACCTGGCAAGAAGCACGAAGCCCTCCAGCTCAAGGTGAAATAAAAGACTGCGGTGTGACATGCATTTGTATAGGAGGGGAGGGGGGTGTCTCGCTGTAATGACAGCCTTTCAAACAAAAACAATAGATATAGGAGACAGTTCTCAAAAATGGGGCACTATCATGCTTTCCCACTTCTTTTCTGTATTTAGGTCTCTTCCCATCCGTCTCCCACTCTCTTTCCCTCTTGCGACACTGAAGTATTCCTCTTTTCATCCATTAAATAGCATCTGCTGTTTCTCAACATCGGTTGCCCTCAGGCGTTCGCTGCTCTGATTGGGTGGGTGGGGATGCCTGACATTAAGAGTAAATAAAGAGAATGTGGAGCCATCCCTTTAAAAGTCCTGGATTGGACTTTCCTGAATCTCTCCCACTCCCGTACCCTCACCAGGCCCCATCTATGCGGTTTTTATGCACCCCAACCCCACCCCCCACTTAACTTCCTTAAAGATCACAGTAGATCACTGTAGGCCACCTCCCCCTCTACCAGCCTCCCATTATACCTGCACACCATCACACATATACACCGCCCCGAGACTCTGCTGGCATTTCACGAGCTCGCTGAGTTTATCTTTGGAGACCTAATGGTTTTAAACACCCATCTGGTTGTTTAGATCTGCGTGTTTCTCTTAGTGCATGGTCTGTGTGAGGGGAGATGGTGGATCTGAGTGGGAGGTAAGGGGATGTAAATCCCTGCATTTAACATTTGCCTGTTGACTTGACTGAGAGGTGAAGCAAGGGCAGCCAAGAGGTAGAGAGGCACTGCAGAGGCAAGGATAAAGTGAAGAAAATAGATGCATTGTCGACTTTGACAAGCTGCTCAAATGCCCAGCAGTTGTGTTTAGTGGTACCTTTATGGGCAGAACCATTGGGACTGTCAACCATGAGGAGGTTTTTGTTTCTAAATAAGACCTGTGTACAAAATTATTGGATACAGATGTGAACAATTAGGCTCAAGTCTATCCCCTCCCTAAATTTTGAAGACTGCTTGAACTAGTCTGTAGGTAGATCATCTGTGAACGATCATGGTGCCCAGGCCCTGTGCCTGGGAGCAGGGCATGTTTCTAATACGGAGCTCCTTAAGGGTCGGAAAAGGGTCGAATCTCAATCTCTTTGAAGGTATATCTCTGAAAAAAATCAATCACTTTGAAGGTGTAACTCTGAAAAAAAATCGCACACATCCGTAATGGTAAAGGAAGAATCATCTGTGGTTCCAGGTGGCATCATCTGCGCAAAGACAGAGTGTGGGGTCCGAGACATCCGGCCCATTAGACAGGATGTCTCGAGGCACTCACAAAAGCCTGACCAATCAAAGTCAGGAGGCACCACTGCAGTGGTCAAATTTTGGGCAGATGAGCCATTGAACTTCTAACCGCAATGCCATGTGTGTTGTAATAAACAACCATCTGTGTTTGTGACAACAAGCAATAAGACGTGTGAATGAAAATGCAGAGTGAGCATGAGTGATTGTATGCATTGCGTGCTACAGAGAAATTGTTCACAGGCAACCTGCATATGTTTGGCTGCGAGTGGATACGTGCGTAAGCTTTCTACACTCCATGCAAAGAACCTTGGCCCCTGTGTGCATGCGTGTACGTTCAGGTGGTGTGTGAATTCAGCCCTGCACCGTTTCTCCTGTGCACAGATATCACCATGGAAACCATTCAGAACAAGGTAGGAGATGGAGATAGAGAGAGAGAGAGACACGTTGCACCACATGAAAACAGAGACATCCATGAGGTAGCCTCTGCTCAGTCTGCAGGGAAACACTGCAGCGAGCGAAACAAGCAGCAGTTAGGAAGACAGAGAGAGCGAGAGAGAGAGCATGCTTCACAGGCAGAGTGGCATTCTAACTGCACGCTCACTTTCTAAGCTGTCAGGTTGTCCCATCACGCAGCTGCCAATTACAGATCTGCCACAGTTTAGCCCCGCCCCTACTGTATACCCTGCCTTCCTGCAACAGCGAAACAATCCAGCCAGTGTTTAAATGATTTATGAATGAAAGGATGGCAGAAATGATGGCTGAGATGCGTCCCCATCACAGTGTTTCAAAGATTCATCTCACCAGAAAGGACAGGACACATAGTGATACACTTAGCAAAACGGCAGCCAATAGGGTGCAATTTAGCCCTAGCATGTACTTCGAGATGCTTTTTCACAGCTTACGCTAACCGAGGTGCATTAGATCACAGAGGCATTCACATGTCTGCTAAGAGCTATGACAGAACAAACAAGCACAGAAAAAAGCCAAATGGGATGAAGTTAAAGACAAGACAACAAGTTGCACATTTGCGTTACTTGCCTAATTCAAGATCCTCACAGATGCATGTCATAATAGTATGGCTCATCTTGTTTATACCATCACATATGTTCAAGATCCTAATCCTGGGTATAGACCTTAAGCAGGGTATTTAATTCTATGCAATTGAAAACAAGGCTGTGGGTGACGGATTAAGTTTTTTTTTTTTTTTGTTCATTGGAATTGTGAAAATATGTCTTTTATTTAAAATGTTGCACAACAATCAACATCAAGGTCTATTCCTATCCCTCACTGCTTTGTTTAAATTTGTGCATATATGGCAACCTGTAAGAAAGAAGAATCATACATCTCTTCAATATCTTCTGTCTCCTACACACGTCTCCTGCTTCTCAGAAAAACCAAGGTAATTTAACGTGCATCTACTCTAGAGTTTCAGAAGGAGATTTTAATGGGACAGCTCACCCAAAAAGACTTCAGTGTTCAGTGTCTTTATTTTTGTATTTCACTGTATGGACAAAATAATTTACTGTATGCCCAAAATCTTTTTTTTTTTTTTTTTTTTTAAAGAAAGAAAGAAAATCATACAGGTTTGAAACTATAACTATACTTTGAACAATGTCTTAAACTATGCTCTGACTTGCCAAGGCAATCTGCATTCAAACCAAATGAGCTACTGCTAACACACTGACTTTTCTATCTCTATACTACGTATATTTCTCTTTTGTTCTATATGTCCTTGTGTTAATTCTAGCGTTCCAGCTGCACATGATCTCAAAAATCTCAATAATCAGCTCAATAATAAGCATGTGAGAGCAACTATAATGACTATGTATTGCTTTCCCATGATGTCATAAGTACAGCAACTTAAGCTGAAGTTTAATAACCCGACGGCATCCCCCAAACAGCCTTTTGTGCAGATCCTCATGTCCTGTTTTGTCAGGGATGATCAAACTGGACTGATGAGTGCAATTACTCTACAAGGATGAAAAAGGGCAAAGTTCTTAAAGTTAAACCCACAAATCTCTGCCTCCATGAAATTGTCTATACCCCGTATCACAGTTATTCAAGTCTGTTACTCAAGTGGCATTCAGATATACAGCAGTCTTTGGATCATACATTAAAGTCTCACCCGAATGTGCGACAGATTGTTTTTGAGATAGTGTCAGGGCGAGATCTACTCCATCCATGTTTTTGCTCTCTTTCTTTCTCAGTTTCAGTAGAACAGACAAACACACTCCCACACACTCTCATGCAGTTTAACAAACAAGCGCCCACATTGCCATTGCAGCGTTGACACAAACACAAACGCATGCTGTTCAGCATTCAGGAACGGGCCAACGCGCTACCAGCCAAACACCAGTCCTCTGACACAAACGTATACATGCCATTTCGGCAGAACGTAAACGTGCAAGTGAACAAACACGCACACATGCTCTTTTTTTTGGCCTCATCTGGTCTAGTTTGTAAAAACCAAAAAGGCAACTGGCGTAGTGACATTTATTAGGATTTGATAGGAAAGAGAAAAGAAACGGAGGCTCATGGGAAAGGGTCCAGTTCTTATCAATACCCCTCCGCACACAAAGACACACACGTCCGCTCCCTAGCTCCACATTCTTCAAATCAAATCAAATTCCTTGCGCTCTCTCAGCTCGTCCTTTATCTGGAGAATGTACTTGGAGCAGAGCACAAACATGTCACAGTGAGAAAGCCAAAAGGCCCTATGCTCACCAAAAAAAAAACGCCCCGCCCCCCCCAAATGCAACACACACAACAGTCATTTGCATTTCTGTTTTTGCTTCTACGAGAAGAGCTGCGTCTTATCACAATCCCAGCTTATCTCTCAATTTTTCTTCCAGTGTAGCAGGGTCTTCCTGAAAAACACAGAACTGTGCTAGCATTGAGCGTCCTCTGGGGTTGATGACTCCGCTGGTCAAAAACCAACGGCTTGAGTTTTGTCTTTCAAAGGGGCCTCAGATAATTTGAGGGAAGAGCTGGTGAGAGATCAAGTGTGTGGGTACAAGCGAGTGGCAGGACGACCACTTCGTGCTCTGGCTCTTTCAGGGGGGAGGGATTACAGGAACCCTGGAGCACAACTGGGCCATCTTGAACCAGCTATTCTTTGCTGTCTGGACAGAATTAATACAATTATAGGAAAAAAAATAATAGTAATGCAAGAGAAAATTGCAAGAGAGTATAGGACATAAAAGACATCCTTACAGAGCTCAGGATAAAATCTGATGCCCAGACCAAATTGAAAAAGATGAAAAAGCATCATCATGGAAATATGAGGTAAGGTCTGTGAGGTAAGGTTTGGGAATGCTGGGCCTGACCTTGGCTCACTTCTCCTCACTGATGGACCACGTAGGGGAGAGGATTTGCATTCCACAAATTTATTCCACCCAGAGAACAAAAATAATAGCAAAAAATAAAATATCTATTTTTTTTTTTTTTTAAAGTTTATTTTTCTTACTGTATGCAAAGTTTTTTATTGTTTTTAAGCATAAACTTAAACATTGCTAGATTTTGTCTAACCCAGAACCAAAAAAAACCTAACTTTTTTTAAATCGGTTGAAAAAAATTCTTATTCATAACATTGCGTCAATAAATTTATCTTGTTTTAAGAATGTTTAGATATTTGTACTGGAATACCAGACAAAAATACTGATTAAGAAAATGACTTTTGCAGTGCTAGCTATCTTTCAACAACAATATGAGAGAGACCAGACGGAAAGAGTGTGTGTTTTCCCGGGGAGATAGGCACGCTCCTGAACTCCAGAGTCTGGGCCACTCAACCTGACATCAACAACATGGCCAGATTAATATAAGACAGGAATGAAAGCAAGACTTACGGTAAACTGTATCTCCGCTGACATTTTGAACATGTACAGCCTTTGCCCAGATACTCGGCTAAAGCCGGTGCTCAAGATCTACAACTAGAGGTAAATCAATACAGAGGCAATATCTCAATCGAAGTCTGTTTCAATCACTGGAATGTTTTTTTTTTCTAATCCTTTTTTCACCACAAATAAATCTAGCATTGCTTTAGAGAGAGAAACCGCTTTCCAAGCATCAATAATACCAGAGAGCATCTGGAAACAAAGAGAGAAGGCAATCATCCTGCATGCATCTACTTTCTACCTGGCAACCTATCCAATGAAAACTTGTTCTGGGAACAGGTCCAGCCAACCACATCAAGTTCACCTCTTGCTCCACGCAGTGGCACACAGGTGACTCTCACCTCACAAATCCGGAGTTTGTGGAAGGAAAGGGTTCAAAATAAGAGACTATAAAAATGAAAAAATAAGTGAAAGGGAGGGGGGGGGAGGATGAAATGAGAGCTACAGAGCCAAAACAACACATGATAAAAACCACTAGGGAATATGAGTGTTGTTGACATGCTGTGACTAGTATGGAAGGAAAAAGCATCCATGTAACATTTCCTCCCAAAGCTCTCATAATAATTGGATAAATTATTCCACATAAACAACAGATGCTACAAACACGTCCCATGCACTGGATTTAGTTTTAACTTTGATTTTATCTTGTGCTTGAATGGAGAAAAATCGCTTGAATGTTTTCATTGGCGAGGCTTAAAACGATGTGAAAAGATGTGAAAATGATAGTTTCGCTAGGACAGAGCATTGCCCCGATGGGAGCTCAAGCTCTGATGTCACATGGACTATTTTAACAATATCCTTACTGCATTTCTGAGCCTTGAACGTGGTAGTTCCCTTGCTGTCTATGTAGGGTCAGAAAGCTCTCGGATGTCATCAAAAAATATCTTACTTTGTGTTCTGAAGATGAACCAAGGTCTTTCAGGTTTGGAAATGAAATGAGGGTGAGTAATTAATTTCAGAATTTTCAATTTTTTTATTTGAATTATCCCTTTAAAGTCTTGTGTTGCTTATAATAAATTGACATTTTGATATCACACAAGAAGTTATATAGATGCATTGCATACTGTATGCATTAGTGAGTAGTGAAAATGAGGCTGGGAGGGAAAAAAAAAAAAATTCACAGTATGCTCACTACAACTCACTTTTTGTTTCTTTCCTTAAAGTCAAGACTAATTTAGCAATTTCTCATGCAGTGTTATTTCGTACTTCAGCATTCTGTGATGGATTTTTATATATATATATATATATATATATATATATATATATATTAGGGGTGTAACGATACGCGTATTCGTATTGAACCGTTCGGTACGACGCTTTCGGTTCGGTACGCGGTACGCATTATGTATACCGAACGGTTCGTTGGAGTATTTAATTATATTTGAAAAAAAAAAAAAAGAGAGAGAAAGAAATATAATGATATGCGTTCAACAAGGTAGCCCAATAACCCAAACAACGTAACAGGCAACGCCCCTGACACTCCCGAAGAAGAAAAAAACACCATCTTATATGTTTATGTTAGGCTACTCAGCAGGCGCTCGCTCACTCAGTACACGCTGAAGGCTCGTTGCAAAATAGCCAATGCGTTTAACAGACTAGAAATGAGAAGATCCTCCAATAACCAACAGGTCTGGTGTTTGGGTGCACTTTGGATTCCCTTTAAGCTATAATGGTGATGGCAAGAGAGTGGTGGATAAAAAAACAACGGTATGTCGCATCTGCAACATGACAGGGTACACCAGCGGGATTACAAAAAAAAAAAAAAAAAAAACAGCGGGAATATCTGGGATATATGCGTCAGTACTATCTGGGAAAAGACGAAAAAAAGGAGAAACATGCACGCAGCAAACTATCCCTGCAGCATTTAGACACTATAGCTTACAGGGAATCCAACCCAAACACCAGACCTGTTGGTTATTTTAGGATCTTATATTTCTGGTCTGTTAAATGCATTCGACATTTTGCAACGAGCCTTCAGCGCGTGCTGAGTGAGCGAGCGCCTTAGGGGCCGTTCACATATCGTGCCTAAAAACGCATGGAAAACGCTAAGCGCGTCTTTCTCCTGAGGCGTCTGTCTTTGCTAAGCAACAATGACGTGCTCTCTCCATGAGACGCGGAAATTTCAGCGAAGGATAAATGGATTTGCAGCTCTAAAAATCGCTTGCAGTAGCTCTGCTACTGAATTTATTTCAAAATTGCAATCCATATACAACTATGATCAGCTGTTCCTTCATCTTCTCTGAGCTCTCAACGTTGTTACGGGAAAGGATGAAGCTGATTGGTTGGTTCTTGTCACATGACCCGCGGTGCGCTTGCAGCATTCTGAAAAGTTGAGATGTTTTTACATTTTGCTGTATCTAAAACGTATCGAACCGAACCGAACCGAACCGTGACATCAGTGTATCGTATCGAACCGAACCGTGAATTTTGTGAACCGTTACACCCCTAATATATATATATATATATATATATATATATATATATATATATATATATATATATATATATATATATATATATATATATATATATATGCAAGAAAATATGTTGCTGATTTCATAGATAATATTTATTTATATTCATTTTAAGCAAGTTGATGCCCACCGATCAGATGCGATTCATTGTTATGTATTACAAAAGTAATTTAATCTGCCTAATGATAACAGAGGCAACAATTCATCATCATTTCAAGTAAAAGCTTTTCCAAACAATCTTTCTGATCATTGTATCTTACTGTACCACTTCTACCTTTGCTGTAATGTGAAATCTGTCATTGCATGGGCTGGGCTTTAGATAAATGGGGCCTGATAAATGGTGCTCTGATCTGGTTTCAATCACGTACAGGTCCCTGCATTCATCAAACTCTCTCCTTATGGACAGCTAGTTGCTCCATCACACACAGCAAAATCCTTCTCTGTCCACCTTTTAACACAAGCAAAAAAACAAAAAAAAACACTATTCATTCTTTAAGCCTTTTCATGTTAAGACACACATCAATCCACTCCTACGACATACCTGAGGAAGCAAACACTGGCGGTCGATGTGCATGGAGTGTGCAGCAAACATGGCCGGACACGTCCTCCGAGTGGAGCGCAATGCTCGCAACAGGAGTGTCGGCAGACCCTCTTTTCAACTATTTGGCACTCCGTACACAAACACACGGATGCCCTTCCCATGCTGCTTTGTTCCAAAACCTTTTCTTTTGTCAAGTTCCTGTCATAGCCACTGTCCGGATTTATTCCGGACACATATTATGACGGATTGCTGCACACATAATTATACAGAAGCAAGCAAACACAACACCACTAGTATGTTATGGAGCTATTGGTTAGACATGCCCAGTTTTATGAGCAAATAACTACTGAGCTGGTAACCCAAAGTTTGCAGGTTCAAACCCCAGGGATGAATCTGTCTATGATCAGGCCCAGAGAGAACTTTTTCTTTTCTTTTCTTTTCTTTTTAGAGGAAAATCCACAAAAATCTGTGGATCCAAACATGGTTGTCTTGAGATGCTTAAAGTATAGGTATCTTTTTTTCCTGAATAATAAGAGAAAAAGGCTGTCTTAGGCAGCAGTCTCCTGCTGCTTCTGCCATTTCCTACCATTTCAAAAATAGCATATTTGAATATGTGATTTTAATAATAGTGCATGACAAATTTTCATCATAAATTATGACAAATCTAGCATTCAGTTTAATGAATGAATGAACTGAGAGCACGGTGTGGTTTCAAGTCATTCATCTTAACAAATACATCTCTCAGCCACATGAAATATGGAAAGAGCAGCATTGGGATGTATATGACAGCGTTGACAAAAGTGTCAATACAACAGCGAAAGAGGCACAAAAAAAATATTCTGATAAGTAAATGAATCCCTGAACTTGACCTAGGCTGCTGCAGGGTTTTCCGGAAAGATCAAGCTGGGAAGAAAAAGTAGTTTTTTGGTAGTGGTGGTGGTGGAGAAAGAGGGCACATATAATGCAATAAGAAAACACAACCTTGTGATCAACCATGTTAATTACGGTAACTACTGCACCATTGGTTTCAACAAAACAGAACATATTTTTTTTGTAAATACAGCATTGTGTTTAATATTCTTGTCCAACTACATGACTGCTGCTATGATTATGTCAAATGTAAGAACATGCACACTGCATTATGCAAAAGCATACAAATATTTCTAATAGTTTGCATACAATACAATATGAGCTTTTCAAGCACCAGCTATTCGAGGAATTGTTTACAGAAACACAGCCCGTGTCTTTAGCAACCGTGGCATCATATTAATAGGCCTCCAGTAATGACAAGTTAGACATTTGTTGTTCAGGCTACAGATGCTGCAGTGTCCTGCAGACTTGTGCAGAGCAGCATGTATGTGGTCTGAGCCCAGGGACGCACAAGTGCAGCAGGAGGACGCTTCCCGGGTGTCCTTTAGCCACACACTACGCGTGAGTCCTGAGTGGCAGCACTGTACACATGCTATACTGCAGTGGGAAAGCACAGAGTCTTCCTGATGAATAGTTGATGAGAAGCTTCTAGGCAGAAAGCAGAGGGGTAAATCTTTCCATTCAGCTACAATCTGTCCCTCTCTCTTTCTTTCTTATTTACATCTCATACACTCATCTCCTTCTACATCTCACTCCTTTTCTCCTTGCTGTCAAGGCTGTAAACTACTGGGCCTTATTGGAAGGCTCTGTGTTTGGATAATGACAGAGGAGAGAAACCATACTGAATGTTCTTCAACCTCAGATCAGAGAAGAGACCGTGTTTGTAGCCAGGGTCGTTGACATTAAAGAGTGTCCATGATAGAGGAAAGGAAATCTTTTAAAAAGGAAGGAAAGTTTAGAACCAGGGTTATTATAGTTAATTAACTAAAACCATTTTCAAAAATAGATTTTTGTTACATAAAAAAAAAATAATAATCCTAACAATTTAACTTAAAAAAAAAGGAAGAAAAGAAATAATAAAAAAAATCCAAAACTAAAAACTATTTATAAATATTAAAAAAAAAAACTATAATATATCACTATAATATATCCATGGTCTGAAAAACTTAAAAGTTCTAAATAATAACACATTTCCATAAACTATGCACTTACTGACTTATTTCTCATATACTGTATATTTTAGGGTAAATGTAAAAGTTTTACAAATTTTTTATTCATACATTTCATGATATTTTACAACATAAACTGACCTTGCTTTGTCATAAGAAGATTGAGCTATAGATTTTTTAGTGACGCATGTGTCTCTCCAAGTTATAATTTTCTTTGTGAAAGTCATACCACATGATTTTGACTTTGCAGACAAGCCAAATATTAATAAGCAGTGAATCAACTTTATTAAAACATTATTTTATAAACAAATAATAATAATCATAGAAGATTTTTCCTTTCAAGAATTGTATTATTTTATTGAGTTGCACCACTCTCCTGTTTTTTTTTTTTTTTTTCAAATAATCTATTAGACAGAAGAAAAGAGTCACGTCATTTGACCCGTCCTCATACAGAATGAAAAACTGAGTTCATGCACTGCGACCATGTGACCTGTCATGACATCCTCCCTCTGTAACATGTACGCCTATGTTACATGTGCACAGATACATTATTTACTACAGAGGAAGATGCGCTCGAGGCAGAGATCAAGCAAACATTATTTTTAGTGAAGATGACATGGAGCGTTTGAGCATATGGGATCTGGATCGAGAAGCCCAGTTTATATATAGTCCTATAAATAGCAGAGGAGATGGACAGCTGGGTTTAGTCTACACTTAAGAACAAATGTCACATCTACAATAATGCTAAATATCATCACAGGCATAAACAAGCATGACTACCTTCCCAAAGAATAATCAATCCAGTACATGGGATAATTCAGGGAATTTCCCATAAGAAAAAATAAGGAAATAAACATTGCGTCAGGGCAAGAAATGAAAATAACACTTTGATGAATCTATAGGGCTATGCGTGCAGTGATACTAGTGATGCTTTCCAAGAGGATTAGTTGATCCAAAAGTGAATACCAATGTAATTTTATAGGCTCAAAGTTGCATTCTTGAAACGATTCCATGTTGGAATTTTTCTGAAGGCAAAATAGAAAAGTATTTAACAGCAAACACCAAAGACTAACACAAAAAATGTCTACTCCTGACGCCCCTCCACCCAAATACTCCCAGCAGCCCCTCAGTTTATTTTCCCTGTGAAGGTCTTGTGAAAAAGGGGGCCACAAGTTCAGTTAAAACTAATATTTGCCATATCACCTCCGATGATCGCTGCTTCCTCTAATAGTGATGTCAGTTTTCATGCCAGCTGCGGCTAAGTAACTGCTTACTCTGCGCCACACAAGTACATGTCTCTTTCCTTCATCAACATAGTAGCTTAACTGAATAAGATGAATTAATCTAAACAAGCATTTAGAATATTAAAGCCAAGTGCAAATATAACCACAAGCAACAATCAAGTCTGAACAGATTGAGCATTTTTATTAAATGACCAAATTCGAAAGAATAGATCCTGTGGATACAATTGTTTTGGTGGCCAATTTCAAATTCACTTTGACTCACAATATAAAGGTAAGTAATTATAAACAACGCCTAAAAATGTATTGATTTTTTTGAATGATTCTATGAATTAAAATTCTTTTTTTATTATTATTATTCTTTAGATGATATAAAGGTCATTCAAACTGGATGACCAACCTACTGGAGGATATGAACATAGGTTCTTTAGATTTAGAAAACTAAACAAAACAAAAAAAAAGTAAAATAATATCCAAATATTTAAATCCATAACAGCATACACTAGTTAATTTTCTTTTTTTTTTGGAAAAGAAATACCCCATATTTTTCGGACTATAAGTCGCACCTGAGTTTAAGTCGCATCAGTCCAAAAATACGTCATGATGAGGAAAAAAACATATAAGTCGCACTGGACTAAGTCGCATTTATTTAGAACCAAGAACCAAGAGAAAACATTAGCGTCTACAGCTGCGAGAGGGCACTCTATGATTTCAGTGTAGACTACAGGAGCACTCAGCAGCATAGAGCGCCCTCTTGCGTCTGGAGGCGGAAATGTTTTCTCTTGGTTCATTTCTCTTGGGTCATGTCAAATTAATTTTGATAAATAAGTCGCACCTGACTATAAGTCGCAGGACCAGCCAAACTATGAAAAAAAGTGTGACTTATAGTCTGGAAAATACGATAAACACTTTAAAAATGTATTAGAATTGACAGAATTATTTAGTAACAACATGACAAAGCCTTTTCTATTTCAAATAAGAATTTCACAATCCTACTCTTTTACTGTATTTTTTTTAATCAAATAAATTCAGCCTTGATAAGCATAAGAGACTTCTATCAAAGACATTTACACAATCTTACCATCCTCAAACTTTTGAACAGTAGAGTAAATTGCTAATTCATTAGCACAAATGCCTGTTTGTATTTTATAGCATCAACTATTGCCAGAACAATTGCCTGTCCTGCATTTGTTGAATATTGGGATGGAATTGAGACCGTCATTATACCCCAGGGCTGGAGTCTCTGCGGTTTATGTGAAATAATGAAGAAGAGATTCAGAGCAAACAGTACAGGGTTCCAGGAGCTTCACTATTTAGACCCCTAATGAATTACAGCCATGCCTTTCACATATGAAACATAGCAAATGTTTCAGAGAGTTTAAATGTTATTCTCTGTGGCAAGGCAATGAGGCACAAGATTGATCTGAGCATTAGAACAGTTTAACATTGGTGATTAGCCACGATTACCCAGCATGTTAGTGTCAGACCTGATGAGAGTAACACCATAGTCTCACCACGTCTGCAGGGTGCAAACTCCTGGGCCTGTTTCTAATATTTTGGGGGCTGTAAGAATCCTGTTCATATACTGCCTCTAAGTGGTGAATGTGATGCCTTCTTCTGTGGAAAAATCCCAGACAGCCAAAAAGAAACAGTGAGCAAAGATCTATTCTATTCTACTTCACAAATCTATTTCAAATATAGCACAACAAGTATTCGTTCTGAATTCAATAATAAAATAATTCAAAATTTCTTTGAATTTTTCTTTTACACATAACTTCTTAGAGAAAGTAGAATGCTAAACAAACTCATCCTGCCTCCAGATAGTTTGCTGTGCCCATGCATCACATCTTGCCTGTATTTATTCCCCATATTGGTAAAGAAGCATGTACTAGGTACTTAAAAGTAATTTGCCTATATAAAAACGCAGTCAACTTATAAATGGTGTGTACAGTTTCTCTCTCAAATGCTCACAGTGCACCAGTACATTGAGTTCCAATAACAACACACAGCTCACACTCAACTGCCTTTACAGCTGGAGCCTAAATCACCCTGACTCAGATTTACAGCTTGTCAATTACAAGGTATTACGCAGGCTTGTCTCTGCCGCTCTTTCCCTTCGTAACACTCTGCAGACGATCTAATCCCTGTGGGCCTATTTTCAGAGCTCTTTAAATTTATCACACGATGGACAGCTCTGCCACTACTGTAACCCAGCAAGGTCTCTTTTGTCACAGATACTGTGTTTAAAGCCAGAAATGATCACCTTCGCGGGGAAGGAATGCAGAGAAGTTAACCCTTGTGCAAGGCAGCATTTTCTGCAAAATGATGCGCTACTTGCTTTAATAGATGACGTTCTTTATTATGGAAATCATTTATTCCCAGCACACTAAAAACTTTAAATATAAGAGGGTAGCCCTTGGTAAATATATATTGAATGACTGACAACAGTATATACAGTAACATATAACCACCATTGATTGCAGAATTTTGTAGTATGACCCTAACCCTACTGACCCTAAACACAAAATATAACTTTGTTGGGTGAATTAGTTATAAAATGTAATGGCATTCAGACATTTTTTTTTTTTTTTTTACGAAAAGTACAATCCAAAAGTGAAAACTGTTGTACATCTGCTGAATACATAAGATGATATTTTGAAGAATGTTGATAACCAAACAATTGATGGTAGCACTAGCCAGTGACTTCCAACTGGCTACCAGCTGCTGTTTGGTTACCAACATTCTTCAGAATATATTGTGTTCCACACAATAAAGAAGGTCATACAGGTTTGGAACAACTTGTGAGTAAATGATTACACATCTTCATTTGAACTGTGCGTGTTTTAGCATCACAGCAACTGTATGAAAATGTAAAGTCAATACAGACCATGCAGCATTCTGTAGTTGAAGTGTTTGTTCACTAAATAGTGAAGCTCTGGACTACTGGTCTACTGATCTGTGTGGATGTTGATATCACATAGAAGGACTGAGAGTGCTCAAGGTGGCTATATGAGGAGACATGAGCCGGCAAAGGGTTCAAGAGGAAATGCACATGGGCCAAACAGACGAGACTGCTCTTTCGCTATACACTGAGTCTATTCTAGGTAATTAGTTGTCTTAGTAGCACTCAAGCAAGGTGTCCTGACTCTGTAATATCTGTGGTAAACTAACTGTTAGCATGCTTGACTGGTGCAGGACAGAAATACATGACTGCCATCATTGCTCATGGAGGCTCGGTTCTGCTGCCAGGTAGTTTTAAATTAATCACCTGAGAAAAATGTCATGTGACTACTGACTTTGGAGCTGCAGGTAAATTATCTTATTATAATAAGATAATAATAATACTAATTGGCTGACGACACTGCATGAATGTGCCCCATCACAATCTCTTTATTAGAAACTTTTCATGAGTTGTAAGGTCAAAAGCAGGAAAAAGCAAAAACAAACAAACAAACAAATAAAAAACTAGAGAGAGAGAGAAGAGAGAGATTATTTCTCATTTTTAAGGTCAGCATAAAATTCAGTCTTAAGTGTATCAAAGGGGAATGGCTTCTTAGGGAAAAAAGAGAGAAAGAAGGAACTTTATTTTGTGAATTTGGAGTGAGTGGATTATGTCTTTATTTGTTTTGCTTTGTTTTTTTCTGGCCTTTTTTATATATATTGTGCACAGTTTAATCATGTATAATAATAACATTTTATAATAAGAATAAAAAATAATTTTCAATTTGATTTCATGGTGACTTTTAGAGCCTCAGTAAAATAAATACAAATAAAAATAAAAATAAACAATTATTTGCAATATTATTATCATTATTATTATTGTTTTAATTAAACATAGATTTTACATAATTTTTTAAAATTTCTTGAGTTGAAACAAATGGTTACCTTAGAGCAGCAATCAATGGAGGATGTTTTTTTCTTTCTTTTTTTTTCTTTGCAAATTACAAAAGGTGCAATTGCAATATTTACCTTGCAATAAAATCTATACCTTGCAATAAAATCTTCAGAAAATCATCCCTTGTCCACAAATTAAAATGTATGCTTTCTAATACAAGCATATATATATATATATATATATATATATATATATATATATATATATTCAGTAGATAATTTAATCAGATAGATACAATTTGCAATATAAATCAAGCAATGGCACTTATCCTGCATAAGAACTTATCTGGTTTCCTACCATCTAAACATGTCAAAACTGATATAAACTGCTGAAATACACAGACAGAGAGAGCAGGACTGGGAGCTGACAGCGATTATTACGCAGTATTTAAGTCAAGGTGACAACATGTGTCCCAGAGTACAGCTGACATGCTGGAGACCACTGGAGGCCTGCTTCATACAGTATGTCTAATGTCTCAACAGCGATGAAGTGAATTAATCTATCTCAAGAGGGAGGATGCAGAGCAAACTACACAAACGTTTATCATCATGCATGACCAGGATCGATGGGAAGCCTATCTTCGGTATTCCACCTTCAGTCAGTCGATCCACACCACTGCTTTCACCCGAGAGTCACTCACAGCAGTCATTCAACAGGGACGGACCAGACAGGCCTGCACATGGACAGGCTATTCAGCTCTCATTAATTGACATTGAAGAAACACAACTGTGAATTATGTTATTAAGAATTAATTGCTTTTTTGTTGAATGTAAACCTACTTCTTAAAACTACAGTAGATAGTTTTCCTGAAAACCTTATTTACAACTGCAAATGTAAAGTACAAGACAAATATTCTTCAAAATATCTTTTTTTTTTTAGAAGTTTCATTTTTGGGTGAACAATCCTTCTAAGAACATAAATTAAAATTTAAATTAAATTACATGTTTTATTAAATGTATGCATTTAGCAGACACTTTTATCCAAAATGACTTACAGTGCATTCAGCCTATCAATTTTTACCTATCATGTGTTCCCGGGGAATCGAACCCCAACCTTGTGCTTGATGCTCTACAAACTGAGCTACAGGAACTCTAAATGTTGAATGTTTTAAAGAAGGTTTCAACTATCTTTGTCCATGCAATGAAAATCAGTGGAGACTAAAACACTAAGATATTAAATGACAGCAAACTTTTAATTTTGGGGGGAACTATCCCTTTAAGAACATTAAAGAAGATCATTTAAAGAGTGTTTGAACTGTTTTTGTCCATACAGTGAAGGTCAGAACAGAACATAACAACATTAGATCCCACTGACTTTCATTGCATGGACAAAAGAACCTGAGATATTAAATGATGTCAGATTTTTATTTTTGGACGAACTATTCATTTAAGGCAAGATGATGCTTTACTGCATTTTAGCTGAACTGCACTTCCCCCAAAAAATTCTTACTAAACCATTAACCACAATCCGAATCCGAAGGCTGGTTTTTACCGATTGCTTGTGTCCAGCTCATGAAATGCATTCTGAGCTAAGGCCTGTTTGTCTGAAGGGAATATGTGTGGGCGAGCTGCAGAGAGAGATTTTCTTTTCTTGGAGCTATGGAAAAGTGGGCCATTCTGGAAAGAGAGTGCATAATCCAGCTTTAGTATCCTAAATATGACCAAGTTTATAAAACTAGTGTTTTAACATGGCCATAACCCCATTTAAAATTATCACAACCCACCCTGAATGTCCAGCAATAAGACGGCAGTGATCAGTTTCCTTCTTAGAGCCAAATTCAGCTTGTAGCTGAGATATGTGGCCAATCATCACTAATGTGACCCTGGACCACAAAACTAGTCTTAAGTCACTGGGGTATATTTGTAGCAATAGCCAAAAATACATCGTATGGGTCACAATTATCGATTTTTCTTTTATGACAATAATCATTAGGATATTAAGATCATGTTCTATGAAGATATTTTGTAAATTTCCTACCATATATATATCAAAACTTTTTGTGATTAGTAACATGCATTGCTAAGGACTTAATTTGGACAACTTCAAAGATGATTTTCTGAATATTTCGATTTTTTTTTTTTTTTTTTTGCAACCTCAGATTCCAGTTTTTTTAAATAGTTGCATCTCAGCCAAATATTGTCCTATCCTAACAGATCATACATCAATGGAAAGCTTATTTATGGTTTTGTGGTCCAGGGTCACAAATCTCCTCAGGCAGTTCACTCGTTACAGCCTTCTGAATCACGCACTATTTTACTGAGGTAAATTATCCATGTCAATCAGGAATACACAAGGATTTTATAATGACAGGATCTCTGCATTTGGTCTGCCAAAAAATCCTTCAAGTTTTAGATTTGACCTTAAATAGTTATTAAAAAACATATGCATCTATGAAGCAAGTCCTTCCCTCTGTGCGTGTCAATCACCAGCTGTTATTCTTATCCTGTGTCATGCAGTTTTTGCCCGAAAGCTCTTTCAGATCAATGATATTGAGCCACCGGCATATTCTAGACTGCCACCTCGATGCAGCTGTGACCTCCACGGGGGGAAGGGAAAGACAGGATCACACATCACGAAGAACGTCAAATACTACAAACTTCCCTGTTATCATTTTAAAATCATAATTAACTAAATATCTCTTGCAAAACACATTTTGGAGAAATAACACACTACACAACGACACCCACCCACCTGTCACTCCTTATGGGTAATATAGGTCTCCCTCTACAAAAAGACAAGAAAAACTTGTTAAAGAAAATAATAATAAAATGTCTGTGTATTTCAGCAGTTTATATCAGTTTTGACATGTTTAGATGGTAAGAAACAGATAAATTCTTATGCAGGATATGTGCCATTGCTTGATTTATATTGCAAATTGTATCTATTTGATTATATAATTTACGGAAAAAATAAATACATAAATATATATATATATATATATATATATATATACACACACATGTATGAAAACATGTATGTTCACTTTAGGCATCATGTGGAACAGAAAAAAAGTGAATGGTAGACTACAGTCTCACTGCAAAGCAAACAGTTTAAATACTTATGTTGCATCACAGTTCAAAAATCACAATCAAAATAAAAGTTAGTCCAATGCAGAGGTTAGATTCACTTGAGAGCGTAAACTGCAAAGTCATCTAGCGAGCACTCATTGATCTTTGAAAAGAAGACATGGGAAAAGATTCTCAATTTATTGACGAGCTTAACGATAGTTCTGGTTCAAGGCCTCTGTCTACTATGCTCTCATAAGCTGCATGTGCTAGCATATTGTAGTAAGTGTTTTAACATTTATTCCTTAAAACTTGATAGTAATGCTTACATCACCTTAATTACTACAAATCAAATAATATTTTTCACTGTCAACATATTATTGGACTCCATTACTTTTTCATCACTATTTTCAAAGAACTCAGTCTCTCATCTCCACCCTTTTAAATAATTTAAATCGTTAATAGTACCCATTATAGTGTACTGGAATAGTCACTAACATCTATTGATAAACCAAAATTACACTGCAAAAATGGCACAGAAACACTTCTGATGTGCCATTTACATGTCTTTACACAGACTGCTCAGAGGTGGCATGAATGCATTTACACAGAAAATACAACTGTTAGCTTTGACACTAGGGCCTGAGCCGGGTCAGAACCGGCTTAATTAATTGGTTTTAGGCAGCATTAAGTCTTTACACATAATTTTGAGTAGGCACAGAGCGGCCTTAACTCAATTGTGTAAAGATGCCTAATCTGTGTGTGTGTGTGTGTGTTCTCTTGTTTTTGTGACATATCAGAACACAACTCTGTATAATGACATGGGTATGACACAGATATTACAAGGAAAGGGTGACTTAAGAGGACATAACCCATGTCCTCCTTTTTCAAAACGCTTATAAACCATACAGAATGAGTTTTTTTTTTTTTTTTGAGAAAGTAAAAATGCACAAAGTTAGGGTTAGGGTTAGGTGTAGGGTTGGTGAATGGCAATAGAATAAACAGTTTCTACAGTATAAAAACCATTACGCCTATGATGTCCCCACTTTTCACAAAAACAAACATTCATTAACATTTTTTGCAAAAGTTACACTGCAAAGGTGGTATATAAGCAACTCTGAAATGGCATTTAGGTGTCTTTACATAGACTGTTTAATGCTGCCCAGCAATTACAATGGTTTATTTTGATACTAAGAGCTGATGTGGGTCTGAGCAAGCATAATTTAGCATGGCTTTTGTGTGGCTTTGTGCTTTTACAGTGAGTTTTGAGCAGGCACAGAGCAGCCTTAAAAAAGTTGCGTAAAGACACTTTAGCTACAGTTCCTTTATTAGTTATATATTTAACTACAAAGTAGGCATTCAAATAGTAATTTAGAAATCTTTCTAGCAGCATTAAAAATTTAAATAGACACCAGTGTGTAATTAACAGGTGCTAGCTTGTGCACAAAATGTGTTAGTAAATCTAGCAACAATTGGAATACATATTTAGAAGTGAACAGTTGGTATTTGAATTACCATAGACAACTTTTTTTGTAAATTGGAATAGCTAGCCTACTTGCACTGGGATAGTGAATAAATAAACTTTATTCAAATGAGAAATGTTGTCTAAGAAAAAAAGTTAGTCATGGAAATGAAAAATGTAGTAACCAACATAAACAGCATATTTCCATTCTCATCATTTCGACGAAGTGTTTCTCGTTCATTCGAAGAGGGGAGGACGGTCCAGCACCCTGGACAGCGACAATATAAACGCGTTGCAAGTAGAAGCCCTCTGACAGTAGGCCTGTGGAAAACACTTTGTCCTGAAACTTAGTGACTGACAGAATGGTATCACCTTCTAGTTATGTCACAACACTGAGAAAAAAATGCATTGTAATTTTTTTTCTTTGCAATTGTGAGAGTGGGATTTGAGCCGCCGCTTTGAATCAAACGTAGCCTAACATTTAACTGAATATAACTAAAGGTTAAAATATGAACTCGAGGAATATGGCGTCATGTCATGAAGAAAATCTGAATTGATACGATCTATTTTAATTTCTTATTACAAAAAGATAATAGGAAACCGGCGTGCAAACAGGTGACTAACTGTTGGCTGGAAGATATTCTCTGCTTCCTGAGTGGAGTTTTAAAGGCTCCACTCCCAGTGCCGTTGTTCTGAAGGCCCATTACACAAGCACAGACCAGCAACTTTCTATTGAGGATATTCTGAATCGTTCTGATCTTCTACCTTTTCATATACAGGATACAAGCTGTAGGCCCTGTCTAATGGTTACGCCATGAACACTGCTAGCTCAGTTTATTGCAATTGTGTCTTGAGGAAAGAATTCGTTATCCTACAAATGAGCAGCGAGCTCGCGTTACTACAACATATGTCTTTGCATATGCCTGACGATACAATGAAAAAAACCTTTAAGCTTTTTATTCCTGCCCAATATTGCAGAGACGCCCCCACAAGCCCCCATCTGTTACTTACACTAAACATTTGGATGTCATCCGCACCACACATAACCATACAACCGAAGCCGATGGCCACTGTAATTAATTTGGAAGCCAATGCACAAACATTTTGTGGGCATAAACTTACCGCAGTCTTCACATAAGATCCTCCCAACATCTTTTTTCAGGTTCTTCGCACTTGTATCTAAGGGCGCAAACGACGCTTTAAAAACCAAGGGTTCATCAGTTGGGTCCATGAAAAATATATACTTGTGATTCTTCTTCACTTTGGCGCACGGAGCCTCCGAGCCAAATTCCCCAACGGTGACGAGTTGATCCCGCTCCAAACCCCCGCTGTTTCGCGGCCAAACGTACAGGACTTTGACATTCACACTGTACGGCTCCGCTGAGACGTTCTGAGGCGCGGACTGCACCTTGCCCTCAATCACCACGGCGGATCTGTAAGCCTGGTCCTGCAGGGAATTCAGACTCGGGGAGTAGCAGGCGAAGGAGACCCCGATGAGCAGCATGGATAAGTGTACCGAATCAAGCCTCCTCATGCCGCCAGCTTTGGCTCGATGGTCGGTGGTCGCGTTGCGGCAGGGCTGCGGGGCGATGGCGGCGGAGCTGGGTTGAAGGCTGAAGAGACTGCGAATAGGCTCCAGTAGCACGGCGGCGCGGCAGACCTTGCGTAAGTGTCCATGCCATCGGGAACCGCTGCTTTTTTCCGATAGATTTGCAATCGGGAAACACCAGCTGGGAACCGGAAACGGCGTAATGCTGCTGGGTTAATACAGATCCCTCAACTGCATTCTTCCGAAGCGCAGCGAAAAATGCAGGGAAAGTCGTGGACGCTGCCTCCTCTGAGGACACGAGCAGGTATCTGCAAGACGCCGCCAGTCAGTCTTTGCCCAGAAATTGCAGTGGTGAGCGCCCTACTCGCTACTGGCTGCTGAGTATCTTCCACTGCAGTCGAATGTGAAATGCTGCAGTAAACTATTAGGGCTACTTTCAATATCCCCTCAGCACAAATGTTGTAAGAATCCACTTTCGTAGCCTCGAGACGCTGTTGCCATATCCCTCGCGCCCCGTCTCTATCCGCCACCCCGATCTATCAGGGCAATATTCCCCACACGGCAGATTCAGGGCTGGGGTGCTGAAACGAACGCCCATGGGCCGGCGTGTGCGTCTTTAGCCTCCGACACCCCGAGAAAAATGGTCAATCCATGATTTCTCCCATCCCCAATCCTCGTCGATTTTTTTAAAGAAAAAAAAATGAACAAAGAAAAATAAAGAAGAAATGAACACCAGAATGTTTGGTGCAGGGAAGCGCAGAGTTTTGCGCTGCTTTGAGTGCGATGGCTTACAGTGCGAGTGAATGAGCTTTGAATGAGTTTTGCGTCTCATTCCATTACTAAATCATGCCCAGCATTCAGGTCACATACGCCATTCTGCCTCAGAGAGAGGGGGGAAAAAATCATAGTGAAGCGCTGCATCAAATCTATAGGCTACGACTGGTATTCGTTGCATTGCTGATGCCTGGACGAATGAGAACATTTTTAACAAATTAAATGAAGGAACATCACGAGTGTAGCAGCAGAGTGCATCAAACGCAAAATATGTTCACACGATGATAAAGCATTTATAGACGCATCGTGTTGGCAGACACGGAATGATTAAAAGGACATTATAAATATCATCAATATTAGACTTTAACAGGTTAGGAACAGTAAATAAATCATTAACTAAATGAAGGCTGAACCTGTGGCTCTGCAAAGGATTGAAGCTACAACTTCACCAATGGCGACATCTACTGTTCTATGCGCACGCAGACAGAGCCATAACAACTTTCTAACATGTAAGATGACTGTGAGGAATCATGGGTAACAAATAGCACAAGCTGTAGTCCCTCAAACTTTTTTTTTATTTAATTTTAAATTAAAGAATGTAAACAAAAGTAGTATAGTACTAGTGTCCCTTAATTGGAATAATTTGGGATTATGATTTAGCACAAGGCACAGTGGCGATAGTTAATAAACTATCCTTTGCTGAGCTTTTACTGCTTATTTGTAGGATGCTGAATGCTATCCTTAAGATACTATTGTAATCAACCGAGCTATAGTGCTCATGGCCTAAACTACAGGACCAAAAAAAAAAAAAAAAAAAAAAAAAAAAAAAAGAGGAAGAAGAACACATTCATATATATATATGAAATGGAAATATTAATGTTGTACATTCTATTGGACAAAGAAATTGTAAGTGTTAAAGTAGTGCATTGTGATATAGGGTTGAAAGTTTTGCAACTCATTTAGTGTGTGCAAGGTCATGACACTTCAAGGTGTTTGTTAGAAAAATAGTTGAATGCCATTATTTCTATATCTGCTTTTAAATAATAAGATGATTCATTTAAATTTTAAAGTTTAAATGGATTTAAAAGAGGAGACGCTTGTCATTAATGGGTAATCTCGAAAGAAAGTAACTGGCCCTATTTAAATAACGCATGTAAAAGGTTAAAATAAGAGTTTTTTGTGGATTGAAATCAATAACTAAAAACTTGTTGATCTTCATGTTAGTGGTTTAGAAATGTTTCAAGTTTCTTTACTTGTAGGTTACACAGACAAAATTCGGAAATGAACAAACATTAGAAACGCATTGACAAGACTCGGCGGTTACTGTCCATGGTTCTGAAACAGCGCTGCCCTCGACCTCCCACTGACCAAACGACACTAAACTACAAAATAAAATAAGAGTTTAACGAAATTATTCTTTAGTCTTTATAGGGTACAACCACTTAAAATTAATCCGAAAATGAAGACATGACACAGTCCGAGTGTACACCTGATAAAATGACACGTGCAAGCTACACATCATCTTATCTCTATAAACCCTTTAATCATATCAAACATGATAAACATCTTATTCATGCTTTTCTAAGCACTAAAAACTTGTAATTAAATGAGTAAGTATCCTCTGCATTTCCATATACACCCTTGAAAATGTAATTATTTAATGTCACAATGAATCGCCGTATACATTTTACAAAGCATCTTATCTAGTTTTTCCCCAAATTCTGAGTTGCCTTTGTAGATTTAAAAACGACATTAGGTTGCATTCATAATTTTTCAGAAAATTAATTCTAGGTATCATTCGTTAACAACAAGTGAAGGCCTTCTGGGTTATTTGAAACATCCCACTTTGGAAGAAATCACATGATAGAATTTACGTATGGACGACAATAAAGCACATGTACATATTACTTTCGCATACACAATTTAACAACCCTGTAAAAAGGTGATCGTGACACTAGTTTTTCGATTCTACAATATCTGCAGCTTCTAACACAGCTACTCTACTCAGAATAACCTATGTATAACACAGTTCATATGAGATGTATGTGAAGTAGCCTATTCTCCAACATCAAAACCGGTAAAGCAGCTGGCTGCAATACCGCGAAAGCAACAGTGCGGGGCGCAAGAGACATTTGCTTTTCCCCAGCTTAGCGTGCTGACATCAGACTCCACGCGTCGCGCGCAGCGTTGAGCTCCTGCGTGCGTCCGTCTCCATGCCACGACTCGCTCTTTCGTTCCATCTTGTGAACGGCGCATCGGTGAAGCAGCACAGCGACAGTGTTTACAATAGGCCTTCGGGGCTAACAGGTTTTCATCTTTGTTTCTGACAGTGTTCAACTGCGAAGGGCTTTCACTGGGCTAACGCTCTGCCTGCAGACTGAGCGGGGTAAGAAATGCTGAACCACGTCGCTCGTTATGAGGTCTGCGACTTTGGCAACAGCACTGCACTTTACGATCATATCTCATGGTATTTCGCAGTATAGCTACTTGTTTTGTTTTTGGTTTTTGTTTTTTTGGTCAGTTTAACAACCACGGAATTAATGTTCGCAGCCGTGGGCAGATATCACAGACTGCTTGCGCAAACTCGTTAACTGTTTACAGTTCTGACATACAGCGAGGTTGTCAGACTCTGTTGCGGCAAATCCAGTGTGCCATTTAAGCTTGACTGTGGCATACCGTTATGAGTTCAAGCTTACAGAGATCACCTTAGACCAAAAAAAAAAAAAAGCACACCTTTATATGCTCATGAATTGGAGTGGACGGTCCCTGTTTCCTTCCCTCTGTGTCTTTTTTACACACTGTCACTTGTGTTAATGTGGAGGAGTTTACAAGTGCAAGAAGTTTCAAATGAAAAAATGTTCAAAAATTGTCACGTTCAAATGACAATTAAGAACAATCAGTCAAGATATTCTTCATTCTAGCAAGCAACAGGCCACCGAAAGTTAGGGACCACTAATTTTTATGTTTAGCCCAAGGTAATATATGCTAATTATTATTATTATTATTATTATTTATTTTTTTTTTATTTATTTTTTTAATCAGGGGGGAAACACTTACCTTAGACTCTTACCTGGAATGCAAACATTAAATGCATTTTATTTACTATATATTGGATTTACTGTATATTAAACTCTCTTCGAATTATAAGAATCACAGACATGAATTTTATTTATTAAAGCATATGCTATAATAGACATGCGTATGTGTAAGCAATAGAACACATTTTATATTTTCTTCCTAACCATACAGGCCCGATGTTTATGAATGCTATTTGTATCCGACATGTGCTTGGTCTTTAGAGAAACATTAAACATTGAAAAAATAAATGGTCTGGTAATGTACGTTTCATTCCATCTAATTATTGCATTTCTGAATTTCAGTCATTTTCAGTATTCTAGTGTTTGTTTTTCAAGGCGTGCATAAACTCTGCATGTTCCTTATTGCTTTATTTGAGGACTGAGAATTGCATGTAAATATTCCTTCTTTTTTCCTGTTTATTACCTCTTGTACAAACCTAAACGAAAATGCCTGCATGAAAAACACGTCAAGGCTCTCTCAACTGAACATTTCTTGTTGTAGTACTGTTGGAATATGTATGTTGAAAGCATTTAGATTTTTTTATCTTTTAAAGCTTGCAATGGTATTACAGTTGTAACTTTAAGGGTAAAATAACATTTATATGCAAGAAAATTTGTACAAAAAAAAAAAAAGTAAAAAGGTACGATTAGACGCATCAGAATATTTCAATGTACAGTCCCTCTGATAAAATGCGTTTTGTTTTTCAAATCCGATACATCTATCACAGTTGTACTAATTATTTACAAACACGTTGCTAAATTATTATTATTATTTTTCTAAACTTAATTATTAGAGAGAATAAATTATTGGATGCGTGAAACAATAATAAACGTTTGTTTAAAAAAAAAAAAAAATCATCACTTTCCAGGGTTAATACTTACAATTTCAATTAAATTACAGAGCAGTTGTGTTAAGTTAAAGAAAACCAATTCAAAACATTGCTGTAATTATCCAGTCAATTTTTGTTTGATGTTATATGTACCTGAGTTTGGATGGGCAATATTTCTACAACGACAGAAAAACAACCAAACAATCTAATAACTAATAAAAATCGAAATAAAAGTGAGGGATTTCTACATTTATAAAACAGTTTGCTTTAAAAAAAAAAAACATGTTTATAAACGAATAAATACTTTTTTAAATTTTGTATTGCATTGCCAAACAGTTTTAAATTAATTTTATGCATGCGTTTTGTGTGGATTGAAAAAGAAAATATTAAGAAACAAAGCATTTAGATTTGATTAACATTATGGTTATAGTTTTAGATATTTTAGTAAATTATATTATTCCACTCGTTTAATTTAGTATTTTTTAAGCAAACGTCTGAAACCCATTATTGATTTTCCAATGTGTAATAAATAAATATTTAGTAAAAGCTTATATTTTATAATAGACTATAGCGTTTAATATCTGACAACAGCTGTACTGAAGCAAATTGCACGAACTGTGTTATTGTCCTTGTAAAATCGCCACGCTTAGTTTTAGGTCGAGAGATATTCCCCTGCTTAGGTAACGGTCATTCAACACAGGCTACATAAGAGCTCTTAACCGCTTTGGCAAGAAAGCATCCATCACAATAAAATAAAATAGAATTAATAAAATCTCAATTAAATTCAAAAACATATATCCTACAATTCAACTGTTATGCCTACGTTATTTTCTTCAAACAGACATTTAAAACAATATCACCACAAAAGGCTTGTTTAGACAGCGAGGTTTCATTTAATTGATCCTCCATTTAATGTTTAAGATTTTTAAAGGAGATTTTTTTTTCGATATTAAAATAAAAGCTGAACAACTAGAAAACAACAAATATCTGGAGATGTTATCTAGTTGATTTTAATGAATGATTTGCATCTGGTAAAAATAGATAAAGCAGCATGTTAAATAATAGGATGGAGAAAAATATGTAGGCTATTGTAGCAAAGTGTGCGACATAAACCGAAAATGCAATATATGTCATAAATCACGGTTTTACCTCTGTAACATTTTCATCAGGTACTTTTTTTCCCACGTTTTGGGAATGTCCAATTTTTGCCAACCTATGGACTCTGAATTTTATTTATATATTTGTCCTTTTTACTACAAATTGATTACATGTCTAATGCAGGTTTATGTCTTCTCAATGACGTCATGTTAACTCCTGTATAAGTTAATTAAAGAAGAGAATGCTGTTTGCTGGATTTACAGCTGCAAAGAAGACAGTAATACACAACTGGTTTACTCCGCGCGTGTGCAATAACATCTTGGATTAATAGCCTGCTTAATAGTAACCTGTGAATGTATAACAGCACGAATTAATAAAGCTAAAGCAGTCCTACCATTGATGCATGGCAATGTTTTCAGTCCAAATATTCGGACTAAAGGAATGACCATATAAAGTTATTAATTTTTCAGATTGTAAATTATTGATATGTCTTTTGCTCCCCCTTCCCTGTTTGTTTGTATTGATGTTATTTTGTTAATCTAAAAATAAAATAAAAAGTTAATCACAAAAAAAGACCCTTTTACCCAACTAAAATGCATCCACCTTAAAATCTGAAGAATGAACACTTAATTTATTTATTATCTCAAATCATAGCCATAAATGCCTTTGCGTCAATACATGCATACGAATTGACCTGAATTTTTTTTTTCCAATAATCTGTTTTTGTTTTTGCCATGACAAAAAGACCGACATGCATTATTAAATAAAGGATGAACTGAATGAAAGCCTATCTGCCCGAAACGTTTATGTTAGCCAGTTTATATAGTGCAAAATGTCTCATAGGCCTATGCGTAAATTCCAGCGTGGTGCGTAAGCGATATAATTAAGAATTATATAATTTTTATCACTTCGCATATAGAAAATTTAACTCCTGTACAATTTAAACAAATTTTTAGCGTATTAATCTTTTTATAAGTTACAAACGAATGCAAATCTAGAGGATAACGACTCTTAAGCAAATGGCTCCTGTATCTACTATATCTAGACTAAAAAACATTGACGGCAGTGAAATATAGCATATTCTATATAATAATCCACGGTAAAGGCAGCGCACACGAACACAATGAATTGAATATTTAACGGACTCTTTGAATTAAATTTATCATCATCATCTTCCCAGACAGACATACTACGTGATTAGAGCGTGCAGCTGCAGTGTTTTAGACCTTCTGTACGATTAATTTATTCGGAATCTGCACAGGTCTGAACAGCGCTCGTGTTCTCTCCTCACACAGATCTCGCGAGAGCGGTGGCGTGGCTGCTTGGCAGTAGGCTTGCAGTAAGACAGAGGGAGAAGGCAGGCAGCATCATGGCGGACAGAGACAGTGGAAGTGAGCAGGGAGGAGCAGCCACGGGCCCGGGTGTCGGTTCCATGCACCCAGTGACAGGAGGGGCGGGCTCGGCTTCCGGACTGCAGCACGAGACGCAGGAGCTCGCCTCGAAGCGGGTTGACATCCAGAACAAACGCTTCTATCTAGATGTAAAGCAGAACGCGAAAGGCCGCTTCTTGAAGATAGCAGAAGTCGGGGCCGGGGGAAACAAGAGCCGCCTCACTCTCTCCATGTCTGTGGCTGTCGAGTTCCGCGACTACCTGGGGGACTTCATCGAGCACTATGCCCAGTTAGGGCCGAGCAATCCTGACATTGCGCAGGACGAGCCGCGGCGGGCGCTGAAGAGTGAGTTTCTGGTCCGGGAGAATCGAAAGTACTACATGGATCTGAAGGAGAACCAGAGGGGCCGCTTTCTGAGGGTCCGGCAGACCGTCAACCGGGGGCCCGGCTTGGGATCCACGCAAGGCCAGACCATCGCTCTTCCAGCCCAGGGACTTATCGAGTTTCGCGACGCTCTCGCCAAACTCATCGACGACTACGGAGTGGAGGACGAGCCGGCGGAGCTGCCCGAGGGAACCTCGTTAACTGTGGACAACAAGCGCTTTTTCTTTGACGTAGGCTCCAATAAGTACGGGGTGTTCATGAGGGTAAGCGAGGTCAAGCCCACCTATCGCAACTCAATCACAGTGCCCTACAAAGTGTGGTCGAAATTCGGGAGCACTTTCTCTAAATACGCAGACGAAATGAAAAAGATTCAAGAGAAACAGCGGGAAAAAAGGGCATGCGAGCTTCAGCAGCAGCAGCAACAAGAGGAGATGCACGGAGACGACGGGGACGAGGATTGATAGTGGAGAGAAACAAGCAAAAAATAATCAGAATAACCTAAAGAGAAATTCTACGTACTTTGCTGTAAAAAAAAAAAGAAAGAAAAAAAAGAGAGATACATAAAAGATAAGTAACTGTTTAACTCCAAGGGAGCACTACCCACAAAAAAATACAAACCTCCACAGTCTGACAGTCCACCCATCACCTGGATGTCATCCACTTACCCACCATTAATACAGTAAGCGGCTGCTAAAACAAGTAATAACATTATATATGAACTGTGTTTCCTACTTGACGACAACAGAACTGAGTGTTTCTTTTTTTCCCCTCTTATTAACCCAGAACTTTTTTTACATGTTCCAAGATATTCTAAAAGTGTTTGCAATGGAGTTATTGCCGAGATTACGAGGAATCGGTTCCTTTACGTGTGAGCTAATGACTTCAGCACAAATCAGATGTTTTATTTTTTTTAACCAAAATTTCGAATCATCTGAGGAGGTTGTCATGATAGCCATGCCTAGATATTCCAACCATCACCTGAGGGCTAGATAGGAACCCTGAAGTGGGGTGGTAAAAATATCAACCTGTTGATTGACAGAGGTACAGAGGTCACCAGAGCAAGTGGTCGCAGTGTGTAGGTGTCCAGAAGCGGTGGGCCACCTTTTCGCAAACATTCTGAGGAGTATTACCAGTGTATTTTTTTAATTGAAGTTCTTGTCATGCAGATGATAATGCTATGTATTTGTGTGTCGTTGTCATGCACAGTGTATAAAAAAAGGTACTTAAGTAAGAGCAATGACAACAGAAGAGAAAGAGCTCTCTAAAAACCTTTTTGTAACGAAACCGGACCCCTCGAAACAAACATACAAAGAAACGTATGAAAATGCTCATGTAGAAAAACATACAAAGTATGATTTTGTGAATCAGATGTATTTCAGTGGAGAAGAAAACAACCCACGTTTTTAGTGGGGGATTTGACAAACAATCTGTTAAAGGGTTTAAAATAAATATATAGAAATATATATATAGATATATATATATCAGTCTACCAATGAGAGGATGAGAGGCACCAAGGAATGCTGTCGTTGCATGTTAACCTGTGCACAGAGACATTGAGGTGGATTTCTCAATGTTCGTCCTCAAGGAGTCATCTCTGTAATGGTTTCATTGTCCATAATGTCAGTAATGTTTGGTCAGCTAGTTGGATTAATACTTGTTTTTTCTTTCAAGGAATGAGATGTCCGAGAAATATGTGTAAATAATAAGATAATATATAAACTCTTTTGACTGTTTGATCAGACATCAGTAACAAGTCTTTGAGACGAAAGCCCTTTTTCCTTGGGGGCCCTTGAGGACCTGTGTTGGGAGACCCTGACTTTAATGAAACTTGTTGGGGAGCATACTCTTCAGCATTAAATAACCTGGTGCCTTACATACTCTGCATGCTTATACACTGGCTGATGCTTTGGATCTAAGTTTGGGTCTTGTTGATTTTAGTTTTTTCTTTCTTTCTTTCTTTCTTATTCTTGTCTGGTTTTGTTGAGCCCTGGCCCTCCCCTATGCTATTGCATAACTCGTGGTTTGTTTTTGTCAAGAAGCAAATCATTCTGATCACAAAGAGTGACTCAGAAGTCACCTAGGCATTTTCCCCACCTTTACCTAAATGTATCAAATACATTTTTCTTTTGGTGTGAGGTAGACTTCTACTGAAGCCTCTCTGTTGGCAGTAACATGTCACTGTCACAGACCTAAAGCTTAGTTGAGGTGTGTGGCCAGGATCCCTCCCTCCCCCCCTCTAACTTTTCAGTGTTTCTTCATGTAATTTGTCATTTTGGAAACTTTGCTTCACAAAGTTTTTTTTCTTTTTCCAGTGCTATATTTCATTACTGTGTGCAATATTGAACGTGCCAATGTTGGCAATATATGTATATCAATTAAATATATGATTAATATTTGAAAAGCATGTGGCTGAATTCCACGTTTATTTCTTTAAAAAGGTCTTTATTTCTATAAAACCTTCATCTGCACTTAAAAAAGGTCTGTATATGGAAAAGAAACCAACAAGTTTCACCCAGGTGAAGCGAACACATAGCAGTTATCTGATCTGTCTGCACTTTTTGTGAATGTTCATGTCATAAACGTGCCCCGTTTCGTCTCTGTTCCTCTTGACATGGGAGGGTGGGGTTTACTGGAATGAAACGATGGGGGTGTGAAGGCCTTTGGGTAAGGGGCAATGAAAATGTATCCTTAATTTCCCTACAAATACATACATGGGATGATTCTAATGATGAAGGTGTGTGAAGAACTCTTCTCTCTTTAGTAGCACATTGCTTTCCCAGATGGAGAAAAATGTCTGACCAATGTTTGTTTGAAAATTATCTCAACAAGGAATGCTTTGTGCCGTTATTATTATTTTTTCTTTACCTCTTAACTTATGTTCCTTACCTTTGCAAAGAGGTTCACTGAAGTACTCATTCGGCGGTTATGCGTCAAATATAATTTATGTACATTTTACAAATTAAAAAATAATAAAAAGAAATGTTAATTTCTCATGAAAAGAATGTTCAATATCGATGTTTCTGTGTTTCTTTTTCTCGTGTGCAATAGTTCAGGTAGTGGTTGATATTGTGACTGACTTCAATGAGGTCTTTTCTGTCTACACAGTTGATGTAGAATTATGACCTGAAGCATGCAGACTAACCTATCTGTAAAAACATAATGTCATTTGATGCAATCTCCTTTTCCTATAAGGGTTGATTGGTTCCAGTGGTTAACCAAATTAATAATGTGCATGCACTGAAATGGTCTTTCTCAGAATAACAACCATAATATATATTTTTAATTTATACTGTCTTAGCTGCAGTTCAGCGGTCATTCTGTTGAACGTATCATGAAAAATTATATACATTTGTTGATTCAAGAATAAGTCTTTACGTCTTAATTGTTCCTTAAACTAAACCTTCATACATGTTCACAAAATATTGCTGCCTCGATTCTCGGGGTTTCATTTGAACTGGATCTCTTGCTCTCTTTATGTGTCATATTTTATTAAATAAAAAATAATCTCTGTTTGGTATAACAGATGATGTTCTAGCTGCAAAACAAACCAATGATTTAGTTTTATTTATGTTTAATTATTATTATTATTATTAAATAGCATGCATTTTGCTGCAGTAACGTCTTGAATTAATTTGACTTTAAACATTCCCCAGTGTAGTTTGGTTTTGAAATTACATATAATAGAGCTGCTTATGATCATGCTATATAGATTTAAGGGCATTAAATTCAGATTTTTATGACAAGATTGAATTATGAACACATTTTAATTGTTATGAAATGCAATTTGAGTTTTACGTGTACATTTTTCCGTGAATGATAAACCTTATGTGAGAATAATCACTAATCATGACCGGTCTGGATGGGCAATCATTAATCAAATATTTATACTTGCAAATGGAAAAATGCAATTATAGGGCATTTTATGTTCAATTAGATTGTTTTGCTCAGAGTAGTAAATTAAGAAAAATACATGCTAATTAACTTGTTCAAAACTAGACATTTTAACCACATTTACTTCATATTCTTCGGGCACTGCAAGGATAGATAAAAGTTAAGCAAACAGATGAAGACTGGATTTAAAAATGTATTAAATAAAAACAAATGTTCTCCGAAAAGTAAAGAGAGATAGGCCTATATAATTACTTGGGACAAGTGCACATTTACAACAATTTTTATGACATTTTGACCAATAGGTGGTGCTTTCATCAACCGATGATGTACAATCAAGGCCGGACAGAAATGACCTAAAGCAACACTGTATCCCAATTCACCTGCTTTAACAATGCACTAAATGTACATGTACTTTTGCAAGTGCAAGTAATAAGACACGATATAATATTGTCTTGATGGCACAGACTTATTTGTGTAGTGTGCATCCTTAACATCCTGACCTTTCTTTTTTATAACCATCATTTATTATTCATCATTTCATTTTTCCTATGCTGCAATGCTTTCTACCGTACCTACTGGATAGACGAGAAACAAAAACATCACTTAAGATCTAACAGGAGCATAACTGTTATGACACTTAACATGTCTTTATTTATTGTTTTAATCTGGGATTCCCATATTGTCAGACTGATAAGCTACTAATCTTGTTTCTTATTGGAGAATGTAACAAAGAATAGCTATTTAGTAATTCAAAATACTATTTTACCATTTTAATACGAGTTGCACACTTCTCCTTAAATATATAAAGTAGCATAAAGCTCACATACACAATAAGCAATATACATGCATTATATAATTACTGTAGATTATCATAAAACTCCCAATTAAGATTATTAATCATTCAAATCCTATAATAAGAGCATCCCTGTTCCCCTTGAAAAAGGAGCAGCTGGTGTTCACCATAATGAACCGATCAAAGTCTTACTATGACCTGGCAAGCACAATGTAGGTTTTCTTTTTTTATAGCATTGATCCATTAAAGGTGAAAAGTGTGATTTCTGCACCACTAGTGCCAGTGAATGGAACTGCAAATATAACTACTGTTTTCCTAGACAACTTGTCGTTTCCGCTCAGGTAAACAAAAAATCATGATTTATTTTACACACATTACCTTTACACCTATCTTTTTTATATATATATATATATATATATATATATATATATATATATATATATATATATATATATATATATATATAATTCAAAGGAAATCACTTCATTATAGTACAGTGTACTGTGGATGTTTTGTAGTACCCTATTTATTTGTTGTTTGTTTGTAACATTTTCATTTTATGTTTTTGGAAGAATGTGTATGTTACACTATTAACAAGGAATGAAGAGTGTAAAACAATATTTATATTATGTTTATATTATCATGGCTTATTAAAACTAACTACAATAAGTATCTTTAAGAGTTTTGAGAAACTTACTGTCAGATTGATGGACATCCCTACATTAAGAAATACTAAATATAGGGATGTCCATCAATTTGACACTAAGTTTCTCAAAACTCATAAAGATATTTAAGCTCCTGTTATTTCTCATTTAATTCATTTATAATTTGAATACAGTGTTTTTCCTACTGCATGGAAGCAAGCCATTGTTTCTTCTATTTTTAAATTCGGCGATCATTTCGAGGTTAGCCTCTGTAGACCTTTCAGGATACTGCCAGTAGTCACAAAGTGTGCAGAAAAAATAGATCTTGAACAACTGGCTTGTTATCTTAGTAAAAGGTTGGTTTATATTGTATGCAATTTTGTTTCAGAGTAAATCATTCTACTGAAACAGCTAAAAATGGAACAGTTGGTGCTATATTTTTAGATTTGACAAAACCTTCATCATGGTTAATCAAAATGTTGTTCTTCTATTTGGGACTTCAGCGTGGATTTCCCCATTAATTTTTTTAATAGACAGAAATGTGTAAAAATGTTAAGTGGTTCTTTCCAATAACTTAAACTGTGCAACGGGTGTACCCCAAGGATCAGAAGCGTTATCAACTAAAAACTGAAAGCTATAAGACTTCAGCTGAAACCTAAATGTTGCTACAGAAAGGATTACACAGTGGTTAGAGCAATCGTGCCTCACCAGGTACACTGGTAAAACAAAAGGGATGTTTTTTTTTTCCCAAAACAAATGTGTGTTCTTCCAGTGCAGATATTTGTATAAATAGTGAAAAGATAGAAATTGTTACTGAGTTTAATTATCTAATTATCTTGGTTTAACGCTGGATCCAAACCTTAGTTTAAAAAAACATGTAAAGTAAAGGGTGAGGACTATAAAATATATGATACATTTCAGACAAATTAGACAATGTCTATGCAGTTAAGACTTTTATGGATGCTACAATCTTTTCTCATCTGTCATACTGTCTGACATGTTGGGGTCAAACAGGAGAAACTGTCATTAAACCTTTAAAATCTCTTTATAAGCATATTTTAAAAACTCTAGACAAAAAAAAAACTAACCAATATCACCACTTTTTGAAGAAATATATATTTTTTTAAACTTGGATCATTTTAGACTTTTACTCACATTTATGTATGGTATACATTTTTTTATTATTTGGATCCTTCCATACTTCATGATTTTGTGTATTTTCTCCATACAGCCTCTGCAAAATTTACTTGATCATCATTTACTAGTGATTGTGTTGTTCCTTTTCATCATTCTGTCTTTGGATCATTGTCTCAGTGAAAGCTATTGTTAATTGGAACACTCTACCAGAAGACACAAGGATGTGCACATCTATTTACATTTTTAAACTAAAACTAAAATCTTATTTAAAATCAATTCAACTCATGGTTGCGTTTTGATTGGACACTATTTTTACTGTTCTTTTTTTTGGCTCTGATAGAATGTGTATAAGTATTCCTGCATTGTATGTGTTGTCTTATTTTTTTATGTTTACTTATGATTATGATTACCTGCCAAGGGATGATGGATGAAAACTAGCCATTGGGTAAATTCAGTACAATGCATGAAATGGAAACATTTATGTTAAAATTGTGCATTGGTCCCTTTTCAAATAAATTTAAATAAATAAATACAATAAAAAGCAGGGCTTAACAGGGTTTCGAATTCGGCTGTGAAAAAATCCAGATTATCTGGCCCACAACTTTAAATAAATGAGTAAATAAAACAGGACAGAAACAAATGACGATATATATTACTGAATTTAAAGCAAATGCAACAATGTTTTTAATAATTAATAACTTGATGAAATGACAGAACATTGATTTTGAGCTAGAATGTCATTTTAGAATGCTAATTAATATAAGACACTGATATTTATCTTTAATCAGACTCTTACTGAATTAACATTTTACTTAAATTAAAATTAATTACAACTAAACATTTAAGAGAAAGACACTATTAAAGCTATCCTGTTAAATTATCCTTTACACTAATGAAATTACAATAGTTCCTGCATAGAATCCAGGTTATTTGAGTTTGGTCCTCATAACCATGTTAATATGGTTTTTAAAATAAATAATAAATATTTATATAATTTTATATTAAAACTTATATAAAAGTTAAATATTCCTAAATTTTTAATATACGTAATAACAGTAACATTTATAATAAAAACATTTCAGCAAAAACACAATACGCTACCAGTACAGAGTTAAAAACTAAAGTTAATTTCATATGGTGCAGAAATGACAAGTTTTTAATCCCACTTTCCAATTTACCTCATCATGCAGTTTGCACTACAGATACGGTTTACAAGCCCTGTGGAAACAGGCTTATATTCCGTGGCTGTTTTCAGCTAGCATCACAGAGCCTTTAATGTTCTCATTTCACACGACTGTAACACGATTGCGGGTGACTGATTCTGTTCTGCTTTTGCGCGCGGATGGCGGATGCATCTGGTAGCACTTTTAGGAGTATGCTTTTTGCAGTTTCATATGCGCTGTCATTTAAAAACGTCGCCTAATACGGGGGACCAGTACATGCAAAAGGTATATTCCATGCAATATATTTCATCCTACCAACTTCCAAACCAATTACAATCATAAAAGGCGTTCTGAAACTGGACAGGTCAGCCAACGGAGACGAGGCACTGCCTTCCTGAGTTTTCGACTCTTCATTTCACAATCACATTCATTACTTCACTTTCTCGGGGGGCCATACACGACACCATTAACGAAAAACAGTTACATTTTTAATGCGTTTTTGGCCCATTCATTCATTTGCACAACAAATAGGGCCTGAAAATTAAAACGTTTGAGCATTGGCCTCAAGAGTAAGTTTTTGATGATACAGTTATTGTCTTCATATAAACTACAAAAAGGTAAAATAAAACTTAACGTTACCTGAAGCAAAGCTGTCCTTCTCTTGTCGAACAGCGATATTTATATTAAAACTCCAAACTCCCAGACGAGTATAAAAAAAATGGGGGGGGGGGGGGTACCCGCACATTTATGATGTGATGCAGTTTACTAAAAACAGTTTATTCACTTTCTTTTACTGTCTATGTTTATTCAGCGTTTTGCAATTTTAGCTAAACTTGATGGTTGTTTGCGTGCAGTTGTGGTGCCATCAGCCAATCAGCGTTGTGTTGACGTCAGGGCGAAAGAGTCATTAGTCACATGGCTTTTAGATCTTGATTCGGGTGATTGGTTAAAAAAAACCGGGCTGCAGAACTCAGATTGCGTAATTTGCGTCCAACTGCAGTTGTTGAGATTATTGGGAATGTCCGAGGTATCATCCAAGGTACTGTATGCGCCATATTTGTAGGGCTGCACAATTAATCGAAAAACTCTCGTCATGATTAAGTCATCGCATAAAAGTGTCAGTTAAACTACGAATATTTCCGTTCCAGAGCGCGGTGGCACGTGGGAACTCGAATTGTTTTGAATTTACTAGATATCCTGAAGACGCCCATGAAATAGACATCTTAACTGATGTACGTTAGGATTGTAATATTCGCATGATTGTAGATTATCACGCTGTAGGTTATAGCTAATTTGTAACGCGAAAGTAACGTTAACGCTACAAACTGAAGTTGACGATTAGATTCGATCTCGTCTTTGATGTAGCTTCATAACAGCAACAATTTGGCATTGTCGTGCAACCGTATTCTGTTGGAACAGCTATGGCGCCATCTAACGACCTACAATGGTTAGCGCAACTGCAGACCAATTCAATTGGATAGTGAATGTATAACCTTTGAGAAAAAGTTATGCCCATAAGCCTCCAGTTAAAGCAAGAAAATAAAAAAAAAAAACATAAATCATAAGAACTTAAAAGAACAAACAAATGGTAAGAGACAGAAATAACTGGATAAGACTCTTTAAAATAGAGGAAGAGATGTTTAACGTCTGATAAGTAGGCTAGTCTAGATGTGTTGTTATTGATAACTAAACTGTCAAATCGTTTTCAGTAGTTGAAATAAAGCTAAAATAAAATCTAAACCGTAGACTAGCTTAAACTTTCGATTAAAAGAAAATGAGGAATGTTGCCAGTGCCCTGACAACTAACTGAGATAAAAAGTAGATGAATCTGAATTTAATCTAAACAGAAATACAGAAAAAAGCAAATAACAAAACTACAAAAATGATGAAAACTGAACATTTAAAAAATAATAATATTTCATAAGTAATAAACCCTATAATAGTATAAATATAATAATAAATAAATACTTAATTAACACAGAAACAATGCAATTTCATGGCGTTTGAAATACTGTTTTCTATTGTTCTCATTGATTCTCATTCATTGTAAAGTGTCCAGATGTCTAGCACTACTCTAATCGCCTCATGTGAGTCAGTAGTGACCTATGTGGGTGTGGTGCTTTCATATAGAAGCCAGATTTGGGTTATCTATCCTGAGCACAACCCTTGTTTGGTTTAGTTTAGTTCAGTAATCAGTTGCGCCTTCATAATGAGCCAAGCTGTAGTCTAACTACTTTCAACAGTAGGCCTATATTTGAAATTTTTGAAAAATCTTCAACAAGCATAATTATGTAGCTCCTTTCTGAACATTTGTACTTCTTGGACGTAGCAGATGTGTCTGTGCCTCAGTCTTAAGTGTCTTAAGGAGCACATCAACATTGTGAACAAGCCTGAATTCTAGTTGCCATGCTGGATGGAGTGAACGTTTGAATCTGCTCTGTTGAGAGGCGCGCCATCTGGTGGCTGAATATTTAAGGGCTCGTGAACTGCATTTTTTATTATTTTATTAATGTTCTCTGAGGTTCACTTATTTTTACGTCAAAAACCTCACAATTTATAAGTAATAGACAATTTTCTATCCTGTTTTTGGGCGTCTCTGCGGAACGTCTGTTTTAATTGGTGGGCCGAATTCAAAATGAGCAAGTAAACGACCACTGCTGTGATTGGCTAACAGTTTTGCTTATTAATTTATATATATAAAAATAACCAGACTTGCATAACACGACCCATAGTCAGTGTTTTTTAGTTGCTATTCCATATCCCTGTAGTTGTTCTTGTGATACAAGTAATTTGCTCATGAGGACACAGCAGCCCTTTACTATGGTTTCCAGATAAGTTTCAGATCACCTTGTTTCCATTCAACATGAAACGCTTATATCTATGAAGATGTGTAATAATGTTTTAGCAAAAAACAACAATGTTTACAAAGCAATACATATATTTTGTACTATTTTTTTAAATTATGTATTATATTTTAAATACAAATATTTATTAAAAATATGTTTTGAAAAATGTTGATGCAACTTGTATAATAACAGTTCATAGTAATCCATTATTATTATTATTATTATTATTTATTGAAAAGGAGCATTTTTTTATTAATACTAAGCAGAGGCTGGGGCTGTCAAGCTCCAAAAAGACAAAAAATAAAAAAACGATATAATTTTTTTGTGATGAACAGGCAATAATTGTGTAGTATTGTTTTCCACCTTACAATGGAAGCTGATAGGAATCAGTAACTGTTTGGTGACATAATTTGCATTCTCCAACGTGCATATTTATATTACAGTTTGTTTGTATCTGTGTGTGTCTGTTGGATCTGAATATGATATTAAACTATGCATTTTAGTAGTGGGGAAAGTTAAGTAGGAAATTATTTTTGAGGTGTTACACAAATGCTTTGAATGACTTTGAGTTACATAATTAGATTGACATCATTGTCCTTATGAGTTGTTCTCGTTTTGAAGAGCTCTGTAATGATTCTTAAAAGTTTATCCTTTTATGTTCCACAAAATTAAGTCACAGAAGTTTAGAACAACATGAGAGTTAGTAATTTTGGAAAAAACGACCCCCTTTTGATGAATGATCTCTTTAAATCAACGTTATCAGGTCAATTCATAACAGACCGGTCCTCGACAACCAGTAGATGGCGCTGTTGGTTAAACTTCAGTATTTAAACAGTAACAAAGCAAATACAGGCAGCTACATTTCCATATGCAAATATCTTCGGAAACAATAAATAAAAATAAGTACACATTTGGGGATGAAAACTGCCCAATCAAATAGGAAGTTAGAGAGAATAATACAATTAAAAACAAGGAAAGCTAGATTCCAGAGTGGCTGGATTTGTGTCGAATATGACTGGAAATTTGTGCAGTCACAAATTTAACTTATTTATTAATTAACAGAGTGTCATAGCATTCATTACAGCAGTTAAACTACTACTGAGCGGCTCAGATAACAAAGACCGTTTCGTGCGCTCGTGCGCCCCCTGGTGCTAGATTACACTAAAGCCTACTGCGTGTTTGAAAACTATCGGTAAGTGGCTTTGTTTTTACATTATAATTTTTCTAACAATCTCTTTAAGCTTGTAAATCTGTCCTTCGTCTATGTTACAGCAAAGAAAGATTTATAAGGAAATTACAAGGGGAGATTTTCTGCAGTATAAGATAACATAGGGAAATTTCAGTCAGAGAGGAAGTGCTTATCACTAGCCAAAAACTGTAGAGGTGCTTTTTTCTTTTTTCTTTTTTTTTTCTTTTTTTGGCACTGAAAGTGCATTGCCTCATGCCAATATGGACTCATCCTCCTTACGTGTTTTTTCTGTAAATTCCTTTTCTCAAGTGATAAAGTTAGTTCTCTGTCCTTTCTTCTTCTTGTCCTTCAGCCGCCCCTCCTCCTCTCTCGCCTCTGTCTCTGTTCAACAGGATGCTGCTACTTTGCTTGCAGTGCCAACAGCTGAAGTCTGCTTCCTGAGTTTCCCTCCAGCCTGAGAGAGTTACAGGAACAGAAAGGAAGTGCGTGTTACATGAAGGCAAGGGACAGTGTGTAATGTATGTTTGTTAGAGAGAGCAAGAGTAAAGAGAAAGAGAGAGAGGGAGAGAGACTATGGAATGCTGTGATGTCACCAGCTAAGTCATACACAAAGGCAAGAAGGACACACAAGCACTAACTCTGCTTCTTTTAGTAAAGTCTGCCGTGGAGCGTCCGCACCCAGCTGTGAGTACATTTTACTTCACACAGGCTTTTTTTGTTTCTCTCTTTCCAACTTTCTGTTTGCCACCATATCTGTCTTCATTTCTGGACATTAACTGCAGTCTGTTGTATCTGTAGGCAGTCAGGCAGACGTCCGCTGTTTTGTCTCAGTCACAGTTGCCGTCGTTGCGGTCCTTTTTTTGTGTATGATGTGATCTTAGACTTTTTTTAGTTGCAGACACCCGCGGTCTCTCTTAAAGGGGTCACAGCATGCCAGTTCAGTTGTGGCCAAAATAAGACCACTTTAAAATAGAGCAGAAGAGTCTTGTGAATGGATGGGGGTCTGCTGATGACAGAAGCGAACCCCTGTTCCTGAGGAATCCCCTCAGTCTAGGCCTAAAAAGAGTCGGGAGACCATGTGTTTGAGTAAAACATGCTCTTTATCAGAGGTTGTTTACAATGGCATTATGCCAAAGCTGAGCATTATGGAAATATTTAAAGCTTTCTTTATTATTTGAAAACCGCTTGCTATTCTCTTTTTCTACTAATAACCAGATTGTTCTGTTTTGCAAAGCTATGACCGAATAATACATTTATAAAATGATAAAATAGGAAAATAATCACAATCTCTTAATTTCCAACTAGTCTTTGAAAATCAGGAAAGAAACCATACAATTTAAGAAAAAAACACATTTCAAATTATTGCTTTATTAATATATTTGAAGTTAACTCTTACAACCCTAAATAAAAATACATGTTTTATTAAATCTATGAATGAAGAAAAAAAAAAAGAAAGATCAAGGCTTTTTTGACTTTCTATTTAACATAACACACAAAATATCTACAGCTGCGCTTGAAGAGTAAGAGCAAACAAACTATTAAAGAGATCCGATTGCTTCCAGATGTTGTAATCTGTCATTTCTTCTGACAGCGTGTCCAGTTTATGGCTGCTAATTAGTGATGAGAGCTTGTGTGTGGTGAACGGACCGAGCCGGGCTTCCTCGTCTTTACCACCGACATCCTTGTACTGAAGGACTGTTGCTGAATCTCAGGATATAATCAGGAGAACCACACACACGGCCATGCTGCAGCAGATCTTGAACGACATGTACATCGACCCGGATGTGCTGGACGCTCTGAACGACGAGCAGAAGAAGACGCTCTTCCTGAAGATGCGCGAGGAGCAGGTGCGCCGCTGGAAGGAGCGTGAGGACAAGCTGGAGAGGGAACCACTCAAACCCAAACCAAAGACAGGTGGGCACTGGCTTTATATATTAGTCAATTTATTTTATTGAAGGTGAGTTCTTCGAGAACTTTTAATGCAGTACATTACATTTACAATTTTATGTATTTTGTTTAAACAAATTTAAACAGTGATACAATATTTCCTCTGTTTATTTACCATATTTTCCGGACTATAAGTCACACTTTTTTTCATAGTTTGGCTGGTCCTGCGACTTCTAGTCAGGTGCGACTTGTTTATCAAAATTAATTTGACATGAACTAGAGAAATGAACCAAGAGAAAACATTACCGTCTCCAGCCACGAGAGGGCACTCTGTGCTGCTCAGTGCTCCTGTAGTCTACACTGAAGACAGAGCGCCCTCTAGCTGCTTTAGACAGTAATGTTTTCTCTTGGTTCTTGGTTCTAAATAAATGCGACTTATAGTCCGGTGCGACTTATATATGTTTTTTTTTCCTCATCATGACATATTTTTGGCCTGATGCGACTTATACTCAGGTGCGACTTATAGTCCGCAAAATACGGTACTCCTGGATGAGACCATTTTATTCATCATTTAGCATTATTATTAATATTATTATTATTGACTATCAAAAATAACTTTCCTAGCACAGAACGTTAAAATCCTGACCATCAAGTTTATTTTTTGTGTATATTTATATTATTATTTTTAAGTTGTTTTTAGTTGTATTTTGTTTTTGCAATTACAGCTTAATAATTTAAATAATAATAATGATAGTAATAATAAAAATAATGTTATTGCTTCATTTGTATTTAAGTAAGATGCAATTTCAGTTTTATATATATATATATATATATATATATATATATATATATATATATATATATATATATATATAATTTTTTTTTTTTATTTTTTTTTATACATCATAGTTGCAACTGAAAATGATTGACCAGTGCATTTTATATTGTATGAAGAAAAACAGGAAATGTTTAGTAAGTTTAGTTTGATTTAAGGGTGGGTGGATCATTAAAACAGCTTCTAAATTTACAAAATAAAATGTAAGCAAATCCTATATTTAGAGATGATCCTTTTTGACTAAGTATGACACTTCTGCAAAAGAAATACAGTTGTCTTTTTAGAAGGACAGACATCCTGAAGTCATCACCATGGTCATCAGGATCTGTCTAGATTAAAGATCTACGACATCTTGAGGTTTGAATGTGGGGCCTTTGAATTGCTAATGCAAGTCTTTAATCAGTGCGTTTGCCATTCCCACATCTGTAAGGCACAGAAAACTGCTCTTGCTTTTTATTGCTGGCTTTAAATGACTTAATATGGTCTAAAACTTAATGTGGCACATGACTCAGCCAGGACAGAATAGTTTAGCTGATAGCACCCGGTTCACTTCATGGAAAAACATCTTGTAATGTCAGAATAGGCTCACAGAGAGGGAGCGATGTTTAGACAACAGAAAGGATTCTGAAACATACGAGTTAATTACATTCGAGGAGATGAGAGCTACTGTGATTGATGCAATCACTGGGAACATCTACATCAGAGACAAGACACAAGACCACGTTAACAGTCTTCTGACTGAGCAGGAGACATCCGGACGTCATTGGACAAATGTCATGGCAAATATTAGCCGAATCTGATATTAGTTAAAGGATCTCCTCAGTGAGACACTGAAACACTCTAAACATCCAGTCGAGAAGTATTTATAACATGGGGTTTTCCACTTAATTTCACCGCTTTTTAACACCGAAGGTCACGGACGTCACAGATACAAGATTTCCGTGAGGACAGCTGTCTAAAAGCTGGTAAGAGGGAGGAGTGAACAGCTGAGATATGAGAGGAATGCTTTTGAGAGATCGAGGGTATCTGTAAAGCAGATAAAGAGACAGAGCTGTTAAAAAGAATGAAAAATGAAACTTTATGTTCCTTAGCTAAAGTCAAACCCGTTTAAACTGGTTAGACGTACAGAGGGCTTATGGAATCTGGCATATCCGCTTTGCTACTGGAAGAGTCTGAATTTTTTTTTCGCCAGAACTTTTGTAAAAAAAAATATTTTTTACATATTTGTTAAACCTGTCATTATGTCTTGACAGTAGAATATGAGACAGATAATCTGTGAAAAAATCCCAGTGGTCCTATTGCCATTTGCAGAAACTCTGTCGCTCCCGGTAAAAAATAACCAATCACATAATCCATTTTCCAAACCATGTTTTTGGCTTGTCCTGAATCACTAAGGTACACCTATAATAAGTGTTTATATTGGGACTATTTTAGATTGCTTCGGGGGTACCGCGGCGGAGTAACCCAGGACCTTTGTGATTCTTCATAGACATAAACAGAGAGAAGTACGATGTTCTTCCGCAAGACGCAAGCAGTTCTGTTTATTAACCGCTAGAGTGTCAAAAGTTCCCTATCGCAGCTTTAAGGTTGATATGGGTAAATCCAGGAGAAAGTCGTCTTTGCTTAGTTACAAAGCAGTTATTATCAGGTCCCTGCGTTTCTGACCTCAGAGGAGAACAGAGAGTCCTCTACCTCCTTGAGACAATGGCAGCTGTTCTTGCTGGTCAGTGGTTTCCCCAAGACATAGCGACACAACATCTTGACTGCCTCTGTGCAACCCTGTCTTAACGCCTGTTTCACACATAATCCATCTGCAGTGTGTATGCAGTCCATGTGCGTTACGTATGTGGTGCTGAAGCAGCATGGATTCAATGTGTTTTAGGATGCGTTTGCAGTCCGCTACTGATCCGCGGCTGTTTAAGCCACAAAACACAACATTTGTCCATTATTTTGATATCAAATAAAAAAATAAAAAAAACCTCTTTCATCACAGTACAGTAAGAATCTTTCATAGACGCATTTAAATTCAAATATAAAAAACGTATTACTCATGCATTTGACTGCTAGGTTTTTATAATAAGTTGCTGAAACAAGCTGCAACGCATTTAAACAACATTAGCCTACTTTTCTTGTTAGGCTATCACAAACATTTAAAATTAAAACTCACCACTGACAGAAACAGTCGACTCTCGTGCCTTTTGCATTTAAATCTTTATTACACGCAATCCAACGGGTCTTAAATAACTTTGTTTTTCTGCCTCTATAAAAGTGCATGTATAATGTTGCTCTTTTTCTTGTTTTAAATCTAGCCAAAACCCATGTGTTGCGTGTGAAACACAGTAGGCTTTAATTAGTATACATTTATTGTGAAATGGCTGCATTTCGCTGTCACTTTAATTCAGCGCCTGCAGCACAGCAAAAATAGACTCTGTACGTTAACAATCGCAGCACTGCTGCAGACGCACCGCTCCTGGAACGCGCTGACGGACCGCAACTGTGTGCAGTACGAACGGTGGAATCCGTTAACATGGGTGCGTAAAAAAATACGCAACGCATACACACTGCAGACAGATTATGTGTGAAACAGGCGTAATAGACAATGGTGTGGATCAAATGTCAAAGTCATTCAAGGTTCTGTCTCACAATAGTGCAAAACTGTAATAAAATAACACAATAAAGAGAGTCTTTGAAGACATCCTGACCCTTGCATTGTGTGAGCAGGGAAACACCTCTCTTGCTGACCCAGTTTTTAGAGCAAGGAAGGAAATTTCAGCCAGGCCCAGTTCCATTCCCTCACATAGATGACTGCCAACAAAGCAGGAAGTATACAGGAAACACAGGCGCTCAAAACACACTGAGGAGGAGGAAGAAGACGAAGGAAGAACATTGAGAGTGTAGATTCAATTCTCAACAGTTGTTCACAGATGTTTTTTGTGGTTTTGTTTTGGTTTTTGCCATTGGTTTTATAACCCATTTTATTGCATTGCATATTTGCATACGTTAATTTAGCAAGGATTCATTTATTAAAACAAAAGTGACAGTAAAAATTGTAAGAAAGGATTTCTTTTCTTTTTTAATGCTGCTTTCATCAGTTCTGAACATAATCCACAAAAATATTCAGCATCACAGCTGTTTCGAACATTAATTATAATAATAAACAAAACAAAATTCTAGAGCAGCAAATCAGCATTTATTTCTGAAGAAACATGATACTGAAGACTTTTTGATTCTAAAATATATTGAAATAGAAATCTTATAATAATATTTCACAATACAACAGTTTTTACTGTATTTCTGATTAAGTAAATGTCACTTGGGTGAGAATAAGACCTATTTTAAAACATTTGACGAGTTTTACCGACCCCAAACTGAATGATAGTGTATAATGAAGGAGAAACCTGGGCTAATTGCACATCTAGGTTTAAGTTTTTAAAAGGAAAAAGGTTTTAGCCTTAAACTGCTGCATAGACTTGATCTCTGTTATAAGATGCTGTTTTGTCACCATCACCCTTTTTAATGCCTAATATGGAGGAAAGAGAAGAAGAGACAGAGTCCAAGACCATATGTGACCCTGGACCACAAAACCAGTCCTAAGTCACTGGGGTATACAGTATTTGTAGCAATAGCCAAAGATATATTGTATGGGTCAAAATGATCGATTTTATTTTATGCCAAAAATCATTAGGATTTAATTAAGTAAAGATCATGTTCCATGACGATATTTTGTACATTTCCTACCATAAATATATCAAAACAACAAAATTTTTGTTGAGTAATATACATTGCTAAGAATTCACTCGGACACAAGGCGATTTTCTCAGGGTTTTTTTTTTTTTTTTTTTTTTTTTTTTTTTTTTGCACCATCAGGTTCCAAATTTTCAAATAGTTGTATCTTGGCCAAATATTATTTTGAAAAATTTACACTTAAGCTGGTTTTGTGGTCCAGGGTCACATATTTTCTATGACTCAAATGAGCTACTCCTTGCTGAATCCCTTTGCTCCTGAAAATCTGAATTTGGACTTAAGATGGACCTGAGTCTGGTCTTGTCAGGACTCAAGTTTTACAACACTGACTGCTGCTACTATTGATTAAAACAAACAAAAAGGAAAAATTAATTCCTAAGATTTACAATCGGATAAATTGGCTTTTTTTAAAATATTAAATACCTTTTAAGCATTCAGTGAATTTGCCTCATTTAATGTTATTTAGCTAACATTAACTTTAATTTACCCACTGAGTCACTGGCAGGAATGCTGAGTTTTAGCTAGTATGGCAGTTCAGCCTGTTTGGTTTTCTCTTGACTGGGATCATGAGTGTGTCAGTCAGGCTGTTCAACTGGAATCTTATTTTGCCACAAGGCCTGCAAGAAGAACCAGTTCATCATGGGAAGGTTTCCTTATTTGCCGTCAAGTGTTTTCTCTCTCTCTCTCTCTCTCTCTCTCTCTCTCTCTCTCTCTCTCTCTCTCTCTCTCTCTCTCTCAAACAGTACTGAACAAGATATGTCACCTTCATTTTTTGTGTTCTTAAGACTTGACAAGTAGTCCATAAGCTTCTCATAAAGGAAAATGTAGTGATAAAATAATGTTTAGCTTTATTGATCCAATAAGCAGCCTTAAACCGTTTTCAATTTTTCCCCCTTTTAACATTGAATCATGTTATGCTTGAGTACATTCATAAGAACAGGAAACGATGCATAAATAATTGTGAAGTATAATATGTTTAAATATGTAAATGATAATCACTAAACTAGGGTTGTTGTGTTTCAACTGGTAGAAACCACTAAGTCAGTTTTTTTCCCTTTTGCAGGTAATAGCAAGAGTGTTAGTTGGCTGCTGGGACGAGATGGAGACGTGCAGGTCATTGTCATTGGAGAGATGGATGAGCTCAAATCCTCCAAGATCATCTGTTCAGGGTTTGGAGAGAGAAAAACTGCCAGCGTCCTCAACAATTCACGGTACGGACAAAACTTTAAAGACTAACAAATGCATCAGGATATAAAGGTATAGCATTAATTTATATTTAATTCTATAAACCAGCCTATAGTATGAGTTTCAGCCCCCAGTTTGTTTGGTTGATAGCATCTGAAAAATATCATTAAAATTGTGCATTAAAATTGCTTTTGATTTTTAAAAGGGGTTTTATTAATGTATAGATATTATTTAAACTACTGTTCAGAAGTTAGGGGTTAATAAGGTATTTGATGTCTTTTTGTGCTCACCAAGGCTAAGTTTATTTATAAAAAGTACAGTAACACTAATCAGTAAAATAGATAAACTTCATCTACTTGAATATATTTTAAAATGTAATTCATTTCTGTCATAGCAAACCTGAATTTTCAGTCTTCATTGTTGATATGGAAAGCATTACATATCAATGTATGTACTTATGGAAACTGTTACCTTTTTTCAGGTTACTTTAAATAGAAAGTAGAAAAATAACAGTGTTAATTTGTCACTTTTGATCAATTTCATGCATCCCTCCTATATTTATATATATATGTGTGTGTTTTTTTTTTTTTTTACTGACCCCAAACTTTTTAATGGTAATTTAAATAAATGTAGTTTAACCATTTTATGTTTTCATATTTAACAAGTAAACTTAAAATGAATATCTAATGAAATTCTGTGTTCTAATGAAAACGTGTTTGACTGTGAAGGGCGTAGACTTGTTAGTTGTGTTTCACACGTCTTGTCATGTATTTCAGCAACCATCCCAGCACTTTGAAGAGCAACTTGAAAAACCGATCAGGGCGAGAAAACCTTCCTCCCAAAGCACCGTCAGGAGTTCAGCTGAACTTGAAGGTAGGTGTGTTGCTCACGTGCGTGTTTGTTTACTTCCACGTCTGCTCAACTCTTAAACTGGTGCCGCTGTGTATTCATGCAGCTGTGTGTGCGAGTGTGTGTAGGTGACCTCCCTGTTGCCCGCCATCAATCCCGGACACAGCCGAGGGGCAGCGAGACGGACTTTCTCCACAGGGAGAGCCATCGTTCAACAGCCAAATAAATCAAAACCTCAGTCTCTGCCTCTTTTTGCGCCCTCCTTTCCTCCTTTTTTCATTCCCTTCTCCTCCATGATTTCTTTTTATCCTTTCTACAAAAAAAAGCCCTCCTACACCAACCCTCCTCTCTATTTCTCAGGCACAACAACTCTTTCATTCCTCAGCTCTGTATGGCTCCATCTCTCTGCACATTTAATCAATATGTCTGTCTGTCTGTCTATCTGTGTGTGGACAGTTGGCGTCCGTGCGATTTTAAACTGACAGACAGCCTAAATTATACAGTAACACCATGTCCTTTACAGGAATGATGCGACAACTTTCCAACCATGTGAAAAGCAATTTGAAGCAGTGTGAGATGCTGAAAACGGATTTGACTAGATATCTAAAGCACCTTTATGAAAAGCAGGATTTCAAACCAGTGAGATTTCGGAGTGGGCAGGGCCACCCCTCACAATACAGTAGAAATGGGTGGATGTGATCAACAGAATTTCTTGTAGGTTTGGACACAGGTTGTGAAAGTGCATTGATGTCATCTTTAATTTCATGTATTATTGAATTGTATCTCAGTCAAGATCTCAGACACGAAGTGTGTGTTTCAAAATGGTCTATGCGAGGTTTTCCCTTAATATGTGGAAATCTCACCACCTTTCCTGTTATACTGAGGTTGGGGGGGGGGGTCACTAGGGTTTCCATGGCAACACCAGCAGCGAGCACTCCTGGGAGGAGATGTGCTGGCCAGTATCACCACACTGTGATCCTCTACTTGCTAAACACAAACATCTGTCCCTGTACAGCGGCACATGTGGCTCATAGTGGCCAATTAGTGGAGAGCCACACAAGAGTCAGAAAAAAATGCCCAGATTTTTCACTGATCATGAAGCAGCTGATTATTATATATGATAATGTGATTATTGTATCAGCTTTTGTTATGGTGGTGATTAAATGATGTACAGAAGTGTGGAAGAGTTTTGCTAAGTCTTTTTGTTTTTTTACAGGGCAACAGTGACAAAGAGGTTAGGACTCTGGCGTCTCCACAGGTGTGTTCCGGTATTGCGCTAGATATGATATAAAATTAAGTGAGATGTTTTGTCACAACAGGATACTTTATATATATATATATACTTTATATATCTTATAAATGCATTCTCTTAATATCCCACAGATACCTGAAAATGAAGAAAAACCATCAGCACCTTCAGAAAATGTAAGTTTTTCCAAAGACATACCTTTCTTCATTTATATATATATATATATATATATATATATATATATATATATATATATATATATATATATATATATATATATATATATATATATAATGAAATGACATTGGACATTGTTGAAAATCAGGCATTTCAATAACTGACTAATAACCTTTTCATTGCCATTAAAGTGTAAATACTGATGAGGAGGAGCCTGATAAAAATGCTAATTTAAAAGAAAAAATCTTAGACTGCCTTAAAGACATTTGTATCTGAATACATTTTATATATTTCGAAATGTAAAAATATATTTTCATCACTTTACAATATTTATTAGGTTTCTTTTCAGTTTCACATAATATAATGCACATATTTATTACATTATAATACACAAAAATGCATGTTTTCTCACATTACCATGAATCTATTTTTCCTCTTGGATTGAAGCAGGTTATAAAAGTTTTTGGTGCAGGATACTATTCCAAGTCATTTTTCATAATCGCAGGCCGTTTGGACTGATGCGATATGCTATATGACCACAGAGATCTCATTTACACCAGAGGCCCCTGGAAAGTCCCGCCATCTAACAGCCTCTGTTCATTGATACTGCTGGCGTTTAACACAGAGCAGATCAGCATGTGAGGAATTCTCTGCATGCATGCATTCTGTCCGTCTGCCTTTTCATTTTTTTTTCTTGAAATAGTGTCTTAAATAAGAAATATTTATTCTGCACGCATGCACTAATATTAAGAAATTATAAACATACTAATTTAATTAATTATAGATTATTTATTATATTTTCTATGAATAATACTTTAATTTGTGATGCTAAAAATGAATAATAAAAAACTGATAATGTAAATAAAATTGGGTCAGCATCTATATGACTCAGTCTCATCTACACTGACACCAACACGTTCTAATTTTGCGTGCGTCATCCGCGTGCAGTGTAAACATGGTGTCGGTGCAAAGGAATGTCCTCCCCAGAATGTCGGTGGTCTCTTCTGTCTCTCTGCTCCGGATGAGTGGGGTCAGAGGTCAGAGCAGCTGTCCTTGTGCTCTCATCTTGAGATCCTTTTACCCTCAGCTGTCTCTCTCTGCCGCGACCCCACAACAGCTGAACACAACATACACTTTATTAAACATGACACACTTTAAACAGAGTGTTAGACGAGTGTGCGAGCATGAATCTAAAACTAGTTCTTCCCAAGTTCGTCTGCTTTTCAGCAAATCAGAAGATGTCATGCTGTTCATTCACAGGCTGATACATTAAGTGTCACTTCCATTTTCCATATCATTCCCGCACCCAGAAGAGTAAAACTCATGATGTGTGTGTATATATAAGCCTAACTGATTGAGATTTATGAAATGTATATTAGATATGTAACTCGTTTTATATGCTGAAGGAGAGTATGGTGCGTTGCTCTCAGTGTGAGGCCTGTGTGTGCTCTACAGGAGGACCTGAGAGAGCCCAGGGGCTGATTTCGGTCCCTGGGTTCTTCAAGAGCAGATGGTTGATAAAGTTGATCAGGGAATTAAAGCGTGCGAGACTGCGCGCCTGTCAGTCACAGATAGATGGGATTGTGGGATTGTCCCATGGGGTTTGGGCAGGGACCTCTCTTTCCCTATTTTTTAAATTTCTCTCTCTTTCACCACAGTTTTAACCCTAAATTTCCACAAGCCCCTGGGCAGGGCAAGTCCTTGTACATCACACATTTCTCTTCCATCTTGTGTGTGTGTGTGTGTGTGTGTGTGTGGAAACACTAAACACGGTCTGTGCTTCTTACAGTCCAGGCATGCAATATCTGCTATCTTTGGCAGCTCCAGAGGTTTTTAATTAGATTTATATTCGATGTTTGTCTATTTAAGGGAGTTTAGTTGTAGACTTAATTCTTATGCTATGTTTTGTTGTTCAGCTATATCATTTTTATTTATTTATTTTAAATAAGCTGTTAATAAGACTACTATTTATTTTAGGTCATTTGTAGGCTACTGTATTTTATTTTAGGCTATTTAATTTTTAGGCTCTTTTTTTTATTTAGGCTTCTATGTAAAAAAAAATCATTGACTTTTATTTTGTAGTTTAGGCTGTTTCATTTTAGGTTATTTTTAGGATATACTTGTTTTGTTTTAGGCTCTTTTATATTGTAATTTGGGTTTTTTATTTGGCTACTTTAGTTCATTTTAGGCTGTTTTATTTAGTTAATTTACTATATGAAATGAACCGTCTGGAGCCATCTTGACATTATTTTAAGGGACTAACACAGTGTTTGAGTTTTACCAAATAACAATTGTTTGGTGTCGTCTTAAATGTAAGTTTACAGGGGCAAATGTTGTTTTTCAGAGCTTCATCTTTCATGGCCTACGAGATCTTAAAATCTCTCTGGATTACTTTATATATTCCTCCTAAAATTCCTTAGGACAAATACGAGACAGATGAGATGCTTGTTGACTTGATGTGACCTGGCCATTTGATCTGGGATGAATTTAGTTGATAGTCAAATCTCTGCTCAGATGTTGAGACATTGCTGAGATCTTCTTAAACGTTAGAGGAGACGTGTGAAATAGCTGTGGTCTGTTTCTCAGGAGACAAATCTGAGAAACGTGAGACTTTAGCTGAAGTTCCCATTTGCTCTATATTTAATCTTGTATAGTCTATGAGAAATAATGAAGACATTTAAACGATATTTCATCTTTGGGTTTTTTCTCCATTTCCCCTATCGGATGTTTTAGGACAGTAACAGTGCTCGGTTTAGACCTGTAGCTGGACACTCAGTCCAACTTGTACTTCTTTTATAAATATTTTTTTATTATTACTATGGCAGGTATCCCATCAGCCTCAGGAGGCCAAAGAGAAGGCTGAGTCAGGACACTCAGAGGATGACTCAGCAGTCTTGTCCTCAATTTGCTATCGGGCCCACTCGAGATCTTGCCTCCTGACACCCTCGGCTCTCAGCAGACCTGGCTACATGGACATGGAGGACAGAACGACCAATCAGCTACCTGACACCTCCAGACTCCACCCCCAAGACACCCCCAAACCACAGATCAGCAGAGGTGAGAGTCTGGTGTTTATGTAGCTTTCAACTCTCCTGTGTGTGTGTGTGTGTGTGTGTGTGTGTGTGTGTGTGTGTTAATCAGGGAATTAATTGTCCCTGATTGTAAAGATTTTCATACTAGGTCACATTTTCGTGTTCAAAATATTATTTCTTTTTTTTCATTTCCTATTTTGGGGTTAAATATGAGTTGCATGTTTCTTGTCAGCCTTCACGAGATCACCCATTTGCAAATAAAACTAAAATATAGAATAAAAGAAAGATTCTCTTAAAAAAGACGTTACTGGAGGTTTTGAGATCTTGCAGTTCTTTTTGCAACAACAGGAATAACAAGGCTGAAAAGTAGAAACAAATGTCACTGAAATATAATGGCTTCTCATTTGTTTGAAATCTCTTTGGTTTCCGCTAACAAAGGATATCTCGATCATCTCCTGGGTGGGTTTTAATGAACATTTGTTCTAAACACTATCCTGGTGGTGTGAATCAGCTCGACAGATGTTATGACTCACTCAAAAAGCTCATATTACGCCATCCAGTGTGTTTTATTAGGAATTACACTTCTGCAGTTTAAATCGCCCCCTGCTGGACATATACATGAAATGCAGCCTATAAACTCCCTCAAAGCCCTAATGTACCTAGGCCAGGTAAGGTTAAACGAGCACTTTTTGATCTAGAATATAATTTATGGACATCCAGGCTACATATGTTTATAGTTTTCTGCTTGTAAAAATATAAATCTCTTGAAATTGCACTTGGATGACTACATGGGAATGTGTAATTTGTGTGAGTGGTTAACTTTGTAGTGGGATCAAGAGCATGTAAGTCACGGTAATAGTGTGTATGTTCATCCTGGCATGTGCGTGAAAGCAACAGTTTTCCACAGCTGCTTGCTTCATCTCTGCATGTGTGTGTGTGTGTGTGTGTGTTTTCTGTCCCTTCCCTTCACCTTCAGAGGGAAGGACACACATTCCAGTGCTGCTTCCCGACTCTGGCCCTGGGCGACGCTCGGCCGGAGCTGATAAGTGACAGGGCCCCCAGCCTCCGCTCCGCTCAACCCCCCTCCCCACCAACCCCTGGCAGCCGTGACCACCCCCACCCCCCACCCGTGGCCTGGCTCAGCGCACAGACGTGCCGCTCCGGAATTCTGCCCTCTGCCCCACTTCTAAGAGGTGGGGGCATTTAAAGAGATAGCGTGCTTTTTAGCGGCACAAGCTGTCAGTGCGGCTCATCTGCTCTGTCTGCATATGGTGACTGTGAAATTGGAAACATCCCATCGAATGCGTCCTTGCTTTCACAGACACGCTCAGAAGTTACTGACAGGCCAAACAGAGAATGGTTCTGCCGTTTGGTTCGTTGCGATCAGGTGCTCACAAGCTTTGTCACAAGTGATTGCACGGTAAGGCTGGCGGGGGCAGGTTTGGCCTGACCAGGACTGAGTTTGGTTTCAGCTTTTTTTTTCTTTTTTTTTTTTTATGTGACAGTTCTGTGAAAGCGTCTAAGGTTCAGGGAGGTTATGGGAGGATGGAAAACATCAAACGGGCGGTGAACGATGAGGGAGAGAGGCGTAGTCGTTACAGTAGTGTCAGCTAACAGCGTGTGGTTGTGCGAACAGAGTCACGGACAGGCACGCACACACACACACACACACACACACGTGTTTGTAGGACACCGAATGGACTACTAGTGGGGTGTGGAAAATGCGGTGGAACAAACAGCTTTAGATCACGAGTGTGACTCTGTGAATGTGTGTGTGTTAGAGCGCCGCGCACGCATGTGTGTCCGCCTCAGTTGCTGGAGCCTATCCAGGGTTTCCGTGGCGACCACACAACACAGTGAGACAATCAGTGGCAGGCCCACGCAGTGCGGCGAGAGGACATTAACACAGGAACCACGGGTCAGGGGCCACGGGGAGGGGGGCGGAGAAGATAGGGCAGACTTGAGAAGCAAGTGAATATCATGGAATGCATCAAACACATCTGGGTCATTACCAACCACCCCCCCCCCACACCAAAAAAAAAAGAAAGGAAAAAGAAATTATATTTTTTGTTTGAGGTTTTAGTTTTATAATTTAAAATAATATAGAATATTATTAAAAGTGAAAAAATATCATTTAAAATACATAAATTATTTCTATATTATATTTGTATTATTATTTAGATCATATATTCATTTATTATATTAGTTTTTTTATGGGCCGTTAATATTTTGTTTGCAGATATTTTTTGTTGTTGTTGTTGTTATTATTATTATAAAAATTATTATTAGTAGTACTATTATTATTGAATACCTCAAATATGCATATACATTTTTGAACGTATATTATTTTAACAAATCATCATAATGTCCTAAAAATCTTGAAATTAATAAATAAAAAGAAATAAAATATAAAAATATAAATAAACAATAAAAAAATTATATAATAATAATAATAATAATAATAATGCTAAATCTTTGAAGTCATTTTCAAAAAGTAATATAATATAATAATACTACATATAAACAATTATAATCAATCAAATTTTTTTTTTTTTTTTTGCTTATTCTTTTTGTCAAATGCTTGTTGTTTTCATGAGATTTAATAGGTTTCGGTAATAGGTTTCCACTGAGGCAGCCACATGTGGGTTCGTGTCTTTGACCAGGGTGCGTGAGGGTGTGTTTTGAGGAGAAAGAGTTTGCGAGGGGGTAAAATGTGTGCCCTAGTTTGTGTGTGTAAAGGAGAAGGGGTATATGTGTTTGCGAGAGCGAGCGAAAGAGAGCGAACGCACTCACACATCTGTGTCCCCTGGGGACGTGGCTAAAAATAAGCAGCTCCTCAAGCCTTCTGGTGTCTGAGCAGCGTCTGTCTGCTCTCCGCCGCCATCCCTGCGGCCCTCCTCTCCTCATCTTCCATCCCTCCATCTCTCAATTACACACACACGCACACAGTATAACCGCACACTTGCACACACTCCTATGCACCCATAACCGTGTGCATAAACACACACACACACCAACTACACCCAGCTGCGTCCCTGCTCTACTTCCTGCGCCGACGACCTCCGGTCTGGCAGTCTGCAGCCCGCAGCCCAGAAAAAAAAGAGTCAGAGACACTGAAAAGGGATGGGGGGGAGGAAAGAAGAGCTTGCGAAGAGAAAAAGTGAACAATTGATTAAGGGGAAAAGAAGAGAAGTGTGGTGTGGGAGAGGACAAGTGTGAGAATGTTTTGAAGTTGTCACCTTTAAAAAAAGACCTTGAATGTCCTAAATCCATGTCTCATCACTCTCTCTCCATTTGCAGTTGATTTCCGAGTGCTTGCTGCCTCTAAACGGGCGTTTTCCGTGGATGTGGAGTCTGAGGTAGTTGAGGAGAGCTGTTTGGGACGGGGACGGGTTGCTCAGCTCATGAAAACCTTCAGTGTGGCCAGTGAGTCACCACACTCCCAAGCACCGCCCCATGGCAACAAACCTCCAATCCCGGTAAAGCCTACTCACTTGAGGCTCCGCCCCTCACCCTCTCTCAGGTAATCAACAAGGGACCTGCAGTCAAGACACCTGGCCAGGGGTGGTCTTCGGTGGCTACATTTGAAGGGTGGGGGTGCTTAGCCTCTCTCAGGAACTTGAATGTTTAGTTACCAAAGCGATGTTAAGTAATTCTTTTATTGCAATATGGTTTTCTTTGTTTCTACTTTTTACATGGGATGGACAGTTTGTAGAACTTTTCAGCAGGAATAAAACCTCGGTCATATTGCGACACTGCTCAAACATTCGGCAGCACTGTTCACCTTGCTGTATCATTAAACTGCAGAAAGATGCATGTTTACAAATGTATTTCGGTTTTAAAGGGTCACATGAAATCTTGATCACCAGTATAAGATTGAGTAAACTCCTAACAGAACCAGTGTCTCTTTAATACATTTTGCTTCCTTACATCATGAAGGCTGGAGTTTTAATGATCAAATTATATGTTGTTGTTTTTTTGTTGCAATATCTAGAGGACAGGGCGGACATTATAATGAACATATTATTACTGTAAATTACCATTTCTTTATAGCAGTTAAGATGTACAGTAAGTTGCTGGATTAAATTGAACAAACATTTTACACCGTATTTACTCAATTCACTGACAAAGTTACATTTTGAACTGATACTACGCAGAATGACCAGCTGTGCCTCTATGAGTACTTCACGTTGCTGGTTTTCTTCTAGCCATACCTTCACTCGTTTATGGTCTTATTATAATATAATGTAAAATTTTGGGCAATCAGGTCAGTAGGGCAGCAGCAACTTTTATGTATTTTGTTTTCTCACAGGCTCACGTTTGCTTGCACTTCATTCTATTTTTTACGTGTTGTGATCTTGAAGAGTTTATATAATAACTCTAAGGCTTGAATGTCCTGTCCACACATTCAGGATAAGTGTGGGATATTTCCTCTGTAATAAAATAATCAAACCTCCTTCAGCTTCTGGTTGCAATTTTCGTCTCCGATGCCTGACAGGCTTCAGGCTTTATGTTCACCATGTGCTAATGACAAGCATTTACTGGAGTCATCTAAGGTCAAGACATGTTGCCAAGAACATTTCATATCTTCTTCACCGCACATCTAATCCGAATATATAATGGTTTTTGTGCATTAAATTACTGTGAATCATGTGTGTAAGAGCTGGCAGGGCTTACAGGTTGTATAGATTGTAAATATTGTACACATCAAAAGCCTTTTAGCTGCATTTGGTAGTCTGGCTATAGAGCTAGCTCTTCTCTTGGATGCCCCCTGCTTGCTGATCACAATAAAACAGTTATAGAAATAAGTGAGGGAATTAAGCAAGAATTCTTAGTTTATAATTAATAAATTGTAAGAGGGTCATTAAAACACATAACACTGCGGTCCTTGAAAACACTGAGACTTAAGTAGGACTTCTGCTTACTACTTAAGCTTTCATTCACTCTTATGATTATGTTCATACTGGTATAATTATTACACAAGATTTCTTCTTTCTTAGTGTGTGCAATCATCTAGATCTTTAAATGCATCATAGGCCCTGCGCGATCACACACTGGCTCACTAACCAATCAAAAGATGTGCAACAGTGGATGCAACGGCTGTTCCACCACAATCATCCCACCACACCCCCTCCATCACACCATCCCCTGCAAAGAGCAACGCCTGGCCACTGCCGACGGCCCTCTGGTGAGCATTAAAAAGGGGTCGTTGTTGCCGCTGCAGTGGAGGGAAGATGAGATGGACGCTTTTGTTTTCCTCTCCCTGCATCTATCTCCTGATGCCCACAGAAGGAAAAAGGGAAGAAAAAAAATAGGAAAGGAAGCATAGCATGGCGTTCTGGGGCGTTCCACCCCCCCTTCAACCCCAAAGGAACTGTGTGCTGTGTTGAGGAGAAGAGAGAGGGCCTGGGCCATGTGATAGTGAGAACATGCGGGCATGGTTCGGCCCCCAGGCAGAGGGAACAGGGTCTGCTGCATGATTAATCTGGCTGAGGGCAGGAGGACCGCCACAGGCCTGCTGCATTAACTCCCTGATCTTCCGCTGCACACACACACACACAAATAAAAAAAACACACACCCACAGAAAATCTGGGTTGATGGCCAGTACGTGTGTCAGTGTGTCCACCTGCAGCAGAGGCAGGGTTAGTTTGTTTGGAAAGTGGAGCGAGACTTTGTTTTTGCCACAGGCTCAGTCTCGCCTCTGTCACATGAGAGGATGCATGCAGGAAGTAACAGGGATGTTTGTCTGTTGACATGCTGCTTGAACATGGACACTGGATGTTAAACTTGTGCCTTGGAGCGGATAAGAACATCCCAAAAGAAGAAGAAGACAAGAAGAGGTTTATTAAGGATATCGAGATATGTGTCAACATAGTATTTAGTATGGTGGTCATTTTTGAAATGCACTCATTTGTACTCAGTTTTTATCCTTTTATCCAATTTGTATCCTTCATGCAGCTATGTCCTGTGTTGAACAACTTTCATCACATATAATATTTCTGAAACTCCACAGGTTGTCCTGCCTGTTGCTTGTGATCAGACTAGTTCTCAATGTACATATGCAGCAGTGGAGCTCTTTGGTCATATGCCGAGACTCTGACCAACTCCATGCCCAGGCAGACAGAGGGTTAAAATCCTGCAGTCCACGCCGCATTAACTGGAAAGGAATGAAGTGTCAAGCGTGTTCTCACCACAGCGAAACGGTTGAAACCCTAACCCATACCCCCCCCCACAGTCATCCGCCCCCCCACTCCCAGCAACCTCCCACAGCCGTGACCAAATTATTTCCTAGCCTCCCGAGATTCGCCTCGCCAGACAAATATCTGCAGCGCAGCCCTGATTCAGTGCACAAACATGCAGCCTCCCTCGTCTCTCAACGCCTCTGTGCCGCCACTTTGAAGAAAATGGGCCTCCCTTTTTAACGGACCTCCGTTAGGACAGCCCCGTCTGTTTACACTCGACAGATTTAAATGCTCCCAAAAATGGCACCCACAAACAACTTGGCTTCCTCAATGCAATGAGGGCCAGTTCAAGAGCTTGATTTTTGTTCACACTCCCAGTCTTTCTCTCCTTCTTTCGATTTCACTTTTCCTCAGGTTTGGACTCGTATAAGCAAGAAAAACTCCAACTGATAGTTGTTTTGAATGTTAACTGCAGAGGTGGGAAACAGGGTAGGGTTCAGGGGGGGGTTGGGGTGTTGGTTGTACATTGAACCCCACCAGTCCACACAGCCCTGCCAAACTGATTTACAAAACCCTCTGTTTTATTTATAGTGCAGTGTGCCTCCATGGCAACCAAAGAGGTCAGGCAAGCGGGTCTGTGTTTCACCCTGCTCTAGGGATTAGAATTTCACAGAGGTTCTCTGATGTGCAGAAGGTGGGCTGGAGCTGCTCACCAACTGAGTAGTGGGAAAGCAGAACTCTCCGGAGTCCTGAGGAGAGACTGGAGAGCTGCAGAGGGAATTCTGAGGACAGAGAGTGGGTGGGGAAAATGGGGGGCTTCATCAGACTCGTGGAAATGGAGAGAAGTGTGATGCCAACCTTAATGAGCTGGTCTAGGCTCTGGAGAGCAAGCCGGTAGTGCTCGATTGTTTTGTTTTTTTAGTAGTAGTTCTCACTGATACCAACCGATACCCAATCCAACTTTAAGGCTGTTAGCAAAAGCAAAGCCATAAATATTTACCACAAAAATGTGTTCCAGGGAAGCAAAACACCAAACCTTCTCAGTGTCGAGACAGCTGACAGCAATTGCAGTGATTTTAAATGGACTTGTGGCAACAGTATCACAGGTGAAAAGGATTCAGAATTGTTAGGAGAGGCAAGTACTTGAAGCAATTTGTGGTCAAACAGTCCTCAATTCCAAGATAATATGGGAATATTACAAAGTAGTGATTTACAATTTTTTGCACTCCTGAAGCTATCTGAGGTCATTAAGCCCATTTATCATAAAAGAGAAATGATAGGTGACATAAAAAGTGGAAGATTTTTGTGGCCTTGTTATTTTCATCCCTGGCTCTGCGTGCAGGAGCCGTTCCAAATCTGTGCGTGGGAGCCAGTTGGAGTAGACCAAAGAGAGGGAAAGAGAGCGAGAGAGATTTGGAGGGGGTGCTTTGACATGCTCTCCAAGAACGGCACCGCTTGAGCATGTGGACTTCCGGATCCCTCCTGGAGTGCACGCAGTCAGCGTTGCTAGGAGACAGACTTCCGTGGGGTTGGTGGAGGATAACGCCTAGCTGGGTAGGAGGTGGAGTATGATTGTACAATTGGCCTCCACTCTTTTGGCTGGAACAATCTCAGTCTGCAACTCTTCTACAGCGTGGACATTCCTCTGTCCTCCACACCTGTGATGCCACCACCAATCTCAAGGGGGCGCCATCAGCACCGGCGGCCACACAGTTTGTAGCACCAAACAGGCTCCACCGTTTGTGACCACCACTATGAACACGGTTGCCAGGAGACCGGAGGTGTTAGATGTAGAAGGCTTGCGCTGTTGCCAGGAGATGGTGGTTCTGACTTTGAGGGATACTTGGGGCTCTCAGGGGGCTGGCGTCACCAGTGGGACTAAGGCTGGCGTTGCTAAGAGATGCCACTGGCCAGTAAGAGTTGTGTGCTGGAGAGGAGTTATGGGCACAAAAGACTTTATGCGTCAATAGGCATTACACTGAGTGTGTGTCACATTGCTGACTGGTTAAAACTGAACAGGCTAAAAGGGTGACAATATGCCACGACTCATTATAATACACTGCAGTAAACTTCAGTCGCAATGAAGTGCACAGTGAGACACCTGTATGCATAAACAAATTGCTCATTATCACAGCTTACCACTGAAGAGTTCCTCACGGTGAGGCACAACAGCTTTTACCAAGTTTGTCATAATTGCATCCGATGCTCAAAATTGAAGTTGCCAGAAGTTTGTTTTAAAGCCCAAATGCAACTTACTGACCAAGTGCCTTTTGTTAGTTGAGGTTACATTTGATGTCATCAAGTTCTCGCATGCTTTGTGTGTTGAACAAAACCTGTGATTTCAGTATTCAAGAATGCATCTGAATCCCATTACAACAACATCAAGAGTACACATGCATGCAAACGTGTGCACACATATGGGTCATGTGAACTTGGCTTATACGCCTGTTCTTCAGGAGAAGCAGCAATGCATGCTGGTATATTGCTGTTGAGTGTGAGCCCAGCTGAGCCTTGGAGCTTCATTTATCAGCAGGGACACACGCACACAAAGAACTCAGTGTGGAGGGGGGGTAGTAATTGGATCTACACCTCCCTGGTGCCCCTAAGACCTACTCCAGCCCCCATCCCCCAAATCCTCCCTCTCTTCCTCACCCTCCTCTCCGTCATCTCGCCGTTATCTGCACACCACTCATGGCTTCAGGAAACATGCGGCACATACGTGTGCAGATACAGACAGATATGAGCATGCCACAGACACATGCTGTGACATGTCACACCGTCTCTGCGTTCTCACACATGTTATGCTGTTATGCTGAGAAACCTAGATGGCTGGAAACTTTCAACTCGAAAGATATCTCAAGCTTTGGGCTGGAAGGAAACGAACTGTCCCACATCTGTCTGTAACATCCTTGTGAACTAAATACCACTCTTGTCTTAATTAAGAATTTGTCAGTTTGAGATATTTCTGCATTTACTTCAAAAGGAATTACATCTACACCATTACACAGATGTGCGGCTAAACAACTCAATCTGTCAGTCTCTCGTCTACCCATACCCTTTGCTGATGTTGTTCATCCCTTGTTATTGTGGTGGTTGTCGTTGTCGATGTTTCAAGCTGTGGTGGTGTTGGAGCTGTGGGGAAAGAGGGCTGGATTTGTGCTCGGCTGTAGCTGAGGTTGAGGCAGTGCTGTTGGCTCCTGGGCAGGCAGGCAGGCCCCTGCAGCCCGGGCCCTCTTCCAGCATGGGCGGCAGCAAATCGGACAAAGAAGCTCAGTCTCTCCGGGTGTGTGCCTGTGTGTGTGCGAGTGGTTCTGTAGAAAGACCCTGGCGAGCCCAGTGCAAGGGTCTTATCCTCACGGCTCAAACACATGCTGCCAGCTGCTGCCCTCTTCCTGTGCTTTCATTAAGGCAGTCTCTGTCCTGTTCCGTAGGGTTATACACACACGTTACAGTCCTTGGAAAGGACCGTATATCTGTCTTCTCCCCTTCTTCTGTTTCTCTCTCCCTCGACTCTGTTGAAAGGGACGCAACAAAACTAGATCGCTCCCATTATAATCAACGAAGCCACCCTGCTAGCACGCAGCGGTTTTGTTGATTATAATGGGAGCGATCTAGCGCTGTTTGCATGCAGTATAGATGCGTTGGTACTCTCTCTCTTTTTCTCTATCTGTCTAGGCACACTGGCCAGCAAGAAGAGAGGTGCCAGCCGGAGCTTATACCCACTGCAGTATTCACAGCACAATGAAATATCTCTGTCTTTGGACGGCTCTGGTCAGCACTGGCCTGCTTTTTCTTTGCAGTGTGCGTGCGAATGAGCGTATCTGAAGGTTAGCATATTTCTTCATGTGTATTTCTAAGCTGGCGTGGGTGTGTGTTGTGTGTGTGCACGTGTGTAAAGTCTGTCGGAGCCGCAGTGTGCAGAGCTGTGAGCCTAGAGCCAAGCCAGGCATTGCCAGAGGGAGCGCCTGCTATGTAGGGCGACGGGCAAGCTGGACGCCAGTGGAATATCAACGCAGAGCTGCCGCCACTCCTCCCAGCAGCCCACCTGCCCACTCTCTTCACTCCAGAGAGAGAGAGAGAGAGAGAGAGAGAGAGATGGACAGTGGGAGAGAGGGAGAAGGGAGGGGTGTGGGTTTCAGGAAATTGCCAGGTAGTTTCCAGACCCACTTCCCTGTGTCGCGGCCAATTAATCAGGGCTGCATCCATGCTGGCTGCCCCCCTCCCTATTAACAGGAGGTGTGTGTGCTCACAAAAGTGACCAAGAAACTTTGTTAAATGAGTTTAAGTCACTGAGGTGTGTTTGAAGTAGCTAACTTTTTTAAGTGCCGTAAAGCTGTTTGTTTAGTTATTGTGCTATCCTTTGTTCTCATTTACATGTGTGTGAGTGTTTAATGGGCTTGACGGAGTGTTCGCTAACACCTGCAAACCTCACATTCTTTCTTTTTTTTTTGCCTCCTGCGGTGCATGCACACCTGGACACACACACACACACAGAGACTTGGGTAGAAACACACACATAAACACACCCACACTCACACCAGCTCCTTTAGCTGAAATTTCCAGGTTTCCACTTGTTTAGCTTGTTTGCTTCCCATCAAGATGTGATTCTTAGCTGTCTTTGTGTTTGTGTGTGTGCTATAAGATTGCAATCAGCCACAACTGTGTGTTTTCACCTACGTGTCATTATTTCCAACCAAATCAGCGGCTAAAGCTGCCATGTTCATGTTGGTCTTTCCTGACACCTGGTCCTGCAGCACTGTCACGTATTGTACTATTTATGTAAATTAATTTGTTTGTCACTTTTGCAGATGTCACTCCCATGATTCTGAGCATGGCTGGGTTTATTTGAGAAAAAAAGTGTAAGTCTGCCTAAAGTAAACTGTTATTATTGTGTGCCCGTGTGCGGTAAAATCACTGCTCTGAGTAAAACTGTATGTGTGTGTGTGTTTGTGTTGCGTGTAGCATGCAGTGCTGCGTGGAGGACGGGCGCGGTACGAGCAGAGAGACAGCTGCCCTGACAGATGCCAGGAGGCAGGACCCCACTGGGGAGCAGGGGGGGACGGAGCTGGCACTCTCTCACCCCAACGGAAACACCATGGGCTGCAGAGGAAGTGGGCAGGGGGAGAGACCCTGTTTGTGTGTGTGTGTGTGTGTGCGCGAGGTGAAGATGATACTCCCTTCATCTCAGCTTGTGTACGGCAGGGACAGTTTAAAAAACACTTGAAAGTGCAATGAGGCAGATAACATTAACAGTTTCCCTCATACCTACTGGAATAATTAAATGCTATCAGGATGCTAGCAAACACTGCCACACTGTTTGTTCTTTTATAATTTACCATTATCTGTTTTTTTGTAGAACTCAGACATTAAAGTTGACCTTCACTGATTGATATTACACTTGCAAACATATACCGGTAAAGTCAGTTTAATGGCAGTAAAAGATGGCAGTACCATGTTATTTAATACTGTATATACTATAGTACTGTTTGGTTGCTATATGCTGTCTAAAATGCAGTGTACAAAAATAATACCATGATTTTTATTTTTCATACAACAATATGGTTTTCCATGGTTTCCACTGTATGACACAAGATACTTTTTTAAGGTAATGTACTATTTGTTCTGTTTTTATGTAAAATATTTTATGCATCCAAACAAGAACATAAAACATATAGGAAATAACACATTGCACATTTAAACTCAACAAGAACTGCACCTTATTTATCTTCATACATATTCTGGTACAGTAATATTTACCATTCTGCATATTTACGTGGGCACAATCCAGTCATATCAATAAGGAACCAAACAACTGGGAATTCTGCATGAGGCCAAAGAAATTCCCAGTTCCAAGTTGGTCAATCAGGTGCTTGATTTGAAAACTATTTCTATGTCTGCAGTGCTTTATATAGTGCTCCACTACTGACAAGACCTTGCGAACGATTCCTCTTATGTTGAAAACTTTGTGATGTTAATTCTTGCTAATAGCAAATCGCCAAATGTTTGCATTCCAATTAGGAACTAAGAGTACCAAGGACGGGGGGACAGAAACAGGAAGACAGAGAAGAAACATCTGGAGGTGAGAAAAGGAGAAAACTCGTGAGAAACTTGCTCCGTTACAGATGACCCACTTCCTCACTCCAGCACCCCCTCTCAGTCTCTCTCTCTCTAATATACGTGAATCTCACACACTGCTCCCTGGTAAAGAACGAATTTCTAAAATAAATCCAGGTGTGTGTGGAAAAAAAGTAATGTAATAATAAGCAAAAAGCCACACTGACTCAGGATTACACTTGCAAGTTAATTAATGAAATGAATCGTATATATATATCAATATTTGCGTATATTCTAAAGCAATCCATTTGGCTTTCAAGTTCGCCGTTTTTTCAGCACCTCATGCCATGAGCACCACTGGTGTGTGTGTGTGAGACGTTAAAAGTAGTTCGACTTTGAAAATGGATCCCGAGACCCCTGTGCTTTGTTAAATACAAGTCTCTATGATTTGCAAAAACATGAAGGTGGTACTTCCAGCTCGAATTGCTGTGGTGCTAGAAATAGGAATTTCACAAGGCACTAAACAAGATCTCAAGAACCTGCTGTCCCTCAGAGGGTTACACAATTGCTGAGATCATGACATTAGCTTTATGCCACATAGTTCTGAAAATAGGCCATTTAAGTGGTTTTAAACCACGTTAGCTTGTGTGTGTAGATCTGGTCCAGCTGCAGTGTCTGCACAGGAGGAAGTGTTGCCATGGTGAAGTAGACCGAAGGGCCAGAGACACTGTCCTCTGTTCCACGCTCACTGCAGCTGTCCTCCCGATGTGTGTCAACAGTGCGTGTGTGCGTGTATCTGAGTGGGTGTGTGTCGTAGAGCAAAAATAGTTTAGCGCAAATGAAAAACAAATGGTTTGTGCTCGTTTTCCATTACTGCTGTCCAGGTGATGGCGTGAAGACCGCCAAAGCTTGCTTTTTTCCCCCACACAGTTTACATCTGAAGGGTGTGCCTGTGTCCTTCAACTGTGTGGACGTTGATCAGTCTCTAACCGTCGTCCCAGACCGGGAGTGAAGTGATGATCTCACCACTGCAGCCTCTGGACTTCCTGTCCCAGCAGCAGCAGGTTTTTCCATCTGCGGGGAATCTGTGTCCTGTAAGTCTGCTCGTGTAAAAGCGGCGTACTGATGAAAGCTACAATGTTGGTCTGGTGATAGCACTCTTACACACATACCTGTAAACTCACAATCTCATATACACACTACAGTGTTGAGATTTTTGTCCGTAGAGACCATGCCCATGGAGACAGTGTCCATGGAGACTACATTCTTCACAGGGTCCAAGTAAAGCAAAGTAGGGAGAGGTTACAGTGTGGCAGAAGTTAATTGAGGACTAAAGTCTGTGTCTCTTGGTTTTTGTTTCAAATGTTATTCTTTAAACATGGATTTTATTTCACGGTCTGTACAGTATGAAACGTATTCAAATTACAGTAAAATATCAATGAAGCATATCTGCAAACTGCAGGTATTTCAGAATGAAATTTTGACGAAGAAGGAGATTTGAGCAGTCACATGACATTTTTTGGCAAATTGTTTTTAATACATTGAATGGTATTTAGTTCTATTTATCCTTATATCAATTTTATAAGAAAAAATTCAACTTGATTAGTTGAAATTACTTAAGATCATACTTGCTTTCAGAATTTATGGTATAACAGTATTTTCAATTAAACCATTATTTCAGAAGCAAAGTTACTAGTCATATGATATATATATATATATATATATATATATATATATATATATATATATATATATATATATATATATATATATATATATATATATATATATATATATATCAGTACAGACCAAAAGTTTGGAAACATTACTATTTTTAATGTTTTTGAAAGAAGTTTCTTCTGTTCATCAAGCCTGCATTTATTTGATCAAAAATACAGAAAAAAAATGTAATATTGTGATATATTATTACAATTTAAAATAATTGTTTTTAAATTTATTATACTTTAAATTATCATTTATTTCTGTGATGCAAAGCTGAATTTTTACGATCACTATCACATGATCCTTTAGAAATCATTCTAATATGATGATGAAGTTGGAAACAGTTCTGCTGCTTAATATTTTTTCAGAACATGTGATACTTTTTTAGGAAACTTTGATGAATAAAAAGTAAAAAAAAAAAAAAAAGCTATGCTTTAAAATCTAAATATTTTGTAATAACAATATACACTACTGTCAGTAATTTGGGGTCAGTAATTTTTTTCTTTCTTTTTAAAAAAAAATAAAATCAATACTTTTATTCAGCAAGGATGTGTTAAATTGATAAAAAGTGATAGTAAAAAACATATATTATTAGAATATATGCAATATATATATATATATATATATATATATATATATATATATATATATATATATATACATATACATATACATATATATATATATATATATATATATATATAATTAAATTGTTTTAGATTTATGGTGTAAGGATGGTTTGATTTTTTTTTTTTTTTTTGGGGAAATAATGACAAAATTATAGATATTACTGAATGTATATATTCCATTTAAGTCACCATGAAATCAAAACAGCAAATTCTAATTTGCAGTGTTTATCATAAGGGATTTATCCGTGCACATTTTTTTCATGTCCTCGTGATCTTCAATCATCCCCTGCAGCATTCTTCCTCTCAAACTATTTATACACAAGGTACACTTTCATTTTTGTTTGTCTGACAGTGTGCCTCCATAACTTCTCAAAATCCAATCAGTTAGCAATGGCTAAAATTCTATCCAGCTAAATACCCTGTTTCACTATATTTGAGTCACAATATGGAAGTGAAATGTGTTGTGAAGGCCATTTCTCATTGAGTTTTCCACTGAACCTCAGCTTCCTGTTCTAAGCTCTACACCTGAAACTAGACACAAAATCTCATTCCATCAGTTTCTCTCTTTCTCTGAGTTTTTGTCTTTCTCTTGGGGCATTGTGCCTGACACCGCTGTCACCCCCCACCCCTCAATTGACACGCTCCACTTCATTTTACGAGCAGCACACTGCACTTCACTAAAAGAAGAAAAAAGAACGAGGGAAAACCACTGAAAAAGAGTATGCAGAAGAGAAAGAGAGAGGTAGGTGTTTGTTGGAAACAGAGCATTGAAGGAATAACTGGATGACTGAAGACAAGATGGCGAGCAGTGGGGGAGAAAGGGATGAGAGGACAGGAGAGGAAGAGTTTACGCATTTACTCTGAGTTTGTTAATAATTAATGTGTCACAGGCTTGAACAGGAATATATCTATCTCTCCTCTCACCCCCCTCCCAAACCTCTTACTCTCTCTCTCTCTTTCTTGGGAGGATATGCATGGCCCTCACTCCCAGGTGCACAGCAAAGGGAGTGAAAACATCTGAGCTGATCCATGAGGGAGCGCAGGACATGCTCTTCTCTTCTCCTCAGCTCACATCACAAAATGGCCGCCCACTGACGAACGTCTACCCTGAGGCTGGAAACCAGGACCAGACCAGGTCGAGAAATATATGAATATTTAATATATTTGACAGAATAATACACAAATAATCCCGAATCTATAAAGTGAAGAGCTGTGTTACAAAACAAAGTAGCTGATCTATAACAACAGTACATCAGTATATACAGACACAAAAAAAGTGCTTCAACCAGATATTTGGGAAAGACATATTTCCAGTGTTCTGTCAGTTTGACACCAAAGTAAACAATGGAACAACTCAGCGAACGGACTGTACTTCTGTCTCTCAAAACCAACTTTTAATGACATCAAAATAAATCAACCACCATTCAGGATTGAAAAGAGAACGCTTTTTAAACTTCACTTAAAATTCTTGAATTTGCGTTCAGTTTTAAATGGAGATAAACAGAGTGCAACACTCCAATTTGGATTTCTAGAAGTAGAATTAAAATTAATTACATTTCAAAGACATTCATAACTAGAAAAGGCTTGAAGATCGGTGGCTTTTAAAGTTTAAAGAACTCATAGCAGGGCTATAGAATTATCTTCATCTGAAATATATTGTATAATACTTTTACAGAATAATACTTTGTATTATTATGAGCTCACTCACCCAAACCGTGCATTTTGACATATTCTGACATACCCGTGAAGTGGCTAAGCATATGTACAGATGAACGCACAGACTTTCAAACAATGGAGTATCATTTGACAATCATCTTCGTCCAGTGTCTGCGCTATTTCTCTCCAGAAGTTATTACTGATAGCACTGTCTTCATACTTGTTTAAACTAGAGTTGTGGATATTTCATAACCCCCTGACACAAGCATTGTCAATGCTGCTGTCCATTGATGTTGCGGTCTCCATTAGATTTCTATTCTGTCTCTTACTTTTCTTTTTCAGCTGGCCCAGGCCAGTATTGGCATCTTGTGGACAAACTAATTAGTGCAAAAACAATTCAAGGCATATGTGCATCCCATGCCTACTCTTCTGTTGGGCCCAAAGGATTAGTTCGCTTCCAGAATAAAAGTTTCAATTCAGCCTTAAAGTGTAGTCTACACAGTCCCAGGAATATTGGTCTTAATGCACAAAATGTAATTGATCAATCATTTTCTTTAAAAAATAATATATATATATATATATATATATATATATATATATATATATATATATATATATATATTAATCAATAAATGCTTGACTTGCACCAGCTCGGCAATGCATAACTGCAAATTCACACATTACGTAATCACATTGGAAAGATCAGGTGTGGTCAGGTCTTCATTTGTATACTTCATTTCCTCCAACTTCAAAATCGTCTGACATCTTTGTACATTTGCTTTGTAAACACTGGGTCGGAACGTCCGCCTATGTCATGCGTGACCTTTCCAGCATGACTGTGTAATGCATGAATTGAAGTCGAGCTAGTGCAAGATGAGCATTTGTGGTTAAATAGTATACACATTTAATTTTTTTAAAGAAAATTATTGATCGATCCGCTAGATAGGACTATTCCTTTCCTGGGATCGTATAGAGCCCTTTGAATTTCATGCATACTTTACTTTTATTGACCAAGATGTGAGACCACTTAATTTCTCAGAATGCATTACCTTTCACTAAATTTCACTAAACTGTAAATCAGTAAATGCCACTTTCAACTCCCTTAAACTGGTCTATGGCCAAATAAATTCAAATACACACTCATCAATTGAAAAAAAGCCAACAACACTGGTGCTGACCTTGAATAGTGTCTGTGCTGGTCTTTTAAAATAGTTGTTGCAAATTGTATATACGTGCATTAACTAATTCTACCACAATTAACACATATTCCATTAAATAATTTTTTTTCTATTTCATTAGTTGTTACAATTTTCAGTAGATTTGGGGTGAGGAAAATTATCATAGACAATCATAGACCATCATTTATGGCAAGTATTATCTCAGGGCAGCAATCATTAATACCCATCAGTAAAGTATATTCATATAAACACACATCATATACAAAAAGCATTGCTTTCTCCTGCACTCACACCTGTGAAGATTACCAGCAAAACAACAAAACCCTAAACATGACTTGTACTTGTAACTAGCAACAAGATTCAAATGTAAGGTCACCAGTTGAACAGGCTTTAGTTTATTTATACAGCAGCGATGATCTAATGATGCATTTTTGTAATGGACTCATATTATTAATGATCTGTGGAATGTACAAGGAGGAATTTATGATTCATTTGTGTTTTTGGGAATGTCTTCAGCATATTAAATGCAATCAAATTTAGCTAGCCTTGATAATCTCCACTCTCCCGCTCTCTCTTTCATCACGGAGCCCATCATAGTGCCAGCCGGCAGGCGCTTCAGGGAGCTGGACTACGCAGGCAGCAGGTGACACGGATTTCAATAAAAGGGATTATGGATGTGAAGACTGCAGAGACGGAGAACACACACAGGTAACATACATGCACACACATATTTCCCGCATATGATCTATGTGCAGTGCTTTTTAACAACACCACCACCCATTATCCTTGTGTATTATGTTTGAATTATACATGCAACTGTACTAAGAGAAAATATCCCTTAATGAACTGCTGTGCTTACTTTAAGCTAGTTTACATTAGTTGTGTGTGCTTTTTACAAATCTGATAACTTTTGATAGTTCAATACTTGCCCAATTATTGGTGCTGCCCCAACTGTCCTGACAGGTAATGTGAGTGTACTGTATCTCCATATAATTGGAAAGAAGGGGCGAAATAGCATTTGGCA